>NC_134123.1:41401614-42001614 GCF_040939455.1 Microcebus murinus
CCCCTCCCTCCTGTTCTCGCTCTGGCTCTACCCTTTCTCTACTCCCACCGCCCTTTTTTCCTTCCTTTTTGTTCCAAACACACGGGTGATGGGGTGCACGTGCACGCGCAATCATCACCCTCAGGAACCCTAATGGGACCTGGGATGACTTTAATGTTTTTCTCCCCTCCCCGCCTCTCCCTCGCCGGCAACGATCACCCGGGCGGCGCGGGCGCTTCGCGGTGTGTTCCTCCCGGGACTTTCCTTTTTTCCCCTTTCATTTGATTGATCTTCTCCTTTCCTTTTCCTACCTCCCTGGTTCCCCTTCAACCCTCGCTTCACGTCACACGGGGGATGTGCCGACACACTAGGAGGCACGTATCACGCGAGCTGCTGTCACTTTGTCATGATGTTCTCGCTCCCGCTCCCTTTCACGGCGCTGAGAATGACCTCCTGGGCTCGGCTCGTGTGCCTGCCTGGGAATCGGCTGCTGCGGACGCCATGCCCCCACCCCATCCCAAGTCGACTCCGTGTTGCCCTCGGCCTCCATTGACGCAGTGCCTTGAGGTCGACCAGATGTCTCTGGCGAATTGGGCCGTAGATGATGGTGGCTATGTGGTCGCTAGGTGTCGCTCTTGGATCAATATTCTCAGTATGACTTTTTCTTTCTTTCTTTCTTTCTTTCTTTCTTTCTTTCTTTCTTTCTTTCTTTCTTTCTTTCTTTCTTTCTTTCTTTCTCTCTTCTCTCTCTCTCTCTCTCTCTCTCTCTCTCTCTCTCTCTCTCTCTCCCTCCCTCCCTCCCTCCCTCCCTCCCTCCCTCCCTCCCTCCCTCCCTCCTTCCTTCCTTCCTTCCTTCCTTCCTTCCTTCCTTCCTTCCTTCCTTTCTTTTTAAAGCCAGTGAAATTTACTAGTGGGGCATTGAATACCAACTTGAATGACACTAATGTGAATAAGTTCTGATGACTACCACTGGACCAGCCTTTTTTTCTATCTTTTTTTCCCCCCCTTTTTTTTAATGACCAAGACTGATGATGAACACTGCCTGCCTCTCTTACTCCACAGAGCTGATGGGTGAAGACCCCAGAGTGTGGCCTAGGCGGGACGTGTCTCCGTATTACAAAAACATTACTTCACTTTCATCTCCTGCACCCCACCCACACCCCACACCCCACAACCGCGACGCGGAACGGTGGTGATATGTATCTCCTCATCGACATCTTATGATTTATGGGACGGGGCCGGAGGAAATACTGGTCCTGTAGAAACACTCCCTCGCTCCACCAGTGGCTCTCTCGGCCAACTAGGGTCCTTCCTTGCGTCCCAGAACTTTATTCTGCTCTCCCTCCTGGTGGGTAGTAGTGCCGTAGTAGTATGGCGGCGGCGCTATAATTCTTCTATATCTTTTTCGGGGTGTGTGTGTGTGGGGGGGGGGGAATTTTAACTTTTTAAATGTATCATTGTAAAAACCAAAGATGCTAGCACTCTGGGAGGATCGCTCGACCTCAGGAGTTCGAGACCGGCCCTAGGCAGAGTGAGACCCCCCGTCTCTACTAGAAATAGAAAGAAATCACCCAAACGACTAAACGGTAGAAAACCTTACTTGGGCACGGTGGCGTGTGCCTGCGGGCCCGGCTACCTGGGTGGCCGGGGCAGAAGGATCGCTCCAGCCTAGGAGTTTGAGGTTGCCGTGAGCCGGGGCTGACGCCACGGCACTCTAGCCAGCGCGGGCGACGCGGTGACGCTCTGTCTCAAAAAACAAACAGACGGACACACGGAAAACAAAAACAAACATGATTTCATCGAGCTGTCCTTCCGCGGGATAGGGATGAATGACACTCAAAGGCCAAGGGGGAGGGGGAAGGAATCCTAGATGTTTTCCCTTTCGAGGCGATCGCAAGGAAGGCCAGCGTCTGGGTGTTTCCGTACACACCGCTCGTGTAAAATGGAAAACGTGAAGAATAAAAAGCGAAACGTAAAGCGTGGAGCCCGCCCGCCGGATGGTCCGTGGCAAGTGCGAGAGGATGGCTTTTTAAATTGCTCTCGTTCTCGTTCCACGATTTTAGTATGCGTTATTGATACATCGACTGTCTGCCGATGGAAAAGAGCCAGACTCACTCTGTCGATGGAACGTCCCCGACCGCGGCCCGGAGAGTCCCACCGGGAAGCCCTTGAGCGACTGCTCTCCCCGTGGTTGGGTTACAGCTTGCTTTTCTATGTTTCAGGGAGATGAGAATTATGTGTAAAGTCATCGAATGTGGGAATGTGGACCTCGGTTTGGCCCCAAAAGGCGACACGTCTCCGAGCCGGGGATGACACGGTTTAAACTGGTAGTCGGATCCCTCGGTAACGGGTTAAGAAAATGAAGCTTTCTCTAAACGCCTCCGATGTCTGCACAGAAGGAAGTCTGTTCACCTTAGACAAGCCACTCACTCGCGGGACCTGTTAAGGAAGTGGATGACCTGGGCCTGTGATGGGAGCTCCGTCTTGGAGGTAGTCTCCAAGGCGGGCTGATGAGTTACAAAGGACATCTTCGAGAAAGGAGGGGACGTGACCGGCCAGTTCTGACCTGCCTTCTCATGGGCAACAAATCAGCCTTTTAGGGTCTTTCTAGGGTCCCGGGGGAATCGGCACGTTCAGCCTGCTGGGGAGGGGGGGCGCGGTTAGATTAAGATTTTAATTCATGTCCCAACCTGTGTCGGTGGCGGTGGCGCGGCATCGGCATCGGCATCGGCATCGGCGAGAGCGGCGGCGGCGGCGGCGGCGGCGGGAGCGGCGGGAGCGGCGGGAGCAGTTGTCATCTTCTTCATCACCGTCATCGCCTCCATAAAAACACCGAATGATGTCTCTCTATCCACGAAAGGTGTCAGTTTGCCTCCAGATGATAAAGGAGCCTTTCTCTAGGTCGGGCGATGGAGTTTTCCAAGTCTGCGCTTGATCCTGGTGATGCCACACCCACCACCTTTATAGCCCCCGGCGGGGTCGGCCATCCCGCCAAGCCTCACCTACCACGCTTGGGCAACTATCCGGCCAGGAACGGTTGAGCCCTGGTGGCTTCCCTCCTGTTTGTCCCTGCTCCTAACTTAGGACCGACGGGAGGGGTCCTCGCATAGTATGCGCTTCTTCCAGCCGGCCTGCATTCGGCTTCCTCAAGCGTGCCTCCCGCCTCCCGCCTCCCTCCTCCCGTCAGGGCCTGCCTCTTTCCTCTTGCCACCTCTTCCCAGCTTCGCCACTCCTTTGCTTGCCTTACACTCTCTGCCCAGGGCGAAGAAAGTGCCGTCGGTGGAGATGGCGGTGGCAGTGGTGACACTGACTCTCTTGAGAAGAAATGAATGTCTATCTATCTATTTATTTACACACAGGTGCACACACACGGCAAGCAAGCTCACCATATATACCGCTTATTCTCATTTGGGCGATCTTTCTTCACTGATCTCCACAGAGTCCAGTAGCCTACAAAGTAAATAAAGTCCTCAGAATCATACTCACATCCTCATGGTAACATCCATTTCTCTCTCTCTCTCTCTCTCTCTCTCTCTCTCTCTCTCTCTCTCTCTCTCTCTCTCTCTCCCTACCTCCCCCCCATATATATATGTGAATTTCTCTCTAAATATAATTTATCTCTCTCTATATATAAATTTTTCTCTCTCTATATATAAATATATATTTATATATAAATAAAGTCCTCAGAATATATATATATATATATATATATATATAGAGAGAGAGAGAGAGAGAGACAGAGAGAGAGAGAGAGAGAGAGAGAAATTTTTTTTTGAGACAGAGTCTCACTTTGTTGCCCAGGCTAGAGTGAGTGCCATGGAGTCAGCCTAGCTCACAACAACCTCAACCTCCTGGGCTCAAGCAATACTCCTGCCTCAGCCTCCCGAGTAGCTGGGACTACAGGCATGTGCCGCCATGCCCGGCTAATTTTTCTTTCTCTATATATTACTTGGCCAATTAATTTCTTTCGATTTATAGTAGACATGGGGTCTTGCTCTTGCTCGGGCTGGTTTGAACTCCTGACCTCGAGCAATCCTCCCGCTTCGGCCTCCCAGAGAACTAGGATTACAGGTGTGCTGGGCCTGAGAGAAATTTTTATCTCTCCCTCCCTTCTTATCTTTTTTATTCTATCTATAGCATATATATATATATATATATATATATATATATATATATATAGAGAGAGAGAGAGAGAGAGAGAGAGAAATATTTATCTCTCCCTCCCTGCTTTTTCTGGTAAGTTCCTTTTTGTTAATTTTTTATTTTTTATTTTTTATTTTTTTTTTTGAGACAGAGTCTCACTTTTGGTGCCAGGGCTAGAGTGCTATGGCTTCAGCTTAGCTCACAGCAACCTCAAACTCCTGGGCTCAAGTGATCCTTCTGTCTCAGTCTCCCGAGTAGCTGGGACTACAGACATGCACCACCATGCCCGGCTTATTGTGTGTGTGTGTGTGTGTGTGTGTGTTTAGTTGGCCAATTAATTTCTTTCTATTTATAGTAGAGACGGTCTTGCTCTTGCTCAGGCTGGTTTTGAACTCCTGACCTTGAGCAATCCACCCGCCTCGGCCTCCCAGAGTGCTAGGATTATAGGCATGGGCCACCACGCCCAACCCCTTTTGCTTAATTTTTTTTGTTTGTTTTTTTTGTTTTTTGTTTTTTTTTGAGACAGAGTCTCACTTTGTTGCCCAGGCTAGAGTGAGTGCCGTGGCGTCAGCCTGGCTCACAGCAACCTCAATCTCCGGGGCTCAGCGATCCTTCTGCCTCAGCCTCCCGAGTAGCTGGGACTACAGGCATGCGCCACCATGCCCAGCTAATTTTTTTTTTGTATATATATTTTTATTTTTATTTTTTTTCTTTTTTTTTTGTTTTTTTTGTTTTTTTAGACACTTCTTAGAAGTCAAGTATATATATTTTTAGTTGGTCAATTAATTTATTTCTATTTTTGGTAGAGACGGGGTCTTGCTCAGGCTGGTTTCGAACTCCTGACCTTGAGCAATCCGCCCGCCTCGGCCTCCCAAAGTGCTAGGATTACAGGCGTGAGCCACAGCGCCCGGCCCTTAATTTTTAATTGTTATGGTACCTAATATTTGTATAGTTTTCGGGTGAGTGACAGGGTCTGTCTCCCTCTATCGAACAGGGTACACTGCATCCTTGGTCACTGCAACCTCAAACACCTGGGCTCCATCGATCCTCTTGCCTCAACCTCACGAGTCTCTAGGACTACAGCCGTTTGCCACCATACTTGCCTGATGCTGCTTCTCTCTCTCTCTCTCTCTCTCTCTCTCTCTCTCCCCCTCTCTCTCATTAATTTATTTTATTTGATTTTATTTTAGCCTGGTCAAGTGGAGCAGTGGGAGTGGAGAAGAAACAAAGGGATCTGTAACTGGTTCTGATCAATGAGCAATTCTTTCTTTCTTTCTTTCTTTCTTTCTTTCTTTCTTTCTTTCTTTCTTTCTTTCTTTCTTTCTCTCTCTCTCTCTCTCTCTCTCTCTCTCTCTCTCTCTCTCTCTCTCTCTCTCTCTCTCTCTCGATCTTCTCCAGCTCCTGAACTTGGATGATCCCTGTGCATCGGTCTCCCAACGCGCTAGGACTACAGGAGTGAAGCATAGTGTTCCAGGATAACCCTCATAATCTTTATAGGGTACACGTGATGCTTTGTGATACAGGCATACAATGTGAATTAATTGACTCAGGGTAATAGGGGGGATCCGTCACCTCAGGCAGCTAACATTTCTTTGTGTTGGGAACATTCCGATCTTTGGAGTTGTTTCACATTATACCCTACCTGACTGATGGTTCATTCGAGTCACTTTTTGATTTTTGGTTTGGTTTTCTTTTTGAGTCAGAGTCTCACTCTGTTGCCTGGACTAGAGTGCCGTGGCTTCCCAAACCTAGCTTCCCAAGAGGTTCCTTTGGTTTTGCACGTTTCTGTCTGATGACGTGAAAGAAGGAATGGAGACAGAAGTCAGCCATGGTTCTATGACATTGGGGAGCGTATTGAACAATGCGGAACGGTGCACGGAAAAATTGTTAAGGCGGTCGGTTTATGAAATATCTGTTTCACTGCAGCTTAAAAACCATTGACGATGCCACACATAAACACACCGGTATATAAAGATCCATGAGCTAAAATGTCCCTCGCGGCCATAGGTGTTGTGGCACAATAACTGGCCATGAACTCCAAATGTCCAACCAGTGGTTAATGGTTGACTAGATGATGGGCCAGCTAGACTACAAAACAGAGAGAGAGAGAGAGAGAGAGAGAGAGAGAGAGAGAGAGAGAGAGAGAGAGAGAGAGAGAGAGAGAGAGAGAGAGAGAGAGAATAATTCAGGAGTTGGTCACAAACAGAATGTCTCCAGGAGGAAATAAATTTTTCGAGGGAGGGAGCATGTGCCCCAGGCACTGGCTAGCCTCCTCCACCCCCACCCTCACTCTTGGTCAGGCTGGTGTGGAACTCATGACCTTGAGCTGCCCTCCTAACTCGGCCTCCCCGAGTGCTAGGATTACAGGCCTGAGCCACCGCCCCGACCAGCCAAAACGTTGTTTTGAGCCTCACACAACACAGTATAATTTTTTTGGTATTTTTGACAAGCAAATACTTATGTAATTCAACTTTAAATACAGTAGATGGTATGCTTTCATTCTTAGCGGGTATGTGAATGTGTGTGGTTAATGATAGCTACATCACATTTATTAGAAGTCTTTCTGTATTAAGGAGGCATTATTCATGCACTTTTCCATGGAAAATTAAAATTACTGAAATGTAAGATTTATGAAATGGAGAGGTACTATGGAGTTTTCTTATAACAAACAGCATTTTAAGTGATGTATGATGTAGGTATACAGACTCATATTCTTATGATCAGAATGAAAAAATTACAATATTAAAAATAACTTATTTTAATATTGCACATTACGATAATAAAATAGAATGAAATTTGAAATGTTTTTAGATTGCATGTAAACTTAATTTGTTTCATTAAATTAAAAATGTGTTTACTGTTTCCAATATCTTGTAGATTGAATAAAGTGTATTTTGCCACCAACATTAACCTATCCCATGTTACTCAAAGTTGGAGGAAATCGATTGTAAAAATGTACCATCGGGCTACACAATACAACGACATCATTTTTGATCCTTTTATCAGTGGCTCTACTTTGAAGAATAATGTTATCAGTGCTTTTTTTCATTACATTTATAATTACATTGATACTGTAATGCTTATAATAAAGTTTATGCACTTAACAAAAAGCCATACATCTCTGAACACAGAATGAGTAGTTGTTACATTCTACCCTACATTTTTCTTTCAACATGCAACAGTGTTTCACTGCTTGGCCAGTGAAACAAAAATAAGCATATTTTTTATTTATATTGAATCAGATATACAAATCAGATATACAAATACATCACGGTTAAGATGAACTATAGTTGTAGTATATTTACAGAGTAAGTAATTATGTTTGTGTGAATGTGGATGTATGCTGATTTTGAACTGAAAAGAAGAATATTAGAAAAAATGGGTAATTTCCAAAGTGTTGAGAATTTACTATCAAACTAGAAACTTCAAAGATTCTGAAAGGAAATATTTTGTTCACTTTATGTTGAATTAATTGTTTAAAACCCTAAAGCTTCTGAATTGGAACCTGCCCATGCCGATCCTCTGTTCTTATATTTTTATTACTCATGCTGGGTCTACTATGTTATTTTATTATTTCAAAGTTCATTAAATATAGCTTGTATGACCTGATCTGCAATTGCAACAAGGATTGTTATAAAACTTAATGGTGTTCATAAAATTACCTGAAGGTATGAGTAATTCTGCAGTGTAGTAATTTCATTTTACTTATTACATTCTATATTTTCATTGTAATTTGGGAAGCATATTGAAAACACCTTTTTGGTTACTGTTTCTTTTACTTTTGGTGATCGAACCAATTAATTTATTGACTTTATCAGGCTACTTTGTTCAGGTAAACACTCAGAAGGATTTATAAATTATGGAGTTGATTTTATATTTAAATAGGAGAAAAAAGTACAGGACAGTGTTAGATATGTAATAGACGCTTCATAATTAGCAGTCAATATTTCTATGGGAGTGAGCTTGTGGCTCCAGAGAAGAGATTGAAAATGTCCAGGGTAAAAAAAAAAATCACTGATTATGCATGTGGAGTGAAGGGACATGTAGAACAACCAACTCTCAGGATTTATAAGTGGAAATTCTGCTTTTTTCATTTCATAATTATCTCTAATTTGGGGCCATTTTTGTCTTCATTCCCTTCTAAAATGGTATCTAAGCCATTCTTGTTTCTGCCTGTGCTTGTGCTGCAATATTCTCACTGTTGTTTTCACTCCTGGCCAGTTCACACAGTACTTTAAAAGTTCTGATGAGAAGTGTATAATATTTAAATTTGGTGAAAAAACAATTTAACTAGAGAGCTTGAAACCATTTAGAGTCTATACAAACAGCATTGTGATTATTTAATTAAGATTAGAGAGATTCAGCGTTCTAAGGTTAAAGTAAGAGGCTTAAACTCCAAAGAAACATAAACAATTCTGAAGTCCAGAGGGGTAAATCAAGAACTCAGCATTGTTTGCTTTGTAAGAGCAAACTGTGATTAAATCCTAACATATGATGTCATAAATATGAAAATAATTATAATAAGTGAAGCATTAATAAGTGTGTGATGCATATCTTAAGTACTATATACAGAAACATGAGAATTTGGAAATCTCTTAATAGCGAGTTTAGGTAAATAAATAAGTTTGAATATAATTTTCTGTGAATTACTTATAGTACAACATATGCATCCATCTAGAATCTACTTATGAGTATGTATTTTCATTGTTAGAATATAATAGAATGATTTCTGTGGATTGAAAATAATTGGAATAATCTTTATCTGATATTTCAATCTTAGAGAATTTATTTTACATGACTCTATCTTTTATTTTTTTTTTATTTTTTTATTTTTTTTGAGACAGAGTCTCGCTTTGTTGTCCAGGCTAGAGTGAGTGCCGTGGCATCAGCCTAGCTCACAGCAACCTCAAACTCCTGGGCTCGAGCGATCCTTCTGCCTCAGCCTCCCGAGTAGCTGGGACTACAGACATGTGCCACCATGCCCGGCTAATTTTTTATATATATATCAGTTGGCCAATTAATTTCTTTCTATTTATAGTAGAGACGGGGTCTCGCTCTTGCTCAGGCTGGTTTTGAACTCCTGACCTTGTGCAATCCGCCCGCCTCGGCCTCCCAGAGAGCTAGGATTACAGGCGTGAGCCACCATGCCCGGCCTCTATCTTTTATTTTAATGAATGCAGTGTGCAGTACAGTTTTCATTTTTAGTCATGTAACTGTGGCCAAAACTTTGGTCATTGACTCTCGGAATCCCAGGGATCATGGCAGCTTTTTGATTGAAAATTTCATCAGTGATTTGGGATGCAATCCAAATTATGTTTTGTGTTCTCACAGTGGCCAGAGGTGGGACAATCAGCACCACATACCTCTTTAGTGTCTTCCATACCATAATAATCAGCACGAGGAAGTTACAGGTATCTTTAGCTTCAAATAAATCGTCAAAGCCCCTTTCATGTTGTGTGCTGGATTCTGAATCTGTTGGCAATTATCAGAGTTTCCTTGCTTATGACTGAGAAATGGAATGATGAAAACAGCACTAAAATGATATATTTTTGATACAGTTCAGCTAAGTTCATTACAAAGATCCAGGCTCAGTTTTGGAACAATGCTATACTTCAAAGATTTTACTGATTTGTTCTTGTAATTGGCAGATAACATTATTTGTATTTGTCATGTAAAATGTGATGTTTTGAAGTACATACACACACACACACACACACTGTCTAATGCTTATTCTAGCTAATTAGCAGATGCTTTACTTCCCATATTTATCATGTTTGTGGTGAAGAACACTTATCATTGACTCTGTCAGCATATTTTAAAAATACATCATCATTAAGTATAGTTAGCATGCTCTATACAGTGTATCTCTTGAATTTTTTCTTCCTACCCAGCAGAAATAATGTATCCTTTGAAAGGCATCCCCCCCAATCATACACTTTCCTAAAACCCTAGTGCTGTGGCCCATTTACATGATGGAGGATGAACACAGAACACAGAAGAAAACACAGACACACATACAAAGACGGTTGACTTGAGTGTTAATACTCTGGGTTGTTTTTATTTTTACAGTCTAAAAAATTTAAGTTAGTTCCTTATACGTAACCACCCAGGCATTGCAGCAATGGCCATAAATTCTGGAACACGTAGCCTTAAGGACAGAGATGTCCCCTGACTCAAGGTTTCCAGGTGGTTGCTCTAGGCACCAGGCATAGATCACGCATCAAGATTAGCAAGGATGGGCAAGGCAGCCACAGGGAGCATTTGTCATCCCCACTTTCTCTTAGACTGATCCCCTGTGGCTGTGTGTGGCTTAGGTCACCTTTCCCTTGAGGGGTCTTACCTGTCATTGACTAAGCAGCCATCTTATGGGGCTTAACAGCAATCACAGTTACAATGTGTTTATCATGTGACCTCCAGACCCCCACTGCCGTTGGGCTGGGCAGCTCTTGCTTACTTGCAGCTCAGGTCCTTTGTTATGCCTCTAGGCAACACCTTGTTTATCACAGAGTCCCTGTCCAGAACACATTACTTTCAAACACTCTGAGTAGAGCACATACATTACTCAGTAAATTTAATTCTTAATCTAGGAATATATAATGTCAGTCCCCAACATCTCCCCCTATTTTATTTAATTTTGAAGGTGAACATGCTGGAACACGGCCATAACATTTTGTTTTTGCCATTGCTGAGTAACTTTCCTTTTCTTCCAGCACCTGTCGTTTAAGAGCAAAAAACATAATACAAGGAGTAGAACACTCAAATTATTCCCAATACTACTAAGCATCGTTTTTAATGAAGCCAAAGAGTAGGCCTGCGACAATCCACTAGCCAGGCCAGAAAAGAACTCATCATTATTAAAATCTGGCAGATTGTCTTGAAAAGCAGAGGTGATTTCTTGTACTAATTTTTGGAGGTCGCCAGTTAGGTTTTGACCTCCATTTAACAATTTTCATAATAATATCCAATGTTGGCTACTATTGAAAGGAATAGGAGTGACACAAAAATGGGAAGAATTCCAATCACAATGGAAAAAATATTGAGTTGTCAAAACCTGAATTTGGTCTCCCAGTCACTGAACTGTATTCTGCAAATGAATAATTTCACCTTCCAGGTGAGTATCAATTTCTTGCTGATGTTTCCATAATTTATGTGAAACATCATGCCACTTACGAACAAAATCAGCCGTTTGCACAGAAAGGTGTAATGCAACCCCAGCAATAGCAGCGGAGGAAGCAACAGCTATTAAGCCAACTACTACCATGATTATCAGACCAATGACTCTTTTTGTTCTATGAGCCAGAGGAGTTATTTTATTTAAAAGAGTTGTGACCAGGGCTGAATCGCCCCAAGGTAGAGATAGGTTGATAGGTAACCATATCTCTGTACGAGCCTTGAGAATATACAGACTATGTAAGGATTTTTTTAAAGTAGCCCATGAAGTGAAGTTTACACAAATAAATAGGGCAATATTACCAGGAAAGTCAGCTTTCCTGCAGACTGATTCCAATAAACAGTTCCCATGAGTAAAAGATAATGATAAAGAACACATGCCAGTAAAGTTTTAGAATGGCGATGGTGGAGGCGTCTGACAAATGGTGATGTCTTAGGAGCCCCCAGGAGAGTTCTCAGAAAATCAGCAATATGACATGTTTAACTTTCCACTGAAAATCCAAATCTAAAACAATGAAACAAATACATGGAAATGGTGGGATTTACCATATGTAGAGAGACATATTCATATGCATTTAACTATAAAGCCAGATAATTTGAGGAATAGATAACAGAGACAAAGAAATGATCCTCTCTTGAATGTTGATATGTAAATTGGTCATTTTCTTCCTTTATTTTTATTTCTGTATTTGTACTACAATATAAAATATTTGGAATGTGGCTTATTTGTGTACTATATCCAATATTCATTTCTTATTCTTGTGCAATCATCTTATTTGGTTATTGTTATTTATTTTGCTATATTTTTGTTTTAATTCACAAATAGTTGTATATGAATATGTCAGACACAGTGTGATGATTTTATCTAGGCATAGTTTGGGAAAGATATGATAAAACTAATTGACATTTCTCAAAACAGAGAAATCAATGTTCAACAGATATATGTCGAAATGCTCAACCTATCTAATCATCATGGAAATGAAAGTTAAAGCCACAATGAGCTATTAACTCACACGTGTAAGAATGCCTGTTCTCAATATAATGAATGCTAAGTGATAGTGAGGATGTGGAGAAAAGAAACACTTGGATATTGTTGCTGTGAATATAAATTACGACAGACAAATTTATTTGTATTTCAGTAAATTTGGGGGAGTTCCAGTCGTGTTTCTCTCTTTGATAAATGTATGAATTATATAGTGATAAATTCAGGACCTTTAGTGCATTATTTATTTATTTATTTATTTATTTTTTATTTTTTTATTTTTTTCTTTTACTTAAAACTGGCAGCTTTTCATAGTGCATTATTTATTCAATGAATATAGTTTTCACACTGTAGATGACATTTGATCCCTTAATCCCAATCACCCTCCTCCCATCTGAGTCTTAAAAATCTATTTTCTCCATACAGTCTTTGTAGAAAATAGTATGGCGATTCCTCAACAATGAAAATGAATTACCATATGATCCATCACTCCTGTTTCTAGATGCATATTCAATTGAAACAAAACCAGCATGTAGAATATATATCTTTCCTTCCATATTCATTACAACATTATTCATTCTAGCCCAGGTATAGAAGCAGTGTAAGTGTCCACCAGCATATGAGTGAATAAAGAAAATGAGGTGCATTTACACAATGAGCTGTCAAACAGAATGAAATTCTGTCATTTGTGACAACATGTTTTGAACTGGAGGACATGATGCTAAGTAAAGTTAGCCAGGCACAGAAAGACAAATACTGTATGATCTCACTTATGTGTGGAATCTAAAGAAATCTGATTTCATAGTGGGAAGTGTGGTTACCACAAAGAGTGGGATGGGGAAAGAGAAAATCAAAGGGTACAAAGTGTCAGTTTTCATTTTTTTAAATTCAAAGTTTCATTTTTTTAAATTCATAGACCTCTAAATAGAAGAACCCTGGTATTCTTACCAAAATATATCTATTCAATTGTAGTAATCTTCTAATGCTGCCATTATGGACAATATAATAATTTATATTTTTAATGTATAATTTATCCTAAATTTGAAGTTTCCCCTAAAGTCACCCTAACTCTAACTTCCTGGCATGAGATAACTAAATCATAATTTATTGATATATTTTTAATTTTTAAATAATCTTGACATTTTGCTTAATTTACTTTGCAATCATTACTTGATTGACCTTTATATTTGCTTTGTGACTCAATATTTGGTATTTTTATAAAGTTAAGGAAAGATGTATGGTTTTTATTTTTATATTTTTTATTTCAAAAATATATGAGAGTACAAACAATTTAGTCGCATTTTATATCTTTTCCTCTACCTAGCACGGGTTAGAGGTATGCCCTTACCCTCCATGATGATCAAGGCTTCCCTTAGATGTGGGTCTACCACCAAACCCCTAAATCCCTGTTAAACACCACCACCATTTGTGCACCATAGTTTTAATCAGTCAGTACCAATTAGATGGTGAGTACATGTGGAGCCCTTTCTTCTGATCTTGTGTCACTCCACTTTGCATAATGGGCTCACTCAATCCAGGAAACCATAAGCAGTGCTAGCTCACTGTCATTACTTAAAATTGAATAATATTTCATTGTAAAAATATACCAAATATTAATAATCCACTCATGAGTTGGCAGGCTCTTGTGTGGTTTTTTTTTTTACTTTAAAATTGTAACATGCTCATTAATTTTATTTCATCAGAATTTTATCTTTGGAGGTGTAGGTTCTTATCAAATAATCAACAGGTGTCCTGGGAATTTCATCAAGGTATAGGAGCTCCCTCTATGAAAGCCCATGAAGGAGGGTGAACTGCAATGCAGATTAAAGCTAATGATGTATTAATCCCTTAGGATCACCTAGATCACTTTGTAAATCTTATTATGCCTTGGCTAGGGAAATGCTAGATTGATAAAGCATTCTCTCCTTCCTCAGGTATACAGTGGCTCAGGGTTTAATTAAGGATGGAGCAGCACCAAAATGGAATGGCAGCCTTATCCATCTCCCCAGGTGGAGCAATTGCCAGAAACAGCACCAAAACAGGGTACCATTGTCCTTAGAAGAGCCAGAGATCCTGACTATCTGCCTAAGATTGTAAATCCTTTTGAAAGATTTTTAAATATGCTTTTTTTTTAAAGAAATGCTTTATCTGAAACTGAGAAACATCTCTTTGAAATGAAATATCAAGGAAGATAGTTCTCTATCCCACAATTTCCATAAGAAGATGGCATGCTAACTTCAGTGAGCACTTAGCTTTAATTTGCAAAATTATCTCCTCCTTCATTGACTTGAGACACTTTTTTTTTATTTGAATGTAATCAATTACCAAAAACAGAGTCTCACTAATTACCAAGTAAGTTTATGGTGCACTCTTTATGACAAATAGGGCTGTCTAGTCTTTGTTTTTCTTTCTTCAAAGCTAATTATTATTTATATAGATTACAGGTATGTAAAAGTTAGGATTTGCTTAGTTATGTATAGTAAGGACTTTATGTGTGCCTTTGAAATCTCTCAGTGGATTGGCACTCTGCACATCAAATTCTGCTTTAATTGAGTAATAAAAGGGTTTTCTTTTTAATTCTATTTTAACTTTGTGGAGAGGTTTTCTGAGTTGGAGACTCTTTACTTATAATATTTCCTAAACATTTTCCAGAATTAAAAATGCAACATAAACATAAAATGTGCCTACCACTTCTACATTTGAAGGGCTTTGAACACTAGATTCCTTTTTGAGCTTCCAGTCTGTAACCTGAAACTCTGCAGCACAGAGCTTCACTGTCCCCACATCTGCACACAGTAAGTTCTCTAGGCCTCTTTGGTGTCTACTGTCCCTCTAGAGCATACTTAGACCTTATTCCTGTGAATACACTCTCATAGGAAATAATCAGTTATTCTATCTTTTCTCTAAATGCATCTCACATCTTTAGAACTGAAATGGTTTCGGAGACCATGGGGCTCAGACACAAATGGGAACAAGATAATACACTCTGGGTTGGACACATAAACACCATTTCTGCCTTCTCTTCTTGCCCAAATGCCAGGAAATGTGCAGTGAGTGCTACTGAATCCATGCCTCTCTAGAGACCTAAACCTGCAGCTCTGAATTCTGAATCCAAAGTCTGAGGTTCCTCAGGAAGCATTAGAGCAGGTTCCAAAGAAGAATTTCTCTTCCTGTTTTCCTCCCCTTCCTGTCAAAGCAAAGAATACACAAGTTTGATCAAACTAGACCTGGCCTGAACCTGGAATTCACAACACAGACATACATTGGACTGAGGATGTTCCAAAGTCTCAAGGGAGACATATGCTGCAGTGTAAGAGATCAACATGGATTTTTAAGTTGACTTTGAAAGGATCCTTTTGGGGTGAGTGTAGACAATGTTTTAGATCTTGTGTAGTATTGTATTATAGTTGTGTGTGAAGAATGGAAATGCTGGCACCACATCTAAATTTTCTGTAAATTATGGTGGGACACTTACTAGTCACCTTTTGTGGAATAATAAGGATTAAATCACACAATGTAAAGGCTTCTCCACAGTGCAACAAGCCATACTTCTAATCAAATAGCACATGCTCAGTAGACATTGCATTATGCTGCTCTTCACTTTGGATATTAGGTATATGTTGTGATGAGTGTTGGGCAAAAGGCAGTATGTATGCTGTGCTTGCTGTCTCTACCTGAGTGCTACTAATAATGGATTCAGGTTGACCAACAGCAGCACTAAAAGGGGACCTGACAAAGAACCCAAATAGTGTATACATTCCACACCAGCCAACCACAATTCTTAGAGTGAGGCGCACATTATCAAATCATTTACATTCACATTGATGTTTCAGAGACAATTTTAAAGTAATTGCCTCTCAGCCCAGACTTTCAATTAGGATAACCTGGCTAGATTGAAGAAACATCATCACCTGCGTGTTGGGCTGGGTGGGAACATCCATGTGGTTTTAATTGTGCCCCAAATAATTCTAATTTGATAGCAGGGTCAATCATTAGGACTCATGCATACATTCATGAGAATTTAGTTTAGCCTTTGTTCGAGATAGAAGTCACAGTTTCTGCTCTATTGAGTTTGGTAGAGACAAATCAGTGTGGTCCATATTCCTACTCCTGTTGCAAAAATTCCTGGCACCTGTAGCAGGGGGAGGTAACAGGAAGAAAAGACAGGAGAACCTCCCATTTTGGTCTCCATGAATGGGCTGATCATAGCTGACTCTTTACTGTGAGCAAGAAAAATTGAGTGTAGCCTTTCTGCGTTTTATGTTCCTCCTGCTTGTCAGTGTTGTGGAAACAAGGGAAGAAATTGTGCTGACTCCTTTCAGGGCAGTCTCAAGATTTAATTCTAATTGTTCTACACAATATCACCTGAAAAGAAATTTCAGAGTAGGAGAAGAGGAGGAAGAGATGGCTGGTTTTCAGGTAAGTGTGCCCCAGATTAGAGGTTGTGTCAACTGTTTCTCCTAGAAAGTCATGTAGAACGTCAATTTTTTTTAACTTGCAAACCTTTACTTCTTTACTTCTAATGTGTATGCCTAATAAGTTTTGCAACTACATTTTTTAATTTCTTCTTATGATAGTCAAGGAGCTCTGGAAAATGCTTCCTCCTTATCTAACAGAGTCTGCTCTACATTCTCTCCCATAAGCTTCTTAATACAGTAGCCAATTTGTGTAAGAAACGTATGACATATAATATTGAAAATGTTCCCATTGCGACAGATCAAGATAGATTAGTGTGGATGTCTGAGATTCCTGTTGGATATAGTCTTTGAATTTGAGTGAAGAGGGGGAACATGTGCTCTCAAAGTTTTATCTGGCTGCTTGATCAGCTCTATGTAAAATATTATTAGGAGAATTCAGGAAGAGGATAGCATTGATTGCCTAGGATAATCAGAAAATCATGGAAAAAACAGAAAATAGAAGACTTGCTCTGTATGATGCTAAAGTATTTACATACATCATTAAAGATCACAACAAATGGGAAGAATCTGTATCTGAAATTTGCATAAAACTGATGATTCCTCATGATTACATATTGTTGGCACTGCCATGCCAGCAGTGATTTTGTTTCCTCCTCTTTTCAATGGTACCTAACACCAATTTGTCCCATTAAAGTTATGTTAATTTCATTCACTTGCGTAAGATGCTCTCTGACAGATTCCTCCAATATAAAGTTAATTGTTTTTTTTATCATTAAGTGTCTCGTGGAGATTTACTGACTGTTGTGAATCAACCATCACATTTAATCTGGAAGCTCCCCTTTCTTTTTATAGCTTGCTTTAAAAAATGAAGGCTGTCATCTGTTTCTGTTCAGATGAACTGAGATAAATTCAAAGTCTACCATTTACTGCATCCTTACAAAATACTTTCCTTAGGCAAGAAGCATTGATATCAGCAGTTATATCATATGATGCAGAGATTCAGGCCCCATCCCAGATCACCTGAATCAGAATACTGTATTTTAACAAAATCTCTAATTCTTCATTGTACTCGTAAAAATTAGGTGATACCTTCTAACTCTCTATGTTTCTCTATGTGAGAAATATGCACAATTTATTAATGTGATGTAAATGTAACACACATAAATTTATATTACTGTAGTAAGGCCCTTAAATTTGTATTCAATAATTTATCATCCAAAGCATAATCGTATGCACAGTTTCATACATCTTTTGTGATCTTCATTCCTGCAGATAAGAGAATGTGTTCAATAATATCAATGTGCTAAAAATTATATTATTGGATAATTCCAGTCACTCATATGTCAGAAGCAGTTCTCATAACTCATTTTCCTTGTAATCAAATGAATATCTCTCTCTATGGCCACTTGGGAAATATGTGTCTTTTTACAGGAGCTGGTGACCTTCAGGGATGTGGCTGTAGAATTCTCTCCAGAGGAGTGGGCATGTCTTGACAATGCTCAGCGGAATTTGTATAGGGATGTGATGTTGGAGAACTATGGAAACCTGGTATCCCTTGGTGAGGATCACTTATATACAGAATTCCTATTCCACATTAAGACCATTTTTTTTTATTGATAGTTTTTTAAAAGTTTCTAATTTACATGAATTTTATTTATTTATTTATTTATTATTTATATTTTAGCCTGTTATGGGGTATAAGAGTGAAGGTTACTTATATTGCCCATGCCCCACTCTCCCCTCGAGTAAGAGCTTCAAACATGTCCATCCCCCAAACGTTGCACATCTTACTCGTTGTCGTTGTATACAACCATCCCGTTCTTCCCCCTCCCATACTCCCGACACTCCATAAATGTTACTCCTACATGTCCACTTAGGTGTTGATCCATTAATACTAATTTGCTGATGAGTACATGTGGTGCTGGTTTTTTCATTCTTGAGATACTTCACTTAGTAGAATGGGTTCCAGCTGTATCCAGGAATATATGAGAGGTGCTATATCACCATTGTTTTTTAAAACTGAGTAGTATTCCATGGTATACATATACCACATTATATTAATCCACTCATGAATTGATGGGCACTTGGGTTGTTTCCATAGCTTCACAATTGTGAATTGTGCTACTATAAACATTCGAGTGCAGGTGTCTTTTTCATAAAGTGACTTTTGATCTTTTGGGTAGATGCCCAGTAGTGGAATTGCTGGATCAAATGGTAGATCTACGTGTATCGCTTTGAAGTATCTCTATATTGCTTTCCACAGAAGCTGAACCAGTTTGCAGTCCCACTAGCAGTGTAGGAGTGTTTCTATCTCTCCACATATATGCCAATATTTATTGTTTGGGGACTTTTTACTGGAAGGTCATTCTTACTAGAGATAAATGATATCTTATTGCAGTATGCTCAACATCTCTGATCATCAGGGAAATGCAAATCATTTTATTCTTAATGTATTTTTAATTTTTGATCTGTTCTATGTCTATGTTGTATAATATTAGAATCCAAGGTTCAGAATAACATGGCAGCATTTCAATTTCTCTACATTCTCAACATATGTATGTACGTATGTGTATATACGTTTACTTATTTAAAAGTTCTCAATGTAATCAAAACGTTCCCAAACAGCAAATGTTGGTGTGGATGCAGAGAGAGAGGAACACTCCTACACTGCTGGTGGGACTTCAAACTAGTCCAACCTCTGTGGAAAGCAACATCAATGAATTTTATATCCATGCTTTTAAAGAAAATTTGAAGATTTTGGTCCATAAAATCAAATCATTAGATGTCTCATGTTATCTTGGACCTTTCCCTTTGTTGGGATTTCACACTAGATTAGTGGTTACTCTAGAAATCAGGGTATATAATTGTTGTCTGCGCCTTGGAATAGAATTTCCACCTCTTATTTATTTGGTGCTAGTGGGAATTGGTGCTCTAGTCATAAATTAGATCAATTTTTATCATTCTACAGGGTCTGTGAGTAAGCAATATGTTGCAAAGGAATTTTCTAGAACCTTCTCTAATATTCTCTCTACTAAGGATAGTACTGCATTAGTAATTGGAAACTCTTCAGCAAGAGTCATGTGAAATTTCTCTAATGAAACAGGTCTTGCCGAGTCAAAGCCAGAGCTGATCACATGCCTGGAGCAAAGGATAGAGCCCTGGATTATGAAGAAAGAGGAAACAACAGCTAAATATCCAGGTAGGTGAGATTCAGTGAAGCAGATTAACAAATGTTAGAGAGCCAAAAGTCAAGGAGGAGGGCAGATATTAAAAAGTGGGTTTGAATATTCTGCTCTTTTGGAAATGATTTTTAGAAGCCTGTGTATGTTTCTCTTTTTCTCACAGAAGGACATCTTCTGTCCCACGCTCTTAAACTCTATAAGAACTCTACCCATGCAGTGATCTTCCTTAGAATTCAGTGAGAGCCAAACTTCTTGTCATGGATTATAAGGGAATACATTATCTATCAGCATTTCTATTGCTTAGGAGTTATGGGATTATCTGCATATTTTAAAGACCATGACATTAAACCATCTTTGACAGTATTTCGGTTTTCTGTCCTTTCTGGAGTACAGTGGCTGATCATAGCTCACTGCAACCTCAAACGTATGGGCTTCAGAGATCCTACAACCTCTGTCTTCCAAGTAACTAGATCTATGGGCATGAGCTACCATTTTGTTATTATTATTTTCTTATAAAAACGGAGTCTCCTCATGTTGCTAGGGCTGGTATCAAGATCCTGGCTTCCTTCTTGCTTGGTCTCCAAAAGTGCTAGGATTATAAGTGTGATCCTCCATGCCCAGGTCCATGTTTTAAGTTCCCTTTGATGCCTCATTTCTGAAATGTGTAAAGGGGAATAGTGAAGATGTTCGGATTTGTTTCTGGAATGCAAGAAACACTAGGGAAATATATTTATATTTTCTGCATCATGATTTCCAATTCTACGTTTTCAGAGGCAATCCTACAGAAAGTCAGATTCACTAATTTTGTACAAATGCATATCCTCTTCCTAAATGTAAAAATATCTAATGTTATTTGACTTAAAATAATCTTTTTCTAGTATAAAATGAGAGTAAAATTTCAGCTTTATTATACCCAAATACCCAAACTATAATATAGTTTATTTTCTCTGTTCACTTTATATAATTCTTAAATACACTGTATAATTCAGTGCTTCAAATAACTGAATATATTTATACTCCCAATTGATATATAATACTTTGATAACTTATGTTCCATAATTTCCTCCTATCTAGTAGCATCAGAAATGTGTCACTCATATGTGTGTGTGTGCATATATTTCTGTGTGTGGGGTGTTTAATGGGTGGAAGTCTCCACAAATAATATTTGTATAAGTGCATAAATTTATTGTACACACTGTAGTGATCTGATGTGTGTATGAATGGTAAAACAATAAAATTAAGGTAATAAACATATCCATCATCTCACATATTTATCATTTAATTATAGTGAGAACATTTATTAATAGTTAGTTCTATGGTCTTAAAAATTTTAAGCGTATAAAACATTATTATTAACTCTAATCATGTTGCCATACAATAGATCTCCAAGATCTATTCATCTTATAACTAAAAGATTTTACCCTTAAAATCTCCTCATTTTTCCTTACTCTACACCCTGGAAACCACTGTTGTACTCTTTACTTTTGTAAATTCAACTTTAAAAAAATTATCCATAGCAGTATTTATCTTTCTGGGAATGGCTGATTTTACTTAGCATAATGCCTCCTATGTCCATCCATGTTGTTGAAATGGCAGGATATTTATCATTTTCATGGCTTAGTAATATTATATGGTGTGTGTTTGTACAGTCATTTTTTATTCTATTCATCAAAGCAGGCATTTAGTTTGTTTCCATTTTCTTGGCTAATGTGCATAATGCTGCAATATATATGGGGGTGCCGAATCTTCTTCAGATACTGATTTTACATGAGTATACTCATAGGTAGAATTGGTGAATGACGAGGCAGTTGTATTATTTACATTTTTTGACAAATCTGTATGATGACACTGTCTATTTATAATCAATAACAGTCTACAGGGCTGGATTTCCTGCACACTCACTTATTATGTCTGTTGTTTTGGACATTAGCCATTTTAAAAGTCTACAAATGTGAAGAATGTGGCAAAGCCTTTACCCAGTGCACATACCTTACTCAACATAAAAGAATCCATAGTGGAGAGAAACCCTACAAATGTGAAGAATGTGGAAAAGCCTTTACCCTGTGCACAAACCTTACTCGACATGAAAGAATCCATACTGGAGAGAAACCCTACAAATGTGAAGAATGTGGCAAAGCCTTTAACCAGTCCTCAGTCCTTACTCGACATAAAAGAATCCATACTGGAGAAAAACCCTATAAATGTGAAGAATGTGGCAAAGCCTTTAACCATTCCTCAATCCTTACTCGACATAAAAGAATCCACACTGGAGAGAAACCCTACAAATGTGAGGAATGTGTCAAAGCCTTTACCCAGTGCACAAACCTTACTCGACATAAAAGGATTCATACTGGAGAGAAACCCTACAAATGTGAAGAATGTGGCAAAGCCTTTACTTGGTGCACACACCTTACTCAACATAAAAGAATTCATACTGGAGAGAAACCCTAGAAAAGTTTAGAATCTGGCAAAGCCTTTATCCAGCTAAAAGGCCTCACTTTACAAAAATGAATCCATAGAGCAGAGAAACCATACAAATGTGAGGAATGTGGCAAAGCATTTTCCCAGTGCTCACACCTTAATCTACATAAAAGAATTCCTATCACTGAAAAATTTTACGAATGTGAGATTTGTGGCAAAGTCTTTAATATTTGTTCACATCTTATTCAACATCAAAGAAATCATACTAGATAAAAGTTAGATAAATGTAATGAGTATGTAAGTGCTTTTCCAATGTATTTGCCTTAAAATGCACAACAGTACTGAAACTTAAATAGAATGATGTAGACTGCTGACAATACCTTTAGTTATAACAGATCTTACCGGATATGGGAGAACTTACACTGAAAGAAATGCTCCAATATATTCTCAAATATTGCTCAACATCAGAAAAATATTAAAGAATAGAAACCTTACAAATATAATGAGTGTGAAAAAATATTTATGCAAAAGTTATACCTTAGAGAACACAAAAACAGTTGATACTTAAAACTACTTTAATAAATTTCAGAATGCAATTAATCAAGAATCAAGTATAAACATATATCCGATAACTTGCAGTGTAATACACTAATGCACTAACACATTCACACATTTATTTAAACCAGGTTGTTCATTATAAAGAACTACCCAGTTAAAATAGTTAGTTGATTTATTTGTATGTTAGCTTTAAAACAAGAGAGATTTTCTGAGAGTTATAATTACATTTAAAATAAAAGTTCTTGTCAGTGTGGGGTGAAATTGTAATAAAGTATAATTTTGTTTTGCTATTTGTGACAAGCAAATACTGATATTATTCAACTTTAAATACAATCGATGGTATGCTTTCATTCTTAGCGTGCATGTGAATGTGTGTGGTTAATGATAGCTACATCACATTTATTAGAGGTCTTTCTCTATTAAGTAGGCATTATTCATGTACTTTTCTATGGAAAATTAAGAACACTGAAATGTAAGCTTTACTAAATTGAGAGGTACTATGGAGTTTTCTTATAACAAACAGTATTTTAAGTGATGTATGATGTAGGTATACAGACTAATATTCTCCTCATAATCAGAGTGAAAAAATTACAATATGAAAACTAACTTGTTTTAATATTGCACATTATGATAATAAAATATAATGAAATTTGGAATGTTTTGAGATTGCATGTGAATTTAATTTGTTTCATTAAATTAAAAATATTTTTAATATGTCAAACATGTTGTAGATAGAATGAAGTGTTATTTTGCACCAACATTAATCTATCCCGTGTTACTCAAAGTTGGAGGTAATGGATTATAAAAATGTATTGTTGGGTTACACAGTACAAAGACATCATTTGTGATCCTTTTTATTAGTTGCTCTACTTTGAAGAATATTGTTCCCAAAGCTTTTTTTATTATATTTATAATTATATTGTTCCTGTAATGCTTATAATAAAGATTTTGCACTTAATGAAAAGCCATACACTCCTGAACAAGGAATGACTAGTTGTTACATTTTATCCTACATTTTTCTTTCAACATGCAACTTGCTTGGCCAGTAAAACAGAAATAAGCATTTTTTTAAGTTTATATTGAATCAAGTATACAAATACATCATGGTTAAGTTGACCTATAGTTGCAGTATATTTACCGAGTGAGTAATTATGTTTGTTTGAATGTGTATATATACTTATTTTGAACAGAAAAGAAGAAATATTAGACAAAATGGGTAATTTCCAAAGTGTTGAGAATTTACTAGCAAACTAGAAACTTCAAAGATTCTGAAAGGAAATATTTTGTTCGCTTTATATTGAATTAATTGTTTAAAACCCTTAAGCCTCTGAATGGGAACCTGCCCATGCCAATCCCCTGTTCTTACATGCTTATTACTCATGCTAGGCCTACTATGTTTTTTTATTATTTCAAAGTTGATTAAGTATTGGTTATGTGATGTGATCTGCAATTACAGCAAAGATTGTTATAAAACTTACTGGTGCTCATAAAATTACCTGAAGGTATGAATAATTCTACAGTGTAGTAATATCATTTTACTTAGTACATTCTATCTTTTCATTCTAATTTGGGAAGCATATTGAAAGCCCTTTTTGGTTACTGTTTCTTTTACTTTTGGTCATTGAACTAATTGATTTATTGACTTTATCAGGCTACTTGTTCAGGTAAACACTAAGAAGGATTTATAAATTATGGAGTTGATTTTATATTTAAATAGGAGAAAAAAGTACAGGACAGTGTTAGATATGTAATAGATGCTTCATAATTAGCAGTCAATATGTCTGTGGGAGTGAGCTTGTGGCCCCAGAGAAGAGATTGAAAATGTCCAGGATAAAAAAAAGTCATTGATTTTGCATGTGGAGCGAAGGAACAAACAGAACAACCAACTCTTGGAATTTATAAGTGGAAATTCTGCTTCTTTCATTTCATAATTATCTCCAGTTTTTTGCCATTTTTTATCTTCATTCACTTCTGCAACTGTATCTAAGCCATTCTTGTTTTGGCCTCTGCTTGTGCTACAATATTATCACCATTGTGCTCACCCCCAGCGAGTTCACACAGTGCCTTAAAAGTTCTGATGAGCAGTGTAGAATATTTTTAATTTCATGAAAAATTTTAACTAGAGAGCTTGAGACCATTTACAGGCTATACATACAGCATTCTGATTATTTAATTAAGTTGAGAGAGTTTCAGTTTCCTAAGGTTAAAGTTAGAGCCTTAAAGTCCAAAGAAAGATGAACAATTCTGAATGCCAGAGGATTAAATCAGGAACTCAGCATTGTTTGCTTTGTAAAAGCAAACTGTTACTAGATCCTAACATATAATGCCATAAATATGAAAATAATTACAATAAGTGAAGCATTGAAAAGTGTATGATGCATATCTTAAGTACTATATAAAGAAATATGAGAATTTGAGAATCTCTTAATAGGGAGTTTAGGTAAATAGAATTGAATTTAATTTTCTATGAATTACTTATAGTACAACATATGTATGCATCTAGAATCTACTTATGAGTGTGTATTTTCAGGGTTAGAACATAATAGAATGATTTATCTGGATTGAAAATATTTGCAATAATCTTTATGTGATATTTAAATCTTAGATAATTTATTTTACATAACTTCAGCTTCCTTTATTTTAGTAGGTCCAGGGTACAGTACACAGTTTTCATTTTTAGTCATCTACCTTTGGCCAATAATTCAGTCATTCTCTCTAAAGGAATTTCAGGGATCATGGCTACTTTTTGATTGAAAATTTCATTAGTGATTTTGGATGAAATCTTGTTATCTATGCTCACAGTGGCCAGAGGGGAGACAGTGAGCACCACATACCTCTTCAGTCCTCTTCCATAACATAATCTTCAGCACCAGGAAGTCCAGGTGTCTTTAGCTTCAAATAAAAGCATTAAAACCCCTTTCATGTTCTATGCTAAATTATGAATCTGTTGGTAAATAACAGAGTTCCCTTGCTTATGACTGACAAATGGAATGGCAAAAGCAGCACTCTCACTCTGTTGCCTGGGCTAGAGTGCCATGGCATCAGCCTACCTACAGTAACCTCAAACTCTTGGGCTCAAGCAATCCTTCTGCCTCAGCCTCCCTAGTAGCTGGGACTACAGGCATATGCCACAATGTCCTGATGATTTTTCTATATATTTTTATTTGGCTGATAAATTTATTTCAAGATTTAGTAGAGACATGGTCTTGTTCTTGCTCAGGCTTTTTTCAAACTCCTGACCTTGAGTGATCCTCCTGCCTTGGCCTCTAAGAGTGCTAGGATTATAGGTGTGAGCCACTGTGCCTGGACAGCACAAACTCTCTTCACACCAAGAGCTCACTTAAAGAATTGGCTCAAATAGAAAGGTTAATTCCTTAGGATTGGAAATCTGTGCAAATAGTTATATCTCCACCTAAATTTTTACAGTTCACCACTTGATGCAGGACTCAGATGTGTCAGAACCCCTAGCTAAATGAGTCTACAGACCCACCAGTAAAAATGTCTGGCACAAATTATGGGTCCACACCTCTCCTCTCACAAATATCAACTCACAATGGATGAAAGACTTTATCCTTTGGCATAAAACCATACAATTGTAGAAGAAAATGTTGAAAATACTCTTACATACTTCAGCCTAGACAAAAAATTTAGGAAGATTACCCCAAAATCAATCACACCAACATCAAAAATAAATAAATCAGGCCTCATCATACTAAAAAGTTTCCAGACAGCCATTAAAAGTATAACTAGAGCACACAGACAACCTAGAGAATGGGAGAAAATATTTGCATGCTATATATTCAATATATTGCTAATAGCTAGAATTTATACATAAGTCCAGGAACTCAGTAAGATAAAATCAAACAACCTGATTAAAAGTGTGCCAATATATGAACAGAAAGTTTTAAAAAGGACATGTACTATGGCCAAGAAGCATATGAAAAAAGTGTGTACATCTCTATTCATCAAGGAAATGCAAATGAAAACCAAACTGGGATATCCCTTAACTCCAGTGAAAATGGCTTTTATCAATAAGCCCAAAATAAGTGTAGATGTGGATGTAGAGAGGTAGGAACACTTATATATTACTAGTGGGACTGCAAACTGGTACAATCTCTCTGGAAAGTTATATGGAGACACAGGAAAGTACTAAATTTAGAACATCCATTTGATCCAGAAATCCCACTATTTGGTATCTAACCAATGTAAAAACGTCATCCTATAATAAATACATCTGCACTTGAATGTTTATAACATCAAAATTTACAATTGCAAAGAGGTAGAAACATCCTTGGTACTTATAAATACATTAATATAAATATATCTATAAATAAATATAAAATGTGATATATGTATACCATGGAGTACTACTGAGCCTCAAATTCAGTGGCTAAATGACAGCCTCTTATATTATCCTTGATTGTGCTGGAGGCCTTTCTTTAAAGTAAACTATCACAAGAATGGAAAAACAAGCACCACAAATAGTCACTATAAAATTGTTACCAATCGATCAACACATATGTGAACAAATGGAAGTAAAATTCAGTTGGTATTGGGCTGTTGGAAGGGGGAGAAGGTGTTGGGAAAATCCACTCCTAATGAGTGTGGTGCACACGATCTGTGGATGGGCACAGTTGTAGCTTTGATCAGTCAGTGCAAAAGCAATATACATATTCTAAATGATTTACTCCCATAATATTTTGAAATTAAAAAAACAATTTTGTAATATGTAAGAAAGTTTTGAAAAGTTCATCTCTGTATCTCTTTAAGATATTCTTTTTATTTTAATTATTGTAAAAATCACAAAAATTGAAATCTTAATTACTTTTAGTTGTTAATATCAGTCATGTGAGCTATATTTACATCATCATGTACTATATTGTCTGGAATGTATGTACTAAGTAAATGTGAATTTGAGTACACATGAGGAAACTACCTATTTTGCCCATTGCCTAACTGCTGACGAAAAGCATTATGTTTTCTGTTCCTAAGAGTGTAACAGCTTAGAAATATCCTATAAATACAATCAAAATACATCTGTCTTATTGTGACTGAGGTTTCATTAAGCATATTGTCATTGAGGTTTATCTATATTGTGGATGTTATTAGAGAATCTGTTTTTTCTTAAGCTGAGAAATAATCCATTATTTCTACATTTCAAAGAGTATTTATCTGTTCATTTGGCAAAGGCAGTTTGTGTTGCTTTCATCTACTGACTTTTGCGAATTATGGTGAAATAAATATGCATATGAGTATAACTCTTTATTTTACAATATATGCATGAGTTTATTTGTGTTTCTTTCTCATTCATTGGTCCAGGTGTCTCTGCCCTTAGATAACTTCATTGACTAGTGTATTATTTTTTTATTTTTCTATTTTTTTTCAGCATATCATGGGGGTAGTAATGTTTAGGTTATGTGTGTTGCCTTCACCCCCGGAGTCAGAGTTTTAAGCATGTCCATGCCCTGATGGTGCACATCGCACTCATGTTTGTATATACCCATCTTCTCCTCCCCCTCCCACCTGCCCGACACCCGAAAAATGTTATTCCTGTATGTCCACTTAGGTGTTTATCAGTGAAATCAATTTCCTGGTGAGTACATGTGGTGCTTATTGTTCCATTATTGGGATACTTCACTTAGGATAATGGGGTTCAGCTCTATCCAGGAAATTACAAGAGGTGCTATATCAGTGTTGTTTTTTATAGCTAAATGGTACTCCGAAGTATACATTTTTAATGTTTCAAAATGGGTAAGTGTGGTACCTATAACATTGCTTCTCTTTTTGATGATTGTTCACATCTTTGTGGTCTCTTGAGATTTCATATTATTTTGGGGTTTGCTATTTCTGTTTTTGAAAAAAATGAAATAGAGAATTTGAAAGGAATTGTATTTAATCTGTAGATCACTTTGGACATCTTCACATTAGGTCTTCTTCCCTTGAACAAGAACATGTTCAAGAGTGTGTTGTTTATTTTCCTATACTTTTGAATTTCTCTGTGTTTTTTGTGTCACTTATCTACAGTTTCATTCCATTCTGGTCAGAAATTAAACTATGTAAAATTTCAATTTTTGAAAATTGGTTAAGACATGTTTTGTGTCTGAACAGGTAGATTTCTAGGAAGAATTTTTATGAGCTATCAAGAATATTGTATATTCTATTATTACTCAGCAGAATATTATCTATATATGTGTGAGGTCTTATTGTTCTCTAGTGATTTCAACTCTCCTGTTTTTTTATTAGTAATTTAACTGACCTTATTAGTATTGAAAGTGGAATACCATGCTATCCTATTATTTTTATGTCCATTTCTTGCTTCAATTGTGTCAATGCTTTTTATATATTTGAGAACCTTTATGCGAGATATAGATAGATATCAGATATATCTATTACATTTAAAGGGTTCTCAGTGAATGACCTCCTTTTATATTAAATGTCCTTGTTTGTCTCTAGTGGCACTTTTGACTTAAAGTATATTTTATAAACTATAACATTTTTTACTTCAAAAGTAATGTGCCTAATATAATTTTGAACTCCACTGCTCTTGTAGGCTGAACATTTTCATGATATGTCTTGTTATTTCCTGTCACTTTTTGTCTATTGCTTTCACCAGGTATGAAGTCAAGTCTCTTTAGAGAGAACAGAGTTGGATTTTTTTAATTTCTTTATTTAACTGTGTCTTCTGACTAGAAATACTATTACATAAATATTTGCATAATTTTCTAAAAAGGAGGGATTCAAAATTGCACTAATATTAATTGTTTATATAACTTTTGTCACTATTTTGTCTTTCTTTCCACTCCTTTTTCCTCATTCCACCTCACTGATGTTTATTGATATATTTTGTTTCTGTGGCCACCTTTGTTTGTATATCTCTTTAAACACTTTTCTGCTGTTCACTGTGAGAATTACATAAAATCTTTTGAAGCTGCAACTTATGTTAAACTGATAACTACTTAACTTCAATTGTACACAAAAATTCATAACATTTATATCTGCCCTCAACTTTATGATATAGATGTCAATAATTATGTCTCTTTATATTAAGTCAATTAACAAGTGGGAATGATCATTTTTATTTTGTCTTTTAAATTTGATAGCATAATTAAATGTTTTTGCACCATCTATATAATACTGCAGAATTTTATTTTTGATATCTGCATATATTTCCCAGAGTGTAATGTAGTTGTCTTGGAAGATATAAAGCAGCCATTCAAAGGATATCAAAAACCAAATGTATGGACACATGTGCCCCTGGTTTGAATCTCTTTTGAAAGGAAATCCAGGAAATGGAACTTTACTGTAATATCAGTGGGGAGGAAGGGTTTTGCTGAGTAAATGTAACAAATGTTCCTTCCCCTTCCATATGGTTCTTGGTGTCATACTCACCTGGGGTGCCATGAAATATTACCACTTGTGATTTCTCAATGAATCATGTTTGCAAGTATATTTGAAGGTCATGCATCTATGATGGAAGTAAGACTATGGTAGTCTATTGCACTTTCTTGCTAATGTCCTTGGTATTCTTTTGTATATTGAAATTATGAAGTATATTTACCTAAGTATAATTAGTGAGATACTTTGTTATTTTCATTTCTTTCAGAACTCTCTTCCCATTGTACTGAAGACCCAATGCCAGAGCAGGGCATAAAACATTCATTCCAGAAATCAATAATAAGACTATACGGAAGCTGTGACCAGGAAAATGTACTTTTAAGAAAAGACTGGAAATGTTTGGATGAGTGTAAGAGGCAGAAAGTATTTTATGATGGTCTTACCCAATGTTTTTCAGGTAACCATAGGAAAATCTTGAAAGGTTATAAATATATAAAATTCTTTAGCAAATCCTCAAATCTAAATGAACCTAAGATAAGACATACTGGAGAGAAAAGTTTCAAACATAATGAATGTGGCAAATCTTTTAACCACAGCTCAAATATTCTTGGAAATAGGAATTTTCACACTGTAGAGAAAACTTACAAGTGTGAAGAATGTGGAAAACTCTTTAACTGCTATCCAAAACTTTCTATACATAGGAGAATTCACACAGGAGACAAATCCTACAAATGTGAAGTATGTGGCAAAGCTTTTACTCAGTGCTCAACTGTTACTCAACATAAAAGAATTCATAGTGGAGAGAAACCCTACAAATGTGAAGAATGTCGCACAGCCTTTATCAAGAATGGACATGTCAATCGATATAAACAAATTCATACAGGAGAGAAACCCTACAAATGTGAGGAATGTGGCAAAGCCTTTACCCAGTGCTCAAACCTTACTCGGCATAAAAGAATTCATAGTGGAGAGAAACCCCACAAATGTGAAGAATGTGGAAAAGCCTTTACCCAGAGCACACACCTTAATCAACATAAAAGAATTCATACTGGAGAGAAACCCTACAAATGTGAAGAATGTGGCAAAGCCTTTATCCAGTGTACAAACCTTACTAAACATAAAAGAATTCATAGTGGAGAGAAACCATACGAATGTGAAGAATGTGGCAAAGCCTTTACCCAGAGCACACACCTTAATCAACATAAAAGAATTCATACTGGAGAGAAACCCTACAAATGTGAAGAATGTGGCAAAGCCTTTATCCAGTGTACAAACCTTACTAAACATAAAAGAATTCATAGTGGAGAGAAACCATACAAATGTGAGGAATGTGGCAAAGCCTTTACCTGGTACACACAACTTACTCTACATAAAAGTATTCATACTGGAGAGAAACCCTAGAAATGTGAGCAATGTGGAAAATTCTTTTCCCAGTGCTCAATCCTTACACTACATAAAATAATTCATAGTGGAGAGACACCATACAAATTTGAGGAATGTGGAAAAGCTTTTACCCAGTGCTAACACCTTAATCTGTATGAAAGAGTTCATAACAGAATAAATTCTATAAATGTGAAAATTGTGGCAAAGTCTTTAATATCTGCTCACATCTTACTCATCATCAAAGAAACCATACTAGATAAAAGTGAGACAAATGTAATGAGTATGGAAGTGCTTTCACAAAGTATTAGCCTTAAAAGGCACAACAGTACTTATACTTACTATAAACAATAATAATATAGACTGCTGACAATACCTTTAGTTATAACAGAGATCTTATTGGACATGGGAGAACTTACACTGAAAAAATGCTCCAATATTTTCTCATACATTACTCAACATCACAAAATTTGTCATAAATAGAAACCTTACAAATATAATGAATGCGAACACATATTTATGCAAAAGTTATACCTTAGAGAACAACAAAGAATTGATACTTAATACTACTTTACAGATATAATAAATTTCAGAACACATTTAATCAAGAATCAAGTCTAAACAGATATCAGAGGATTCACTGGGCAATGCACTGAGGCACTAACACATTCGTGCATTTCCTTAAAACAGGTTGTTGAGTATAGAGAATAACCTCATTAAAATAGTTAGATTATTTATTTGTATGTCAGTTTTAAAAATTAAACATTTTTTGAAAGTTATAATGACATGTAAAATATACTTTCTGTTCAGCTTGGGATGCAAATGTAATAAAGTATAATTATTTTCAAATTTTGACAAGGAAATACTAATGTTATTCAACTTTAAACACAGTAGATGCTATGCTTTCATTTGTAGTGTGTATGTGAATGTCTACAGTTAATGATAGCTACATCACAGTTATTAGAAGTCTTTGTGTATTATACTTTTCCATGGAAAATTAAAATCACTGAAATGTAAGATGTATGAAATGGAGAGGTGCTGTGTGGTAGACTTCTAACAAACAGTGTTTCAAGTGATATATGAGGTAGCTATACAAACTAATATCCTTCTCATTATAATCAGAATGAAACAACGACAATATTACAAATAACTTGTTTTACTAATTGCACATTAGGAAAATGAAACAGTGAATTTTGAAATATTTTTAGATTACATGTAAACTTCATTTGTTTTATTAAAGTAAAGAATGTTTTTATTGTGTCAACGTGTTGTAGATTGAATGAACTGTTATTTTGCCACCAACATTAACCTATTCCATGTTACGCAAAGTTGCAGGCAATGGATTGTAAAAATGTACTATTGGGTTACACAGTAAAATTAAATCATTTATGATCCTTTTTTCAGTGGCTTCAAATTTCTAATTCTTGAAGACTAATGTTCCCAAAAGTTTTATTTTTTATTATTTTTATAATTCCATATTAACTCTAATGCTTATAATAAAGTTTGTCTGCTTAATGAAAAGCCATGTATTTCTGAACACTGAATGAGTACTTGTTACATTTTATGCTACATTTTTCTTTTAACATGCAGCCTGTCTGGCCAGTGAAACAGAAATAAACACATTTTTTATTTACACTGAATCAAATATGCAAATACATCACATATAAGAAGAACTTTAATTGTAGTAGATTTACAGAGTAAGTAATACTGTTTGTGTAAATGTGGATGTATATTTATTTTGAAAAGAAAAGAAGAAATATTAAAAAATGGGTAATTTCATAATTGTTCGGAATATACTAGCAAACTTGAAACTCCATAGATTCTGAAAGCAAATTTTTTTCCTTTATGTTGAATTAATCTGGTTAAAATTCTAAAGTTTCTAATTCAGAACCTGCCCATGCCTATCTTCTGTTCTTACATGGTTATTACTCATGCTAGGCTTAATATATTATTTTATTATTTCAAAGTCTGTTATGTATTGTATATATGTCCTACTCTGAAATTATAAAAATAATGTTTATAAAATTTAATTATGGCTCCACGTAATAGATTGAAATGTCCAGGGTGAAAAATGTCACTGATTTGCATGTGGATTGATGAAATCTGCAGTACAAACAACTCTCAGAATTTATCAGTGGGAATTCTGCTTCTTTCATTTCATAATTATCTCCACCATTTTCTTTCTTTTTTTTTTTTTCTTTTATCCCCTAGATTAATCTAGTTAGAAGATTATCCAGGGTGTTGATATTTTCAATAAACCAGCATTAACTTGATTGGTCTATGTAGTCCTTGCTAGGTAAAGAAACTCAGACATGAGTTTCTGAACTAGCTCAGCCAGCATGTGATGAAATCTGTTTGTTAGTGTATGATGAAATGCTTTATATAATGATTTAAGGAGAAGAATAAAATTATAGTGCTAACTTGTCACACTCACAATGAGCCAGCAAACATTTACCCAACACACACATCTCCATACTGTGTCAGGCATTAGAAATGCAGAGACTGATCACCTATATTTGTTGATTTTAAGTAAGTTAGATATAAAAAATACATTTAGTAAAGTACCCATAGATTTCAGGTGGAGCATAGTACAAATAAACATAAAACTGTGGGCCACAGAATCTGAAAAATATTGTAAAAGATTATGTGTAGCTCATTATAAATATTTTGCATATGTTCTCCAGACAGATAGTAAAAATGGGAAGGAGGAAGCCTTCCAGGTCAAAGAGCAGGAGGTAATAAGGGAGGAATTATGGAATAGCTTTCTGGACTCTGAAAACTCCAGAAATGTCTACAGAACCCTATGTGGAACACTGTGTTTTTCAGTCCTAAACACATTGTAGAGCACATTTTTCCTGAATGAATGAATGAATGAATGAAATATAAAGTGGAGAAAATCACAGGCCTTAAAGTCAGTGTTTAGATACTTACTAAAATGAAGGGTGGCTTCACTCCCTCTGCTGGAGATACTTTTGTTTTTGTCTTTTTAAAAAATTAACTATATTATACAAAGTATCTAGAAGAATCAAATTCATAGAAACAAAAAGTAAAATGATGGTACCAGGGACTGGAAGAATGGAGAAATGGAGCTATGTTTACTGGGTGTAAAAAAGTTCTGGAAATTTCTTTCACATAGTGTGAATACACTTAACACTACTTTGCTGTGTACCTAACAATGTGTAAGATGGCAAATATTATATTTTGTGTATTTTACCACAATTTCAAATTGTAAATTGCCTATATATTCACCAAGTGGTTTAGAATGGGACAGGGTTATTCTGTCTATATTATCACATGAATTATATTGCCCACATTGGCCAGAATGTTTTCTCAGTCATGAAACCCCCACTTTGTTTTTATTTTTGCTTTTTGTCAGATAGTCCTAGAGGATTTTGATTCTAGGTACGTGCTTAAAAGTGGGAGAGGTTTTAGACACCTTCCAAATCTTTTTTAGAAAATAGATATCCAAGCTGAGGTCCAATATTATGTCCATTACCTTGTGGGTTTGCCCTACACAGCAAGCACCTTCCTGGTAGTATTCATGGGCTGTTATATTAACAAGGCAGATCCTCAGAAGCCAGAGCATGTGAGTGGAGCAAGAAGTGGGTGGGGCATGAAGTAAGTAAGATCCTGAGAGATTAGAACATGATGGAAGAGATGCACAGAGGAAAATGGGTGACCTGAGTGAGATGTCCCCCAGTAGGGGAGTACCAAAGGAGTGCATTTGACTTGGGACAGCAGACCCTGGACCCAGGCCAACTGCCAGTGAGTACTGAGAGAGCCCTGGACTGGATCAAGCTGTGATAAGGCCACCACAGCACACCAGAGGGAGAAGGTGATCTAAGATGATATTCATCAGAACTAAATTGATCCCGTATCAGGCAGATGGGAGGAGAATTGAGGAGCGGATGGGTATATACACATCTAATGGTTGCAGTGCTCACCATCTTGGGGATGGACACTCTTGAAGCTCTGACTCCTGTGGGGAAAAGGGCATATACATAACCTAAACATTTTTACCCCTGTAATATGCTGAAATAAATAAAAAAAAGAAGTCAATCTTGTGGGAAAAGTATCACAAGGAGCTACTAACCCAGAAGTCTATACTCAGCATTACATAAATCCCCTCCAAATTTGAGAGATGTGGTGATTAGTACCATGGGCAAGAGTGGGGAGGGCACCCCAAGAAGGGGGAATCAGGGGCTGAGGGAAGGGGGTTTCAGGTGCCAGTGAAAGAGAAGACACCTTTTTGCACACCCCAACCTCTTTCATACAGTTCAAAAATAATAAATTTGGATGAGGTCTCATTCCACATTACATTACACATATTGGCTATATGAAAAGTCATCCACAATGTGATTCAATAATATTGTTGTAGTAAAAAAGCAGACTGGCTTTTGATAATATTTCTTTGCAAATAATTATATTTTGCAAGGTTTGTATGTTGTTTTTGTTTGTATTTTGGTTTGGTTTTAACAAGCTAGAGGTTTTACATCAGGCTTCTGATATTGTTTTAGACCTTGAATTTCACAAGTAGTAGCTTCTAGGCCTGTGTTGCTCCCCTGATAAAACAACCTTACCCTCCAATCTTCACTGTAAACACTCCTTGGGCAGTTTTATCTAGTCCTGTCACATCAGCTCCCCCTAAATGCTACAAGTGCTAAAATGGAGCTTCAGGTTTACATGACAAACCACAGCCCAGAGGTGGTTGCCTTCCCTGGGCAACCCATACTCACATTTAGCAGGTGAAAAGCTAGGCTCACTCTGTACCTTTTTTCACAACCCCCTGTGATACTTCAGAACATCTTGTCTGAGCAGAAGACACCCCAATCATTCATCCTTTGAATTTGAAAGCCCAAAAATCATTATGAAGGATTATCATTCAGTCCATATTATTAAACACTTCAGACCTGTGTTCACTGGCTATGAAACCTTGCCCTCTGCTGGCACTCATAGTCCGCATGATACTATGTGCTGTACATTGATGACAAATCCATTTTGTTCTTGTGTGATGAGGAAAGCTTTAAACCACTGAAAGCTTGTTTTACTTTGCTGGCAGCTTTAGAAAAATAACTATAATAACTCCTACTAAGGACTTGTTAAATGCTCACAGATTCATAGTAACTTATTAGCTGAACATACATATTGCAACTGCAGAGAGAAAAGCTGTAAAAGTAAAAGCTTTTGGCTGTTGACTAAAGTCGATGCTCAGCTGTGCACCTTCATATCATGGCTGTTGGCTAAAGTCAATACTCAGCTGTGCACGTTCATCTGTGGCTCTTGACTATAGTTGATGCTTGTATCAAAGTGGTAAGTAGGCTTAAATCTCATTGATTCCTTAATATGTCTCCTACCTGACTCATATGTTTCTACCTCAGTAAAAAATACCATTGTGCACTTCATCTCACCTCTAATATTACCTGAATCTACCTCTCTCCTTCTTCAATGCCAAAGCCTCAGCAGGGCCCTAGTCACTGCCACCTTGATTGGTCTCCTGGGTTCCCAACTATGCTTTTCCCCTCAAAGGTGGCCCCTTCAACCCATCCCCTACACCTCTACCAGCTAGCTGGATGGTAAAAGGCCAGTTTTATCACATCAAACCCTCCGGAAAATTCTTCAGAGGCCCTGACAGTTTTTGAGCTGTCATAATCAGTACATAAAGCTCCTTTGGATTGGATTCTAATTCCAGACAGTTTCCTTACATACTCCCCTTCATCACTACCCCTGTGTTATTTTCATAAATATTTAAGTGTCTAGTATGCACCAGCCACAGCTGAAGGAACCTACACATATCCCATGCTCTCTCACCATTTATAAATAAATGGATTTCTTAAATATACCATGCCATTTTCCACTACTTTACCTATACAAACCTTATTTTTTTTCTTCCTGAACTTCTTCCCCTATTCCTGTGTCTAATTAACAACCATCCACTGGAGCCTGACTATAGAGATAAAATGTACTGTCTTTGCTTTACTTATAACAAACTTGGTTTTCTTTTGGAGCCCCCAGTCACAAATGTCAGAAAAAAAATTAAGTCCAATTCCCATTTTACAAATGAGAAAACTGAGAGTCAGTAAGAATAAAGAACTTCTTGAAAGTTATACAGCAATAGAAGAGCCTGATTTGCCAAAAAGTGGTACCTATAAGTATGCTATGCAGCTTCTTTCCAAATGGCTTGGTTATAGAAGATTTTGCACTGTTTACAGAAGTTTTCTGCTGTGAAGAAGCTGTGCTATATGCTGAATAGCAACAATTTGGTCCATTCAACCGATTTAATTAATCCCTTCTGGCAACTTTAAGACTTTATAAGGAAGCACAATCACTCACTTGAGGTCCCTTAGGCAAATGATACATTTGGGTAAAGTGAGAGTATACTAGACCTTGTATTGATGTTTACTTTTATCCTTAAATGTAGTGATGATGCTTTGCTAATATACTGATAATAGTAAATAAAGACTTTCTATATGCATGAATTAGGGGTGCATGCCCCAAAGGTGTTTACTGGTAGGAGTTTGAGACAAACAGTCTAGGGACCCTGTTCTCTACTGACTTCTGCTCATTTGCTTCTACTCTCCATGAAGCTCACTCCACTTGAGCCACAACTCACAAAGCTCACACTCAGGTTCTTCCCACATATCCTCACTCAGTGCACTCACTACCTTCATCCAAGCCCCTGCTCAAATGGATCTCCCTAGGGGGACGTCACCCACACCGCACCCCACCATCAACTCTCTCTCCACTTATCCTGCTTTACTCCTCTCCATCACAGCTACATTTACCTGACATTACATATTTGTGTCAATCACCACAAACAGAATGAAAGATCAGGAAGCCTGGGAGCCTTCTCTGTTTTGTTTCCATCCTTTTCTCCAGTGCAGTAGGAATTATGACCTGAATGGATAAATGTAGATTTTGCTCTTCTGTTACCATGTACACTGCTGAGTGTAGAGTATTCTTTGGCTAAGCTTGTTTGACTGCCTTGTGAGTTTGTCTTATGTATAGGCCAGTACTGTCTCTTCCCATGCCTGGTTTCTGCTTGGCATCCAACAGAACATTCTTCCATACTGAAAATATTCTGTATCCATGCTGTAGTATAAGCTGTAGCCTTTAACCACATGTTGCTATTTAACCCTTGAAAAGTGTCTAGTGTAACTAAAACACTGAATTTTTTTTTTTTTTAATTATTTTTTTTTTATTTTGGCATATTATGGGGGTACAGATTTTAAGGTTTCAATAAATGCCCATTTCCCCCCCTCCCCCCAAAAGTCTGAGTCTCCATCATGACCATCCCCCAGATGGTGCACATCTCACTCACTATGTATGTATATACCCGCCCCCCTCCCCCCTCCCACCTGCCCAATACCCTATTACTGTAGCACCTATGTGTCCACTTAGGTGCTACTCAGTTAATACCAGTTTGCTGGAGAATATATCTGGTGCTTGTTTTTCCATTCTTGGGATACTTCACTTAGTAGTATGGGTTCCAGCTCTAACCAGGAAAATATAAGGTGTGCTATATCACCATTGTTTCTTAGAGCTGAATAGTACTCCATGGTGTACATATACCACATTTTATTAATCCATTCTTTGATTGATGGGCACTTGGGCTGTTTCCACAGCCTTGCAATTATGAATTGTGCTGCTATAAACATTCGAGTGCAGGTGTCTTTTTTGTAGAGTGTCACTGGATCATTTGGGTAGATGCCCAGCAATGGGATTGCTGGATCAAATGGTAGATTCACTTGTATCGCTTTAAGGTATCTCCATATTGCTTTCCACAGAGGTTGAACTAGTTTGCAGTCCCACCAGCAGTGTAGGAGTGTTCCTCTCTCTCCGCAACCACGCCAGCATTTATTGTTTGGAGATTTTTTGATAAAGGCCATTCTCACTGGGGTTAAGTGATATCTCATTGTGGTTTTGATTTGCATTTCCCTGATGATTAGAGATGTTGAGCATTTCTTCATATGTTTGTTGGCCATTCTTCTGTCTTCTTTAGAAAAATTTCTGTTCAAGTCCTTTGCCCACTTTTTAATGGGGTTATTTGATTTTTTCTTCCTAATTTTCATGAGTTCTAAGTATATTCTAGTTATCAGTCCCTTATCGGATGCATAGGATGCAAAAATTTTCTCCCATTCTGTAGGTTGTCTGTTTACTTTCATGACTATTTCTTTGGCTGTGCAGAAGCTTTGTAGTTTGATCATGTCCCATTTATTTATTTTTGTTGCTGCTGTGATTGCCTTTGGGGACTTCTTCATAAACTCTTTGCCCAGGCCGATGTCTAGGAGAGTGTTTCCAACTTTTTCCTCTAGAGTTCTAATAGTTTCATATCTTAGGTTTAAGTCTGTTATCCAGCGTGAGTTGGTTTTTGTGAGAGGTGAAAGGTGTGGGTCCTGTTTTAGCCTTCTACAGGTGGCTATCCAGTTTTCCCAGCACCATTTATTGAAGAGGGATTCTTTTCCCCAGCGTATGTTTTTGTCTGCTTTGTCAAAGATGAGACGGCTATATGAGGATGGTTTTATATCAGGATTCTCACATCTGTTCCACTGGTCAATATTCCTGTTTTTGTGCCAATACCATATTGTTTTAATTACTACAGCTTTGTAGTATAGTTTAATATCTGGCATATTAATGCCTCCCATTTTGTTTTTGTTGCCTAGAATTGCTCTTGATATTCGGGGTCTTCTTTGGTTCCATACGAAGCGTAAAATTATTTTTTCTATATCTGTGAAGAATGCTGATGGGATTTTAATAGGTATTGCATTGAATCTGTAGATCAGTTTGGGTAGTATAGACATTTTGACGATATTGAGTCTGCCGATCCACGAGCATGGTATGGATTTCCATCTGTTTACATCCTCTGCTATTTCCTTCCTCAGTGTTTCATAGTTCTCCCTGTAGAGGTCTTTTACCTCTTTGGTTAAATATATTCCTAGGTACTTTAATTTCTTTGTTGCTATTGTGAAGGGAATTGAGTCTTTGATTTGGTTCTCAATTAGATTGTTGTTGGCGTATATGAATGCCTCTGATTTCTGTGTATTAATTTTGTATCCTGAGACTTTACTAAATTCATTGATCAGTTCCAGGAGTTTCTTGGTTGAATCCTTGGGGTTTTCTAGATACAATATCATATCATCAGCAAACAGTGAAAGTTTGATCTCTTCTGCCCCTATTTGGATACCTTTGATTCCATTTTCCTGTCTGATTGCTGTAGCCAAGACTTCCAGCACTATGTTGAATAGAAGTGGAGATAGTGGGCAGCCTTGTCTGGTTCCAGTTCTAAGTGGGAATGATTTCAGTCTTTCCCCATTCAGTATGATGTTGGCTACGGGTCTGTCATATATGGCTTGTATCATTTTTAGGTATGTCCCTTCTATGCCTATTTTCTTAAGTGTTCGTATCATGAAAGGGTGTTGAATTTTGTCAAAAGCTTTTTCTGCATCTATTGAAAGAATCATGTGGTCTTTGTTTTTGCTTCTGTTGATGTGGTGAATTGCATTTATAGATTTACGTATGTTGAACCATCCCTGCATCCCTGGGATGAAGCCCACTTGGTCGTGGTGGATTATTTTTTTGATAAGTGTCTGGATTCGGTTAGCTAAGATTTTGTTGAAAATTTTTGCATCTATATTCATTAGGGATATTGGTCTGTAGTTTTCTTTTTTTGTTGCATCCTTTCCTGGTTTTGGTATCAGAGTAATATTCGCTTCATAAAAGGTGTCGGGGAGGTTTCCGTTCTTCTCGATGTTGTGGAATAGTTTCTGCAAGATAGGTACTAGTTCTTCTTTGTAAGTATGGTAAAATTCAGGTGTGAAGCCATCTGGACCGGGACTTTTCTTTTTAGGGAGATTTTTAATTGCTGTTTCTATTTCAGCTGTTGAGATTGGTCTGTTCAGGGAATCTATTTCTTCCTGGTTGAGCCTAGGGAGGCTGTGTGTTTCTAGAAATTTGTCCATTTCCTCCACATTTTCCAGTTTGTGTGCATAAAGATTTTTGTAGTATTCATAAATTGTATCTTGTATCTCTTTGGGATCAGTTGTGATATCTCCTTTTTCATTCCTGATGGAGCTTATTAGAGATTTCTCTTTTCTGCTTTTCGTTAGCTTAGCCAATGGCGTGTCAATTTTGTTTATTTTTTCAAAGAACCAACTTTTTGTTTTATTAATCTCCTGAATAGCTTTCCTGTTTTCAATTTCGTTTAGTTCTGATTTGATCTTGTTGATTTCACTTCTTCTGCTGGGTTTGGGGTTGGTCTGTTCTTCTTTTTCCAGCTCTTTGAGTCGTTTCATTAGATTGTCTATTTGTGATCTTCTTGCCTTTTGGTTATAGGCATTTATGGAGATAAACTTTCCTCTCAGAACTGCTTTAGCTGTGTCCCAGAGGAGTTGATAACTTGTCTCTCCATTGTCGTTTTCTTCATAGAAGTTTGTTATTTCCGTCTTGATTTCTTCATTTACGAAGTAATCATTTAGTAGGAGGTTGTTTAATTTCCACGTTTTTGTGTAGAAATGTGAGTTTCTGTTAGGGTTGATTTCTAGTTTTATTCCACTGTGATCTGAGAAAGTACATGGTATGATTTCTATTTTTTTAAATTTCTTGAGATTTTCTTTGTGTCCTAGGATATGGTCAATCTTAGAGAATGTCCCGTGAGCTGATGAGAAGAACGTATATTCAGTGGATTTTGGGTAGAATGTTCTGTAGATGTCTGTCAGACCCAATTGTTCTAGAGTTTTGTTTAAGTCCATTATTTCTTTATTAATTTTCTGTTTGGAGGATCTGTCTCGTGCCGTCAGTGGGGTGTTGAAATCTCCGGCGATTATGGAGTTGCTATTAATCCATTTGCTTAGCTCCAGTAAGGTTTGCTTTATGAATCTGGGTGCACCTAAGTTGGGTGCATATATATTTAAAATTGTTATCTCCTCTTGTTGGACTGTGCCCTTCACCATTATATAATGACCCTCTTTGTCTTTTACTACTTTTGTTGGTTTAAAAACTAAATCGTCTGAAATTAGAACTGCCACACCAGCCTTCTTTTGGTTTCTATTTGCTTGGAATATTGATCTCCACCCTTTTATTTTTAGTCTATGTGCATCCTTGCAGGTTAAATGTGTTTCCTGAAGACAGCATATACTTGGCCTGTATTTTCTTATCCATTCAGCCAGCCTATGTCTCTTGAGTGGAGAGTTTAAGCCATTCACATTTATTGAGAGAACTGATAGGTAAGGTAGATTACTGATCATTCTGTTGGGTTGGATGTTGTTGCTATGATTTCTGTCTTGAGCCATTGTAATATCTGGCCTTTAATATCTTTGGGTTTTGGTTGTTTTTATATCCGTGGATTATTATTATGATGTTCCGTGCGTAACGCTGTTTTAAGTACTTCTTGTAGGGCTGGTCTTGTCTTGGTGAATTCTCTGAGCCTTTGCTTGTCTGAGAATGTTTTTATTTCTCCTTCATATATGAAGCTTAGTTTTGCAGGGAATAATATTCTAGGCTGGGCATTGTTTTGTTTCAAAAGAGTGAGAATGGGGCCCCAGTCTCTCCTTGCTTGTAAAGTCTCATTAGAGAAGTCTGATGTTATTCGAATTGGCTTTCCCTTGTATGTCACTTGCTTCTTTTGTCTTACAGCTCTTAGAAGGGCCTCTTTAGTTGATACTTTGGTCAGTCTGATGACTGCATGACGTGACGTCTTCCTGTTTGCATTGAATCTCCCAGGGGTCCTCTGGGCTTCTTGAACTTGTATATCGAGATTTTGAGCAAGGCCTGGGAAATTTTCCTCTATTATATCTTCAAAAAGCTTGTCCAGCCCTTGAGTGTTGTCTTCCTCCCCTTCGGCTAAACCTATGACCCTCACGTTAGGTTTTTTCACATAATCCCACAGCTCTTGTAGGCTTTGGTCTTTTCTCTTGTTTCTCTGCTGTATTTCTGTGACTGATTTATTTAATTGGAAGGTGTTATCTTCAAGCTCTGAGATTCTTTCTTCTGCTTGATCTACCCTGTTCTTGAGGCTTTCCACAGTATTTTGTAGTTCTCTGAGTTGATTCTTCATCTCCAGGACTTCGGTTAAAGTTTTCTTCACTGTGTCAATCTCTTTGTTGAACCTTTGTTCCATTTCTTGGAGGTTTTTTGTGTTTTCTTGGTGTTGGTTATTGAGTTGTTGTTGCAGCTGGGTGAGTGTTCTTATGATCCACATACGAAATTCCTTTTCTGTCATATTGGTTGCCTGATTTTAGTCGGTGTCCGTTTCTAGGGGGCTGGTGCTCCTCCTTGGGGGTGTGTTTTCCGTTTGGTTCTTCATATTTCCTGAGTTCTTTCGCTGACTTCTTCCCATGTCGATCAGTTGTTGTTTCTTTCCTTAGGTTATTGTTTGGGTATTCACACACCTTGTTTAGTTTCTGAGGCGTTAGGTGGTGCCTGTGGGTGAAATTGGACCACTCCCTGTATATTGAGTCAGTGGATGCCGTGGAAAGGCTGTGCAAGATGCCGCCCCTGTCAGTAGGTGGCGTTTGCTTGGAGGAACAGGCTATGGTGTTGATTTTGAGTCCTGTTATCAGCTCTCGTTCTGGGCGGAGCTGGGTTGGGTAAGCCTGCCCTCAGGCCGTTAGCAGGGGTCAAAGTTCTGTTCTCAGCTTACAGGGAAAGCTGTCAGGGCAGGGCTGGAATGGTCCCGATCAGCCAGAAAGTCTGGAGGTGGGGGTGGGGCTGTCTGAGACCCGCAGTCTGCAGCAGGCCTCGCTTCTTTCCACCCTCCCCAACTCTGCAGCTACTCCTGGGCCTCTGCCAGCAGGCCAGACCACAAGCCACCAGGCCTCCCCGGACTGTGGTGCCGGCGGGGAGGTTCCCTGCACAGGAACGCCACCTGGGTTGGGCGCACGGCCTCCTCCTGGGACGCCGTTCCGCCCGATCCGCCCCTGGAGGCACACAGCCCTCAGTAGGCTGTTCGCGTATAATCCTTCTGTGCCCGGGGCAATGCTAGCCCTCGGTGCAGGGGATCTGGTCTGCAGGTCCGACCTCTGGGTCCCAGAGTTCAAACTGTATTCCCACCAGGGAGAGGATTTCCGGTCCTAATTCACCCACAGGGAGCCCAAGCTGGATCTATGTCTCTCAGCCTCTGAGTCGGCACCGTTTTCCTGGGAACACGGTGCCAGCAGCACCTGGGAGGGAGGGCGGGGTCCCAAACGGGAAGGTCCCGTTCCCTGGAGGTGCCTCCGGCTGGTGGCTGTATTGTCTCTCTGGGCAGCCGCGGGTAGGGTCGGTGGAGGGGAGGAGGAGGCAATATGGCGCCTGCCGCGCGGCTCGGGTCCGTGCACACGGAGGTGCCCGGAGGAAGTTGGGAACCTGGTGCCACGTCTGCTACAGGCTCACCGTTGGCAAGCGGCAGCAGTCTCTGGGCTGATGTCCGCAGGTCTCTCCACCCACTGGGGAGCCCGCCAGCAGTCCCGAATGCAGGGGAGGGGAAACAGCAATTCCACCTACCCTTGCCGCTGGTCTCCGGGCTGCTCCGGTGGTCTCAGCCTCCAGTTCTCCTCTGCAGCCTCCTCCCGTGGAGTCTCCCGGGGTCTCAGGTACCCCTCCTTCCGGCCCTTGTCCGCTGTATGCTCGTCTTCTTGCTTCTTTCCTCTAGTTTCTGCTAGAATTGGTCTTTTCTGTAGAGACCCTCTGTCTGGCGGTGTTATTCGTCCGCCATCTTGCTCCGCCCCCCCTACACTGAATTTTTTTATTGTTTTGGTTCTTCAGAATGTTTACTGTAATTGTGAGAGGATTTCAATTTCTAGAACTTTAATTAAGGAAAAAAATATTTCAAAAGTACATGTTCAAATGCAACAGTGATTATGCTCTCTCCTCCAATGTGTCAAGTGTCATAATCTAGAACACTTTTATGATTCCTTAGTAAATCCTGGTGATATGCAAATGTAATTATTTACTGAAACCAAAAGAAGGGTAGGGCAAAAATGAATTGGAAGTGCTGGAAAGTGCCTTGTGATTTAATTTAGAATAATTATGTACAGACTGTGAATATATCTCTTTCAATCTGTCTTGAAAGTTAACAAATAAGGAACAAGCAAGGCTGAACAACCAGACATCAAAGGTTGTGTCATTCTTTAGGCCTATTTTGCAGACTCCAGGATCCCTGGCTTCTTTTAGTCCTCATCATGCTGGAATTCCTGGTCTTTTCTGGAAACACCACAGTCATCCTTCTCATTCAGCCCTACCCACCTCTCCACTGCCCTATATATTTTCTGATGAGCAAGCCATCCCTCATGTGCCAGTTCTATATGTCCATGTTTATTCCTCATATGGCCCTCAACTTTCTCTCTAGGGATTATCACATATCTCTCACTGACTGAGGCATTCATCTCTTCCTCCTCATCACCCTGTTGGTAGCAGAGTGTCAGATGATGGCCGTCCTCACTTAGGACTGCTACCTGGCCATCTGTCCCCCATTGCACTACCCCATCCACATTCCCCGTGTTCTCTGTGTTCTCCTGGTGCTTCCATCTTGGCTAAGCGCAATGCTCAATGCCTTCATCCAAGTGCACTGCCCTCTGACTGTCCATAACTTCACTTCCAGAGAAGGTCATCATTTTGTTTCTGAGATCCCAGCTGTATTTAAACTAGTCTCTTCTGACACTTCCCTCTATATAAGGTTCTTTTTATCCATGGTGCTATTTTTCTCTTCCCTCCTATCTTAGCTATTATGGTCTCCTATGTATTCATCCTGTCTTCTTGACTGTTGACAGTCTCAAGCCTGGGTCACATGGAAACCCTGGCTACTTACTTCTCTCAAATGGCCCTGGAGTCTCTATTCTATATGGCTTCCATTACCAAGTCCCTTCTACAAAAGTCTCATTTCCTTGAGCAGGAGAATTGGTCTCTGTCATCTACACCATCCTAATGCCAATGCTCAACCATCTCATCTACCAACTGACAAACGGGGATGTGTTTGAAGCCCCCAGGAGAGTGCCCAGGAAATAGGGAATATGACATATTTAACTATACACTGAAAATCCAAATCTAAAACAAGGAAACATATACATTGAAATGGTGGGATTTACCATAAGTAGAGAGACATTCATATGCATTTAACTATAAAGCCAGATATTTTGAGGAACAGATAATAGACGAAAAGAAATGATCGTGTCTTGAAGGTTGACATGAAAATTCGTGATTTTCTCCTTTTATTCATTTCTGTATTTTTACCCCAATAAATATATTAGGAAAGTGGCTTATTTGTGTACTATATCAAATATCGTTTCTTATTCCCGTGCAATCATCTTATTTGGTCATTGTTATTTATTTTCCTATATTTTTGTTTTTAATTGACAAATAATTGTGTATGTATATGTCAGACACAGTGTGATGATTTTTATCTAGGCATACTTTGGGAAAGATATGATTAAACGAATTGACATTTTTCAAAAGAGAGAAATGAATGTTCAACAGATATATGTCAAAATGCTGAACCTATCTAATCATCATGGAAATGAAAGATAAGCCACAATGAGCTATTACCTCACACCTGTGAGAATGTCTATTCTCAATAAGATGAATGCTAAGTGCTGGTGAGGGTGTGGAGAAAAGGAAACACTTCATATTGTTGTTGTGAATATAAATTAGGACAGCCAAATTTATTTGTATATCAATGAATTTAGGGAGTACCAGGCATGTTTTTTCTTTGTATGTTCTTTGATTGTATGAATTATATAGTGTTAGATTCAGGACATTTATTGTATCATTCATTCAATGAATATAGGTTTCACACAGTAGATAATATTTGATCCCTCAACCCCAATCACCCTCCTCCCTTCTGAGTCATAAAAACCTATTTTCTCAACACAGCCATTGTAGGAAATAGTATAGAGATTCTACAAAAATGAAAATTGAATTACCATATGATCCATCACTACCATTTCTAGAAGCATATTCAGTTGAAGCAAAACCAGTATGTAGAAGATATATATGTCCTTCCATATTCATTAGAACAATATTCATTGTAGTCTAGGTATAGAAGCAGCTTAAGTGTCCACCAGCACATGAGTGGATAAAGAAAATGAGGTGTATTTACACAATGAGCTGTCAAACAGAATGAAATTCTGTCATTTGTGACAACATGTTTTGAACTGAAGGACATGATGCTAAGTAAAGTAAGCCAGGCACAGAAAGACAAATACTGTATGATCTCACTTATCTGTGGAATCTAAAGAAAGCTGATTTCATAGTGGGAAGTGTGGTCACCACAAAGAGTGGGGGATGGGGAAAGAGAAAAATCAAAGGGTACAAAGTGTCAGTTTGTTCATTTTTTTAAATTCATAGACCTCTAAATGGAAGAACCCTGGTATCCTTACCTAATTATATCTATTAAATTGTAGTATTCTTCTAATGCTGCCATTATGGACAATGTAATAATTTATATTTTTAATGTATAATTTTTCCTAAATTTGAAATTTTCCCTAAAGTCACCCTAACTCTAACTTCCTGGCATGAGATAACTAAATCTAAATTTATTGATATATTTATAATTTTTAAATAATCTTGACATTTTTGCATAATTCACTTTGCAATCATTACATGATTGACCTTTATATTTGCTTTGTGACTCAATATTTGATATTTTTATAAAGTTTAGGAAAGATGTATGGTTTTTATAATTTTTTTTATTTCAAGAAAATATGAGAATACAAAAATTACAGTGACATTTTATATCTTTGCCTCTCCCTAGTGAGTGTTAGAGGTATGCCCTTACCCTCAATGATGATCAAGGCATCCCTTAGATGTGGGTCTTCCCTCAATGCCCTGAATCCCTGGTGAATACCACCACCATTTGAGTACCATAGTGTTAATCAGTCAGTACCAATTTGATGGCAAGTACATGTGGAGCCCATTTTTCTGATCTTATGTCACTTCACTTTGGATAATGGGCTCACTCAATCCAGGAAAATATAAGCAGTGCTAGCTCACTGTCATTTCTTAAAATTGAGTAATATTTCCTTGTAAACACATACCAAATATTAATAATCCACTCATAAGTTGACGAGCTCTTGAGTGGTTTTTATTTTGTACTTTAAAATTGTAACATGCTCATTAATTTTATTTCATCAGAATTTGTATCTTCAGAGGTGTAGGTTCTTATCAATTAATCAACAGGTGTCCTGAAAATTTCATCAAACTATAGGAGCTCCCTCCAAGAAAGCCCATGAGGAGGGTGAACTGCAATGCAGATTAAAGTGAATGACATACTAATTACACCTAGGATACCCTAGATCACTTTGTAAATCTTATTATGGCTTGGCAGGGGAAACGCTAGATTGATAAACCATTCCCTCCTTCTTCAGGTGTAGAAGTGGCTCAGGGTAGAATGAAAGGTTGAGCAGCACCAAAATGGAATGGCAGCCTTTTCCATCTCCCTGGTGCAGCAATTGCTGGAAACAGCACCAAAACAGGGCACCATTGTCCTGAGAAGAGACAGAGATCCTAACTATCTGCCTAAGATTTGTAACACATTTGAAAGATTTTTAAAAAGATTTTGTTTTAAGAAATGCTTTTCTGAAACTGAGAAACATATCTTTGAAATGTAATATCAACAAAGATATTTCCCTATCCCACAATTTCCATATGAAGATGAGATCCTAACATCAGTGAGCACCTAGCTTTAAGTTGCAAAATTATCTCCTCCTGCATTGACTTGAGACACTTGTTTTTTATTTGAATTTAACCAATTACAAAAAAAAGAGTCTCATTAACTATCAAGTAAGTTTATGGTGCACCCTTTATGACAAATAGGGCTGTCTAGTCTTCATTCTTCTTTCTTCAAAGCTAATTATTATTTATCTAGACAACATGTATGTAACAGTTAGGATTTGCTTAGTTATGTACAGTACCACCTTTATGTGTGCCTCTGAAATGTCTCAGTGGATTGGCACTGTGCACATCACATTCTGCTTTAATTGAGTAATAAAAGTGTTTACTTTTAATTCTCTTGTAACTTTGTGGACAGGTATTCTTAGTTGGAGAGTCTTCATTTTTAATATTTCCTGAACACTTTCCAGAATTAAAAATGGAACATAAACATAAAATGTGCCCACTACTTCTAAATTAGAAGGGCTTTGAACACGAGATTCCATCTTGAATTCCAGTCCTTAACCTGCAACTCCAAAGTACAGAGCTTCACTGTCCCCACATCTGCACACAGTAAGTTCTCTAGGCCTCTTTGGTGTCTACGGACCCCCAGAGCATACTTAGACCAGATTCCTGTGAATACAGTCTCACTGGATAATAATCACTAATTCTATCCTTTCTCTAAATGAATCTCACATCTTTAGAACTGAAATGGAGTCACAGACCGTAGGGCTCAGACACAAATGGGAACAAGATAATGCGCACTGGGTACAACACATAAACTCCCTTTCTGCCTTCTCTTCTTGCCCAAATGTGAGGAAATGTACAGTGAGTGCTAATGAGTCTATGCCTCTCAAGGGACCGAAATCTGCAGATCTGAATTCTGAATCCAAGAATCTAAGGTCTGTAAAATGATGAATCTGAATCCAAGGCCTTTAAAAGCAAAGAATACACAAGTTTGTTCCAAACTAGACCTGGACTCAACCTGGAATTCCCAAGACAGAGGACATACTTTGGACCAAGTATATACCAAAAACTCAGGGGAGACACATGCTGTGGTGTAAGAGATCAACATGGACTTTTGGGTTGATTTTGAAAGGAAATTTTGGGGTGAGTGTAAAGAAATTTCTAGATCTTCTGTAGTGTTGTATTATAGTTGTGTGTGAAGAATAGAAAGGCTGGCACCACATCTGAATTTTTCTGTAAATTAATGGGGGTTTACTAGTCACCTTTTGTGGAATAACAAGGATTATATCACACAATGTGAAGGTTTCTTCACAGTGCAACAAAACATACATCTGAGGGCATAGCACATGCTCAGTAGACATTGCATTATGCTGCTCTTCACTGTGGTATTAAGTGTATGTTGTGATGAGTGTTGGGCAAAAGGCAGTATGTATGCTGTGCTTGCTGTCTCTACCTCAGTGCTACTAATAATGGATCTAGGTTGAGCAACATCAGCATAAAGGGGACCTGACAAAGAACCCAATGAATGTACCCCTTCCACACCAGCAGACCACATTTCTTAGTGTGAGGCCCACAGTACCACATGATTTACATTCACATTGATGTTTCAGAGACAATTTTAAGGTAATTACCTCTCAGTCCAGGCTTTCAATCAGGATAACCTGAGTAGATTGAAGAAACACCATCACCTGCCTGTTGGGCTGGGTGAAAACATCCATGTGGTTTTAATTGTGCCCCACATAATTCTAATTTGATACCAGGGTCAAGCATTAGGACTTCTGCATATATTCATGTGAATTGAGTTTCGCCTTTGTTCTTGAAGAAAGTCACAGGTTCTGCTCTCTTGGGTTTGGTAGAGGCAGATCAGTATGGTCCATATTTCCATTCCTGTTGCAGAAACTCTTGGCACCTGTAGCAGGGGGAGGTAACCGGAAGAAAAGACAGGAGAACCTCCCATTTTGGTCTCCATGAATGGGCTGATCATAGCCGACTCTTTACTGTGAGCAAGAATAAGTGAGTGTAGCCCTTCTGCATTTTTTGTTCCTCCTGCTTGTGAGTGTGATGGAAACAAGGGAAGAAATTGTGCTGACTCCATTAAGGAAAGTCTCAAGATTTAATTCTAATTGTTCCACACAATCTCACATGAAAAGAAATTTCAGAGTAGGAGAAGAAGAAGAAGAAATGGCTGGTTATCAGGTAAGTGTGGCCCAGATTTGGCATTGTGTCCACTATTTCTTCCAGATAGTCATATAGAATGTCAATTTTTTGAACCTGTAAACCTTCACTTCTTTACTTCTGATGTGTATGGCTAACAAGTTTTGTAACTACATATTTTTATTTCTTCTTATGGTAGTCAACGTTTTCTAGGAAATCCTTCCTTCCTATATAACAAAGCCTACTGTACATTCTCTCACACAAGCTTCTTACTACAATAACCATGTTTTCTAAGAAATATATGGCATATAATATTAAAAATGTTCCCATCGTGAGAGGTCAAGATAGAATAGTATGAATGTTTGAGATTCCCATTGGGGATAGGATAGAGTCTTTGGATTTGAGTGAGGAAGGGAAACAGGTACTCTCAAAGTTTGATCTAGATGCTTCATCATCTCTACGTAATACATTATTAGGAAAGTTCAGAAAGAAGAAAGCATTGATTGCCTAGGATAACCAGAAAATTATGGAAAAATTATAAAATAAAAGACTTGTTCCATATGATGCTAAAGTATTTACATACATTATTAAAGATACAACATGGGAAGTATCTGTATCTGAAATTTGGATAAATCTGATGATTCTTCATGGTTACATATTGTTGGCCACTACCATCCCAGCAGTCATTTTGTATCCTCCTCTTTGCAACAATGCCTAACACCAATTCATTCTGCTAAAGTTATGCTAATTTCATTCACTTGCTTAACATGCTTTCTGACAGATTCATCCAATATAAAGTTAATTGTTTTTTTGTTTATCATTAAGAGTCTTGTGGAGATTTACTTTCTGATGTGCATGAGCCATCACATTTAATCTAGAAGCTCTAATTTCTTCTTATAGCTTGCTTTGAAAACTGAGGGATATTATCTGTGTTCTGTTCAGATGAACTGAGATATATTCAAAGTCTACCACTTACTGGATATTGACAAAATACTCTCCTTAGGCAAGAAGCATTGTTGTCAGTAGTTATATTATGTGAAATGCAGAGATTCAGACCCCACCCCAGATCGCCTGAATCAGAAGCTGTATTTTAACAAAATCTCCAGTTCTTTACTGTACTTGTAAAAATTATGTGATACCATCTAACTCTCTATGACCTTGTATGTGAGAAATATGCACAATTCATTGATGTGATATAAATATAACACCCCAAAATTTATATTACTGTAGTAGGGGCCTTAATTTTGTATTAAATACTTTATCATCCATAGAAGAATCATATGCACACAGATTCATACATCTTTTTTGATCCTCATTCCAGCGGATAAGAGAATACGTTCAAGAATATGAATGTGCTAGAGAATATCTTATTGGATAATTCCAGTACTTCATGTGTCAGAAACAATTCTCACAACTCATTTTCCTTGTAGTCAAGTGAATAACTCTTTCTATGGCCACTTGGGAAATATGTGTCTTTTTACAGGAGATGGTGACATTTCAGGATGTGGCTGTAGAATTCTCTCCAGAGGAGTGGGCATGCCTTGACAATGCTCAGCGGAATTTGTATAGGGATGTGATGTTAGAGAACTATGGAAACCTGGTCTCCCTTGGTGAGGATCACTTATATACAGAATTTCTATTCCACATTAAGGCCATTCTTTTTTTATTAATAGTTTCTTAAAAGTTTCTACTTTACATGAATAAATTTTATTTTATTTTATTTATTTATATTTTAGCATGTTATGGGGATACAAGTGTTAAGGTCACTTATATTGCCCATGCCCCCCTCCCCCCTCAAATAAGACCTTCAAACATGTCCAATCCCCTAACGTTGCACATCTTACACATTGTCGTTGTATATACCTATCCCCTCCTCCCCCCTCCCACCCTCCCAACACCAGATAAATGACTCCTATATGTCCACATAAGTGTTGATCCGTTAATACCAATTTGCTGGTGAGTACATGTGGTGCTGGTTTTTCCATTCTTGAGATACTTCACTTAGTAGAATGGGTTCCAGCTGTATCCAGGAATATACGAGAGGTGCTATATCATCATTGTTTCTTAAAACTGAGTAGTATTCCATGGTATACATATACCTCATTTTATTAATCCATTCATCAATTGATGGGCACTTGGGTTGTTTCCATAGCTTCACAATTGTGAATTGTGCTGCTATAAACATTCGAGTGCAGGTGTCTTTTCATAAAATGACTTTTGATCTTTTGGGTAGATGCTCAGTAATTGAATTGCTGGATCAAATGGTAGATCTACTTGTATCGCTTTGAGGTTTCTCCATATTGCTTTCCACAGAGGCTGAATCAGTTTGCAGTCCCATTAGCAGTATAGGAGTGTTTCTATCTCCAAATCTATGCCAATATTTATTGTTAGGGGACTTTTTACTGGAAGGTCATTCTTACTGGAGATAAGTGATATCTCATTGCAGTATGTTCAACATCTCTGATCATCAGGGAAATGCAAATCATTTTATTCCTTCTGTATTTTTATTTTCAGATCTGTTGTATGTCTATTTTGTATAATATTAGAATCCAAGATTCAGAATAACATGGCAGCATTTCAATTTCTCTACATTCTCAACATATGTATGTACGTATGTATGTGTATATATATTTACTTATTTAAAAGTCCTCAATGTAATCAAAAAGTCCCCAAACAGCAAATGTTGGCATGGATGCGGAGACAGAAGAACACTCCTACACTGCTGGTGGGATTGCAAACTAGTTCAACGTCTGTGGAAAGCAATGTGCATGAATTTCATATCCATACTTTTAAAGAAAATTTGAAGATTTTGGTGCATAAAATAAAATCATTAGATGTCTCATGTTATCTTGAACCTTTCCCTTTGTTGGGATTTCACACTAGATTAGTGGTTACTCTAGAATTCAGGGTATAAAATTGTTGTCTGCACCTTGGAATAGAATTTCCAACACTTATTTATTTGGTGCTAGTGGGAATTGGAGCTCTAGTCATAAATTAGATCAATTTTTTATCATTCTACAGGGTCTGTGAGAAAGTAATATGTTGCAAAGGAATTTTCTAAAATCTTCACTAATGTTCTCTCTACTAAGGATAGTACTGCATTAGTAATTGGAAAGTCTTCAGCAAGAGTCATGTGAAATTTCTCTAATGAAACAGGTCTTGCCGAGTCAAAGCCAGAGCTGATCACATGCCTGGAGCAAAGGATAGAGCCCTGGATTATGAAGAAAGAGGAAACAACAGCTAAATATCCAGGTAGGTGAGATTCAGTGAAGCAGATTAACAAATGTTAGAGAGCCAAAACTCAAGGAGGAAGGCAGATATTAAAAAGTGGGTTTGAATATTCTGCTCTTTTGGAAATGATTTTTAGAAGCCTGTGTATGTTTCTCTTTATCTCACAGAAGGACATCTGTCCCAAGCTCTTAAACTCTATAAGAACTCTACCCATGCAGTGATCTTCCTTAGAATTCAGTGAGAGCCAAACTTGTTGTCATGTCTTATAAGGGACTACATTATCTATCAGCATTTCTATTGCTTAGGAGTTATGGGACTATCTGCATATTTTGAAGACCATGACATTAAACCACCTTTGACAGTATTTCGGTTTTCTGTCCTTTCTGGAGTGCAGTGGCTGATCATAGCTCACTGCAACCTCAAACCTATGGGCTCCAGAGATCCTACAACCTCTGTCTTCCAAGTAACTAGATCTATGGGCATGAGCTACCATTTTGTTATTATTATTTTCTTATAAAAATGGAGTCTCCTCATGTTGCTAGGGCTGGTATCAAGATCCTGGCTTCCTTCTTGCTTGGTCTCCCAAAGTGCTGGGATTATAAGTGTGATCCTCCATGCCCAGGTCCATGTTTTAAGTTCCTTTTGATGCCTCTTTTCTGAAATGTGTAAAGGGGAATAGTGAAGATGTTGGGATTTGTTTCTGGAATACAAGAAACACTAGGGAAAGATATTTATATTTTCTGCATCATGATTTCCAATTCTACGTTTTCAGAGGCAATCCTACAGAAAGTCAGATTCACTAATTTTGTACAAATGCATATCCTCTTCCTAAATGTAAAAATATCTAATGTTATTGACTTAAAATAATCTTTTTCTAGTATAAAATGAGAGTAAAATTTCAACTTTATTATACCCAAATACCCAAACTATAATATAGTTTATTTTCTCTGTTCACCTTATATAATTCTTAAATACACTGTCTCATTCAGTGCTTCAAATAACTGAATATATTTATACTCCCATTGATATATAAGACTTTGATAACTTATGTTCCATAATTTCCTCCTATTTAGTAGCATCAGAAATGTGTCACTCATATGTGTGTGTGTGTGAATATATTTCTGTGTGTGGGGTGCTTAATGGGTGGAAGTCTCCACAAATAATATTTGTATAACTGCATAAATTTATTGTACACACTGTAGTGATCTGATGTGTGTATGAATGGTAAAACAATATAATTAAGGTAATAAACATATCCATCATCTCACATATTTATCATTTAATTATAGTGAGAACATTTATTAATTGTGAGTTCTATGGTCTTAAAAATTTTAAGCATATAAAACATTATTAATAACTCTAATCATGTTGCCATACAATAGATCTCCAAAATCTATTCATCTTATAACTAAAAGATTTTACCCTTAAAATCTCCTCATTTTTCCTTACTCTACACCCTGGAAACCACTGTTGTACTCTTTACTTTTGTAAATTCAACTTTAAAAAAATTATCCATAGCAGTATTTATTTTTCTGAGAATGGCTGATTTTACTTAGCATAATGCCTTCTATGTCCATCCATGTTGTTGTGATGGCAGGATATTTATCATTTTCATGGCTTAGTAATATTATATGGTGTGTGTTTGTACAGTCATTTTTTATTCAACAAAGCAGGCATTTAGTTTGTTTCCATTTTCTTGGCTAATGTGCATAATGCTGCAATATATATGGGGGTGCAGAATCTTCTTCAGATACTGATTTTACATGAGTATACTCATAGGTAGAATTGGTGAATGACGAGGCAGTTATATTATTTAAATTTTTTAACAAATCTGTATGATGACACTAATCATTTATAATCAATAATAGTCTACAGGGATGGATTTCCTGCACACTCTTGTCCTCACTTATTCTGTCTCTTGTTTTGGACATTAGCCATTTTAAAAGTCTACAAATGTGAAGAATGTGGCAAAGCCTTTACCCAGTGCACACACCTTACTCGACATAAAAGAATCCATTCTGGAGAGAAATCCTACAAATGTGAAGAATGTGGCATAGCCTTTAACCAGTGCACATACCTTACTCAACATAAAAGAATCCATAGTGGAGAGAAACCCTACAAATGTGAAGAATGTGGCAAAGCCTTTTCCCAGTCCTCAATCCTTATTCAACATAAAAGAATACATACTGGAGAAAAACCCTACAAATGTGAAGAATGTGGCAAAACCTTTACACAGTGCACACACCTTACTCAACATAAAAGAATCCATAATGGAGAGAAACCCTACAAATGTGAAGAATGTGGCAAAGCCTTTTCCCAGTCCTCAATCCTTATTCAACATAAAAGAATACATACTGGAGAAAAACCCTACAAATGTGAAGAATGTGGCAAAACCTTTACTTGGTGCACACACCTTACTCGACATAAAAGAATCCATAATGGAGAGAAACCCTACAAATGTGAAGAATGTTGCAAAGCCTTTTGCCAGTCCTCAATCCTTATTCAACATAAAAGAATACATACTGGAGAAAAACCCTACAAATGTGAAGAATGTGGCAAAACCTTTACACAGTGCACACACCTTACTCAACATAAAAGAATCCATAATGGAGAGAAACCCTACAAATGTGAAGAATGTGGTAAAGCCTTCACCCAGTGTACAAAACTTACTCTACATAAAAGAATTCATATGGGAGAGAAACGATACAAATGCAAGCAATGTGGCAAAGCCTTTACTCAGTGCACACACCTTACTATACATAAAAGAATCCATACTGGAGAGCAACCCTACAAATGTGAAGAATGTGGCAAAGCCTTTAACCATTCCTCAATCCTTACTCGATATAAAAGAATCCACACTGGAGAGAAACCCTACAAATGTGAGGAATGTGTCAAAGCCTTTACCCAGTGCACACACCTTACTCGACATAAAAGGATTCATACTGGAGAGAAACCCTACAAATATGAAGAATGTGGCAAAGCCTTTACTTGGTGCACACACCTTACTCAACATAAAAGAATTCATACTGGAGAGAAACCCTAGAAAAGTATAGAATCTGGCAAAGCCTTTATCCAGCTAAAAGGCCTCACTCTACATAAATGAATCCATAGAGCAGAGAAACCATACAAATGTGAGGAATGTGGCAAAGCATTTTCCCAGTGCTCACACCTTAATCTACATAAAAGAATTCCTATCACTGAAAAATTTTACGAATGTGAGATTTGTGGCAAAGTCTTTAATATTTGTTCACATCTTATTCAACATCAAAGGAATCATACTAGTTAAAAGTTAGATAAATGTAATAAGTATGTTAGTGCTTTTCCAATGTATTAGCCTAAAATGCACAACAGTACTGAAACTTAAAGTAAAATAGAATGATGTAGACTGCTGACAATACCTTTAGTTATAACAGATCTTACCGGATATGGGAGAACTTACACTGAAAGAAATGCTCCAATGTATTCTCAAATATTGCTCAACATCAGAAAAATATTAAAGAATAGAAACCTTACAAATATAATGAACGTGAAAAAATATTTATGCAAAAGATATACCTTAGAGAACACAAAAACAGTTGATACTTAAAACTACTTTAATAGATTTCAGAATGCAATTAATCAAGAATCAAGTATAAACATATATCCGATGACTCGCAGTGCAATACACTAATGCACTAACACATTCACACATTTCTTTAAACCAGGTTGTTCATTAAAAAGAACTACCCAGTTAAAATAGTTAGTTGATTTATTTGTATGTTAGCTTTAATACGAGAGAGATTTTCTGAGAGTTATAATTACATGTAAAATATACTTTCTTGTCAGTGTGGGGTGAAATTGTAATAAAGTATAATTTTGTTTTGCTATTTGTGACAAGCAAATACTGATATTATTCAACTTTAAATACAATCGATGGTATGCTTTCATTCTTAGCGTGCATGTGAATGTGTGTGGTTAATGATAGCTACATCACATTTATTAGAGGTCTTTCTGTATTAGTAGGTATTATTCATGTACTTTTCTATGAAAAATTAAAAACACTGAAATGTAAGATTTACTAAATTGAGAGGTACTATGGAGTTTTTTTATAACAAACAGTATTTTAAGTGATGTATGATGTAGGTATACAGACTAATATTCTCCTCATTATAATCAGAATGAAAAAATTACAATATGAAAAATAACTTGTTTTAATATAGCACATTCCTATAATAAAATAGAATGAAATTTGGAATGTTTTTAGATTGCATGTGAACTTAATTTGTTTCATTAAATTAAAAATATTTTTAATGTGTCAAACATGTTGTAGATAGAATGAAGTGTTATTTTGCACCAACATTATTCTATCCCGTGTTACTCAAAGTTGGAGGTAATGGATTGTAAAAATGTACTTTTGGGTTACACAGTACAAAGACATCATTTGTGATCCTTTTTATTAGTTGCTCTACTTTGAAGAATATTGTTCCCAAAGCTTTTTTTTATTATATTTATAATTATCTTGTTGCTGTAATGCTTATAATAAAGATTTTGCACTTAATGAAAAGCCATACATTCCTGAACATGGAATGACTAGTTGTTACATTTTATCCTACATTTTTCTTTCAACATGCAACCTGCCTGTCCAGTGAAACAGAAATAAGCATAATTTTTATTTACATTGAATCAAATATACAAATACATCACAGTTAAGTTGAACTATAGTTGTAGTATATTTACAGAGTAAGTAATTATGTTTGTATGACTGTGGATGTGTACTTATTTGGAACAGAAAAGAAGAAATATTAGACAAAATGGGTAATTTCAAAAGCATTGAAAATTTACTAGCAAACTAGAAACTTCAAAGATTCTGAAAGAAAATATTTTGTTTCCTTTATATTAAATTAATTGTTTAAAATCGTAAAGCTTCTGAATCGAAACCTGCCTATACAATCCCCTGTTCTTACATGCTTGTTACCCATGCTAGGCCTACTATATTATTATTTCAAAGCTCATTTAATATTGTTTATATGACCTGATCTGCAATTACAACAAGGATTGTTATAAAACTTAATGGTGCTCATAAAATTACCTGAAGGTATGAGTAAATTCACAGTGTATTAATTTAATTTTACTTAGTACATTCCATATTGTAATCTTGAGGAATGTAATTTGATCATGGACACAAAGGTTTATTTTAGGGTTCTCCACTGTGTTCTTTCATCTCATTATTTGTTTTTGTGCCGGGACCATGTTGCTTTTATTCCTATAGATTTGTTTTCAAATCAAGAAGTGCAATGTCTGTGTTTGTATTTTCTAAAACCGTCTCAGTATTTATTGTTCCAACACACTTTAGAATTTATTTTTATATACCTCCAAAACAAGTATTAATGGAATATTATAGACATTGCATTAAATTTGTATATTACTGTGGATAGTATTGACATCTTAACAATTTTAAATTATCTGACCATTGAGCATGAATACCTTGAAGAGTGTATTTAATTTTGACATATTTTTCTATTAGCCAGTTTATGTTTTGCTTTTGATTTCTAGTTCCACTTTATTTTTGTCACAAAATATATGTTGTATATTTTTAGTCGTCTTCAATTTGATAAGACTTAAGTGTCCTAATAGCATTTGCCATGTATGATTGAAACTATTGTGTATTCTGCCTCTGTGGACTGAAGAGCTCTGAAAATGTCTTTTACATCTAAATGGTCTATAATGTTTTTCTCATTATCTGTTTTCTTATTGATCCTCTATCAAATCTTTTTTTTCTTTTTTTTTTTTTTACATTTTCTATTTTTTTTTATTTTGGCATATTATGGGGGTACAGATTTTAAGGTTTCAATTAATGCCCATTTCCCCCCTCCCCCCAAAAGTCTGAGTCTCCATCATGACCATCCCCTAGATGGTGCACATCTCACTCATTATATATGTATATATATATGGGTTGGCAGAATCAACATTGTTAAAATGTCTGTACTACCCAAAGTGATCTACAGATTCAATGAAATCACTATTAAAATACCAACATCATTTTTCAGAAACCTAGAAAACATAATTCTATGCTTCATATGGAAAAAGAGAAGACCCTGTATAGCAAAACCAATCTTAAGTAAAAAGAACAAATTGGGAGGCATCAATTTGCCAGACTTCAAGCTATATCACAAGACTATACTGGCTAAAACAACATGGAGCCGGCACTAGAACAGAGACATAGATTGATGGAGCAAAATGAGAACCCAGGTATAAAACCATCCTCATATAGCCATCTACACTTTGACAAAGCAGACAAAAACATACACTGGCGAAAAGAATCTTTATGCAATAAATGGTGCTGGGAAAACTAGATGGCAACATGTAGAAGACTGAAACAGGATCTGCACCTTTCACCTCTCACAAAAGTGAACTGATGGTGCACAACAGATTTAAACCTAAGGTGCGTAATTATAAGAATTCTAGAAGAAAATGTTGGAAAAACTGTTATAGACCTTGGTCTGGGCAAAGACTTTATGAAGAAGACCCCCAAAGCAATCACAGCAACAAGAAAAATAAAGAAATGGGACAGGATCAAATTAAAGAAGCTTCTACAGAGCCATGGAAACTACCGCGAGAGAAAACAGACAAGCTATAGAATGGGAGAAAGATATTGACATGCTATACATCCAATAAAGGGCTGATAACTATAATCTATATAACTCAGGAAAATCAGCAAGAAAAAAATCAACCCTATGAAAAAGTGGGCAAAGAACATGAACAGAAACTTTTCAATAGAAGAGAAACTAATGGCCAGGAAACATATGAAAAAATGCTCAACATCTCTAATTATCAGGGAAATGCAAAGAAAAACCATAATGAGATATCACTTCTCTCCAGTGAGAATGGCCTTTATCAAAAGTCCTCAAACAATAAATGTTGGCTTCGTTGGGGAGAGACAGAAACACCCATACACTGCCGATGGGACTGTAAATTAATACAACCTCTGTGGAAAGCATTATGAAGATACCTCAAAGAGATACAAGTAGTACTACAATTGAATCCAGCAATTTCATTACTGGGCTTCTTCCCAAAGGAAAAAAAAATATTCCATAAAAAAAGACACCTTCACTTGAATGTTTATAGCAGCACAATTCAAAAAGGCAAAGATGGGGGATCAACTCAAGTGCCCCCTGAGTAGCCATGGAGACAGGACCAGAGCCCTTTGCATTCACTGTGATCTCTGAAGCCCTTCTGTCACTCAGTTCCACCTGTCTTAGCCACAGTTCACGGCCAGTGCTGCCCACTTAGGAACCCACACAGTGACCTGAGGAAAGTATCCCAGATATTCAGTGGGAGCCACACTCACCCATAAACCTGGCATCAGGCCCAGCCTATGAAGACCCAACTGTAAGTGCCTGCCCTAAAGATCAAAGCCATGAAGGAAATCCAGTCTGCCCATGAATAAGACAGGATTCACAACTACCCAAGCTTCTGCTAACAGGCCCATACTAAAGGCAGTCCTCACTACATACCCATCAGCACACTTGTGACCCAGCTACAACCCCTTTTATCTCAAAATCCAGAGAAATTCCCATCTTCCTGGGAACCCAAGAAGGGAAAATCTTTACCTACTTAAACTAGCTTATTAAAACTGGAAGAAGTGTTTGCTCCTTTAAATACACAACACCAATGAAAACGTATATTATGACCATATTCAATGCTTCCATTTAACATAGTATTGGAAATCCTAGGCAGAACTGTTAGGCAAGAAAATTTTTTAAAATGTATCCAAAAAGAAAAGAAAATTTAAAAAGTCAGTTGTAGAATACATGATGTCATATAAAAGAGAACCATAAATAGTAGGCCAAAAACCTGTTAAATTAAAACACACACTCAGTAAATCTGCAGAGTATTAAATGAACATGAAAATATCAGTGTTTCTGTACACTAACAACAAACTATCAAATAGAATAAGGAATAAAATGACCTGATTTATATTAGCACAAAACAATGACTTTTTTAGCAATAAATTTAACAAAGGAGTTAAAATAGGTTTACATTGAAAAAGATATTGATGAGAAAAATTGAAGATGTCACAAATGTAAAAATATCTTGTGTTAGGGTTTAGGCTTAGTGTAGGGTTTAGAGTTAGGGTAGGCGTTAGGGTTGAGTTTCAGGGTTAGGGGTTATTGTTTAGGTTCAGATTAGAGGATAGGGTTGAGTGTTAGGTTTAGGGGTTATTGTTTAGGTTAGGGTAGGGGGTAGTGTTTAGGGTTAAAGGTTACTGGTTAAGGTTTAGGGTTCGCATAGGTATTAGTGGTTAGTGTTAGGGTTTAGGGCTTAGGGTTACAGTTTAGGGCTATGTGTTCGGGTTACATAAGTGTTATTAGGGTTTAGGTTTAGGGTTAGAGATAGTGTTTATGATATGTGTTAGTGGATGGGGATGGGAGCTGTGGCAACCTCATAGGCTGGATTGGCCTTCCAACCCTCCCCTACATCAGCCCCATCCTCCTCTACATCACCCCAACTCTCTAAGGCATGCTACAGAAAAGTGGCAAAAGCCTACAGCACCTGGTATTCCCAGGCGGTCTCCCATCCGAGTACTAACCGGCCCTACCCTGGTTAGCTTTCAAGATCAGATCAGATTGGTCACATCCAGGGTGGTATGGTGGTAGATGGTGGTGAGTATTGTTGGATGCCTCAAGAAACCTTGTTGCTAGGCATCCCTGCCAACCCAGTGGCCCATAACCCCCCCCGCCTCCCAGCACTAACCCTGGGCCTCAGTAGTGTGTGCTTGTTCATGTTTGTGACATTACGGCATGAGGAGCAGACTTTGGAACTCAGGCTGATAGCCAGGGCATAGCAGGCAGCAGCTGAGGATGTCAGTTCTGCCTTGAAGCATGAGGTCTGACCTGCCAAGTCTCAAATGGGCAAAGTACTGGCTTCCTGTCTCACCACCAGAGTGCCGCCAGCAGATAGCAATTATAAAAACGGATATAATTATCTTTATTCAGACAGTCAAGCTGAAAGACAAGACTCTTATTGCCAGGGGGTTGAAGTCCCAGACCTTGATGCATCCCTTCCTGCTCATTTCCTGTGTCTTGTGGGGTTGCTGATGTTCACTGTGGTTGAGGTGTTGATCTGGTGAGCATGCTGGGAGATTCCACTCCAAAGAGGGCCTGAGGGAACTGGCTGCATCTCACCCCTTGTATTAAAGTGGAAGGAATATGTAGGTTTCCACGCAGCAATTCCTGCCAGGTTTGGCAGTACAGTGTAAGCATGCAACATAAGAGTATACTATAAAGTGAGTTTGAAAAATAAAAATACAATCAGTAACAAATTGAATGGGAAATGTGGAGCCTATATAAACAAAATACAAGAGCATTCTTGAAATATATGAACAAAGACTTAAACACATAGAGAGTTCTATCTTGTTCTTGTAGGGATACAAAATCAATACTATAAAGAGGTCCTTTGTCCTTTGTGCCTTCAACATGGCATTGGATCTCATAATAGATTCTGTCAGCTTTTTAAAACCTAGCAATGATTTTTCAAAATGCACATGGAAGAACAAGCTTATAAGTATAGCCAAAATTCCAGTGGGAAGCACACAATGAGGTTTTCTTCTCCCATAAGAAGTTAAAACACTTAAAAATGTTCTGTACTTAAAGCAGGGTGGTGTTGATGAAAGTAGACAGATCAGGACAGCAGAAAACACCCACACCTACCAAAGTGCATCAGAAACATTAAGCAGTAAAAAAATACCACCTTTACTAAATCTGAAATGTTAAAATGTTTGTCATTGTACAGTTTCCAATTTTGAATATGATATACATTATTCATAAATGGAGATAACATTTATTTTTCCTTTTTTTCTGAGACAGAGTCTCACTGTGTGGCCCGGGCTAGAGTGCTGTGGCATCAGCCTCACTCACATCAGCCTCCAACATCTGGGCTCAAGGGATCCTCCTGCCTCAGCCTCCTGAGTAGCTGGGAGTACAGGCATTCACCTCTATGCCTGGCTAATTTTTTTGTATGTATTTTTATTTGTCCGACTAATTTCTTTCTATTTTTTTAGTAGAAACAGGGTCTCACTCTTGCTCAGCCTTCCCTTAAACTCCTGTCCTTGAGCGATCCTCCTGCTTCAGCTTCCCAGGGTGCTGGGATGACATGTGTGAGTCACCACGTCCAACATGGATATAACCTACCACGTTTCCCCAAAAATCAGACAGGATCTTTTATTTATTTTCCCTCAAGAAGACAACCGAGGGCTTATTTTCAGGGTATGTGTTTTTTTTTAAGCACGGTACAACCATCTCCATGGATTCAAATAGAGTGAAGTCGTCTTCTTCTAGAACATCCTCCTCACTCTCCAAACCCCGGATCCCATCCTGAATGTCTTCTGACTCTGTTTCCTTTAGAACCATCTAGAACCCATGTCTCCTGTCTAGCCACAGAGCTCTCAGGGGGCAGATGAGAAGGGCTGCTCTTCCTCTGTCCGCCCCCCAGCGACACGCATGGGTTGTGCAGATGTGCTGCGTAGCCACACCCATCACTAGGGCTGATTTTCGGGGTGGGGCGTCTATGGTGCGTGTGCTTACACATCCTGCAGGTGCTTATTGTATGGGGTCGGCTGACTTTCGAGGAAACACAGTATATACAAGGTTAAATGGGAACATCCTCCGGGAAGCACCAGAAAGAAAGCCCTGATTGCCGCCATTAGTGGGTGGGATCCCATTATATGTCAGTCAGGGCTCCGAGGGGTGTGGCCTGGAGCTCTACCCAATCAGAAATCTTGGTGCGGGAACTGTTCAATCAGGCACGCAGTCGGAGGGCGAGACTTCCGGGACCTGGCCCGGTCTTTTTCTACTTGGAGTCCTCCAAGTTCCGGTTTGTCGTCTGTGTGTTCAGTTCTTCTTTGCTTTGCAGAACTCAAGTGACCCTCTGCTTCTGCCGCCCTCTCACCTGTGGACTCATCTGCAGGAAGGATCCCTGGGCACCACGGAAGTGAGAAAATGGTGAGTGTGCATGGCGGCTGTGCTTAGGGGGTTTGAAACTCATCAGAACTGGCTGGGGCAGGTCCCCAGTTTCCCGCCGGTCCAGAGTCTGCAGACATGAGGATGCACCAGCCCAGCTTTGCCCTCAGGCCATGCGGCTGAGAGCTGGGTTCCTCCGGGTGGTTCCAAGGTGCAGCCCTGTGTCTCCCCTAGCTTGTGCAGGGACTATGGCAGGGTCATCAGGGAAGAATTTCGACTGGGGTGCGGGGTTCATGCGTGGGAGGAGCTGTAGGCCCTGTGGTCCCCGTCCCTCCCCTCTGGTGTTAAAATTACTCTAAGGCACCCCTTGAAGACAAGATAGAGGCCGGGCACAGAGGTTCACACCTGTCATCTCAGCACTCTGGGAGGCCCAGGAGGGAGGAGCACTGGAGGTGGGGAGTTTGAGACCAGCCTGAGCAAGAGTGAGGCCCTGTGTCTACTAAAAATAGAAAAAAATTAGCTGGAAAATTAAATATGTATGTATACACACACACACACATATATATATATGTATGTATATATATAATATTAACCAGGTGTGATGGCACATGCCTGTACTCCTAACTACTTGAGAGTCTGATGCAGGAGGATCGCTTGAGTCCAGGAGTTGGAGGTTGCTGTGAGTGAGGCTGACACCACGGCACTCTAGCCCTGGGTGACAGAGCGAGACTCTGTCTAAAAAAAAAAAAAAAAAGACATGATAGAGTTTATTAGACCAAAGAGAGATTTATGGATCAGAGACCAATCTTCCATGGTTTGTATCTGGGGTCCACCAGGGGGGCTTGAAGCAAAGACTTTCAGATAGATAAGGACAAAAGACTATTTGTTTTGAGGCCTTTTGTGTATTCCTCTGCATTTAGCAGTTGCTGCACAAGTTACAAGACAGTAAATATAAAGACAATAGAAAAATCCCTGCAAACTACAGTCCACTTTTCCTTTGTCTATCTGTTCCATCTGATTATATTTAGCTTTTATTCTGTACCATTTTCTTTCTTATTTATTTATTTATTTATTTGGAACAGAGTCTTGCTCTGTCACCCAGGCTAGGGTGCCATGGCATCAGCCTAGCTCACAGCAACCTCTACCTCCTGGGCTCAAGCGATCCTCCTGCCTCAGCCTCCCTAGTTGCTGGCACTACAGGCATGGGCCACCGTGCCTGGCCAATTTTTCCTATATAGTTTTAGTTGGCCAATTAATTTCTTTCTATTTTAGTAGAGCCAGGGTCTCACTCTTACTCAGGCTGGTCTCAAACTCCTGACCTTGAGCAATCCGCCTGCCTCAGCCTCCCAGAGTACTAGTGCTAGGTGAGCCACCACGCCCGGCCTTACATTTTTCTTTTAAAATCATGATAGTTAAAAGAATGAGGTGGGCCAGGTGTGGCAGCTCAGGCCTGTAATCCCAGCACTCTGGGAAGCTGAGGCAGACGGATTGCTGAAGGTCAAGAGTTGAAAACCAGCATGAGCAAGAGTGACCTTGTCTATACTATGAATATAAAGGAATTAATTGGTTAACGAAAAATGTGTATAGAGAAAATTAGCTGAGGATGGTGTGCATGCCTGAGGTCCCAGGTACTCAGGAGGCTGAGTCAGGAGGATCGCTTGATCCCAGGAGTTGGAGGTTGCTGTGAGTGAGGCTGATGCCACAGCACTCTAGCCTGGGTGACAGAGCAAGACACTGTGAGAAAGAAAGAAAGAGAGAAAGAGAGAGAGAGAGAGAGAGAGAGAGAGAGAGAGAGAGAGAGAGAGAGAAAGAGAAGGAAGGAAGGAAGGAAGGGAGGGAGGGAGGGAGGGAGGGAGGGAAGAGAGAAAGAGAGAGAGAGAGAGAGAGAAAGAAAGAAAGAAAGAAAGAAAGAAAGAAAGAAAGAAAGAAAGAAAGAAAGAAAGAAAGAAAGAAAGAAAGAAAAATAAAGGAAACAGGGTGGGCCCATCACCTAAATTCTGGAAATTATGGGGACTTTGGTATTCACCTCCCAGGGTATTATGAGAATTAACTCCCAAACTTGGAACTTTCCACCACTGTAACACAGTGATCCACCAGTTATGGCGAGTTGTAGAATTATTTTATTATGTGTTACAATGTAGTAATTTGAAATTCACAAAAAAATGCAATGTAATTGAATCATCCCCAAACCATACTCCAACTCCCCAGTGTGGGGGAAAATTGTCTTCCTTGAAAATGGTCCCAGGTACCTGTAATAAGGTTGGGGACCACTGATGCAACATACTTGCGAACACATCCTACATGCCCAGGAAATGTAGCATTAAGGCATGGCTCATGTTGTTTTCGAAATGCAGACTTACTCAGACACTGCCGTTTTCTCTAGCCTCTGTAATCTTTTAGTAGAATGCCATGTTTCAGGCTGGCAATTGGTGGTCTTCACTTTGGACCAAAAGTATTTTTGTCATAAGAGTGTTGGGTGTGATGCTCTCTATGTGCTGTTCTTGCTGTCTATAGCTGAGTGCTTCTCATAGTGGGTCTAGGAGAAGCAACGCCAGCATTCACAGGGGACTTTTTCAGGAAGCCAATTCATGGACCCCTTGGATGAATTCCTTGGCTCTAGGATCACATTACTTAGAGTGGGCTCCAGATTACCAAATGATTTGTAGGCACATTCTAAGAGATTCTCCCTCCAGGCACCATCACCTGTGCCCTCTCCTACAGAGTGTCCATTGGTCTAGGTGGGACCATGGATGTGATTTTAATGAATGGTGGTGCTAAGTTGCAGCTAGGGGAAAATACAAGGGCTCTGAGATATATCCACGAGACTTGAATTCACACATTGTTCCAAAGGAAGGCCACAGGCCCTGCTCTGCTTGTATTTTATAAGGACAGGTCTGTGTGGTCCATATATCCACTCCTGTGCAAAAATTGCTGATGACTGTGGGAGGGAAGGGGAGCTGAGAGTAGGAAAGAAAAGACTCAAATTTTGATATTTATGTAGGAGTTTGACGCTCCTTACTCTCTCTTGTAATAAAGGACAAGGCAGTGTCAATTTTTTCTGCACTTCATGGTCTTTTTGCTCTGGGTGCGGAAGTATCAGGGGGAAGGGTTGTGCTGACACCTTTAGATGCATACTCTCAAGATGCAAGGGTGAATTTTCCAGATAATCTTAACACAGAAGGAATTTCAGAGAAGGAAGCAGACAAAGAAATGGCTGGTTCTCAGGTGAATGTGTCCCAGGTCAGTGGCTGTATTCACTTTTCCTCTCGGAATGTCATGTTCAGACTTTGCAAACTTGAATTTTTCTCCTTTGATTTCTGTACCTAATCTGTTCATCTCAACTGCTTTTTTTCCCCTTTTTCTTAAAGATAGTCAAGAATCTCTGAAAAATTCTTTTTGTCTATATACTAGAGCCTTCTTTCCATCCAGGCTTCTTGTAGGCTATCAACAATTGTCACCATACTTTTATAACCTCCAATATTAAAAATATTCCCTTTGTAGCTGTTGAACATCTTGGAAGCAGAATCTTGGATGCCCAAGATTACTATTAGGTATGAGTTCAGTCTCTAGGATATCAGTGAAGACGGGTAACATGTACCATTTAGGTTTTATCTACATGCTCCGTCAGTTCTGTGTAAAATAAGATTAATAGAATACACATTAATTGTTCAGAATAACTCAGAACATTCTGAGAAAAAGAATAATTAGAAGAGACTTCCTCTGTAGGATACTAAAGAAAGACTATTTAAATACCTCATTAGAGATTACAGAACAAAATAGATATCAGTAGCTTGAACTTTGCATAAAACTGATGTTCAGGATTAGATTCAGACTATAATTTACTTTTTTCCTTTGGCTAAAAATATCAAAATATCACAGCAGTGGTGGTATGTCTGTGTGCATTGACACCTGATACTAATTTGTTGTATTATAGTTGACATTAATTTTATTCACTTGGCTAACGTGTTTTCTATCATTTTTCTAGTATAGAGTTAATTATTTTTTTTCTTAATTATTAAATACCTTGGGTAGTTTTACCTAATCATGGGCATAAACCATCACATTTTATCTGGAAGCTCCCGTTTTCTTTTTAGATTCCCTTTGCATATAACCTGCTTTGGAAAATAAAGGCTCTCATCTTTCTTTCCTGGTTAGATGAACTGAGATAAAGGCAGGCTCTGCTGCTTTCCAATTGTTTGAAAAATATTCCCTTTTGGCCAGAAGCGTTGATGTCACTGCTGAGCTTGTTAGAAATTCAGCAACTCAACTTCGCCCCAGATATTTGAAATGAAAATCTATTTTAATAGGATTTGTAGTTCATTGTTGTACATATTGAAATCTTTGTAACACTGAAGAAGTATTAATACCATGTAATTGAACATGACTTTTCTATCTGAAAAATATACATGACTTGTGCTGTATGATATAAATATAGTACTCAAAAATATAAATGCCTGTGTTGGTAACTTGAATTTTATACCTTATCTGTCAAAAAACTATAATATCTACATGAGTTTTGTGGACCTTATGTCATTGTCTCTCCCCAGAGTCAGATAACACATTAGAGAATATTTCTGTGTTAAAAATTGTCGTTTTGAATAATTCCAGTTACTCATATGAGTCAGAACCATTTCTCTTTACTCTGTTATTTCACCAACAGTGAAATCTCCACATGACCACTTGGTAAATATGTGTTTCATTTTGTTTTGTTTTTCAGGGACTGTTGACATTCAGGGATGTGGCCATAGAATTCTCTCTGGAGGAGTGGGCATGTCTTGACAATGCTCAGCGGAATTTCTATAGGGATGTGATGTTAGAGAACTACAGAAATTTGGTGTTTGTGGGTAAAGATCATCTCAATATATAATTTTTATTCCCCACTAAGAATTTTATATTCTACTTATGCAGAATTTTTCTGGGATTTTCTGCTTTGCATGAGTGAAGTTCAGATGTTTGTTTCCAAGGAAAAATGGAAATTTCTTGGTATAAGAAAGAAAATCTTCAATCATTTTTATCTTGACATTAATCTTTCTCTTTCTTGAACTGATCAGTATCTTTCACTCTTTGTTAGTGATAATTCCAAAAATTTGGTGGCATAAGATTTTGTTGCTCACAGTTTACAATCCAATTTCCACCACCAATATTTGATTCCACAAGTATTGGGTAATGGAGCTAAGGACCCCCCAAATTTTAAGTACTTTCTAAATATTATAAAGTGTCTGTCAGGCATTAGTGTTTTGGGATTAATTTTTTTTTAGGGTCTTCTGTACTGTTCCCATTTCTCTACTGAGCACAGTACACCATTGGTAATGGAAGAATCTCAAAAATGTCATGTCACTTTTCTTCAAATAAAACAGGTCTTGTTGCCTCTAAGCCAGACCTGATCACCTGTCTGGAGCAAAGAACAGAGCCCTGGAAAGTGAAGACAAATGAGACAGTCGCCAAACACCCAGGTAGGTGGCAGTGAATGAAGCAGGTGACGGACAGGAGAGAGGTCCAAATGTCAAGGAGGAAGCCAGACCTTGAAAAGCGGTTTGCAAAACTCTGCTTCCATGGTTCTGGCAAGCTTGAGTTTCCTTATCTTAATCTTTGATACAGGCTTCCCTGTCCCTTACCGTTAAATTATCTAAGGACTTTATTTCTCTTCAGTGTAGTTAATTTAAGGTTAGAGTGAGAACAAAAGCCCTGCTCATGATTTATAAGGGACTGCACGTACTGACTGCTTTCCATTCCATTGCAGACATGGAAATATGTATGTATATTTAATAAAATCTATGATAAAGCATTTTTTTTTTGAGACAGAGTGTCACTCTGTCAACCTGGGTAGAGTGCAATGGCATCTCGGAAGCTCACTGCAGCCTCAAAGTCTTGGGCTCAAGTGATCCTCCTGCCTCAGCCTCCCGAGTAGCTAGAACTATAGGCATGTTCCACAGTCTCTGGCTAATTTTTCTATTTTCAGTAGAGACGGGGTCTTGCTCTTGCTCAGACTGTTCTTGAACTCCTGAGCTCAAGCGATCCTCCCCCCTTGGCCTCCCAGAGTGCTAGGATTACAGGTGTGAGGCATCACACCTGTCTACAAACCATTTTTTAATTTCTCTGCATTTATTGCATCACATCTGAAATGTGTGAGTGTCGTGGTGATATTGGTATTTGGGACAGAAGTCCCAGGATGACCACAAGCAGATGTCGTATGTTTTCTGCTTTATGATTTGTTATCCTTTGTGAAAGGATTAAATGTTGTTTCTACAGAAATTCATACTTATCATCAGAACACTTAGTATTGCCCTAAATCTAGGGAAATATATTGTTATTTTACTTCAAAATTGTGTTTTTACTGTGAATATTGTGAATTTAAATGTGTTTCTACAGAAATTTATACTTATTATCAGAACACTTAGTATCTCCCTAAATCTAGGGTAATATATTGTTATTTTACTTCAAAATTGTGTTTTTATTGTGAATATTGTGAATTTAAATGTGTTTCTATAGAAATTCTTACTTATTATGAGAACACTTAGCATTTTTATTGTTACTTCATTTCAAAATTGTGTTTTTATTGTGAACTCTGATTAATGATTTAACTCTATGTGCCCAAATTTCTCACTTTTAATATAGTTTAATGTATCTACTCCCTACATTTCTTAAAAATGTTTGGGGCTCTTAGAACAGTGCTGAGCGTGCATTAAACTTCTAGTTTGTACTTTTACTCACTCTGATTCTATCATTTTCTCTTCTTTAGTCTGATGCTTACTGGGGCTGTGTCATTCACAGGTTTATATGTGTGTATATATGTGTTTGTGTGTGTCATGAATTTTCTTCACAAATAAGAATAGCGTAACTATATAATTATTATGGATAATGTAAGGATTTGATGTGTTTATATGTTTTGAAATGATTAACATAACCAAGTTAGTGAAAATATATATGACCTCACAGTTACTTATTCTTTTTTGTATGTGTTGTCAGAATACTTATGGTCTATACTCAGCAAATTTTCAGATGCAAAACATTATTATCTATAGACACCATGGTGTAGATTAGGTCTGTGACACTTTTGGATCTTGTAACTTAATGTTTGTGCCCTTGAAAAACATCTATGCTTTTTTTTTGAGACAGAGTCTCCCTTTGTTGCCCAGGCTAGATTGAGTGACTTGGCATCAGCCCAGCTCACAGCAACCTCAATCTCCTGGGCTCAAGCAATCCTCCTGCCTCAGCCTCCCAAGTAGCTGGGACCACAGTCATGCACCACCATGCCTGGCTAATTTTTTGTATATATATTTTTAGTTGGTTTATTAGTTACTTTTGATTTTTTTAGTAGAGTTGGGATCTCGCTCAGGCAGGTTTCAAACTCCTGACCTCAAGCAATCCACCCACCTCGGCCTCCCAGAATGCCAGGATTACAGGCGTGAGCCACCGCACCCGGCCTAGGGTAGTTTCCTTGACGTCAGTTTATTGTGTGTTTGATTTCACCTAGGTATTATAATTTTATATGACATTACAACTCCCTGCATACACTTTAAGTCAATATGTGGTTCAATGAAAACAGGCGTCCTCAAACTACAGCCCGCGGGCCATGTGTGGGTGTTTTTGCCCATTTTTTTTTTTTTATTTCAAAATAAGATATGTGCAGTGTGCATAGCAATTTGTTCATAGTTTTTTTTAAACTATAGTCCTGCCCTCCAGTAGTCTGAGGGACAGTGAACTGGTCCCCTGTTTTTTATTAATTAATTAATTTAATTAATTTATTTTGTTTTAGCATATTATGGTGGTACAATTGGTAAGGTTACGTATACAGCCCATGCCCTGCCTCACCCCTCAAATCAGAGCCTAAAGCGTGACCATCCCCAAAACGTTGCACATCTCACTCATTGTGTTTGTATATGCCCATCCCGTCTTCCCCCCTTCCATCTGCCTGACACCCGATAAATGTTATTCCTATATGTCCACTGAATTGTTGATCCGTTAATACCAATTTGCTGGTGAGTACCTGTGGTGCTTCCTTTCCCATTCTTGAGTTACTTCACTTAGTAGAATGGGTTTCAGCTCAACCCAGGATAATACAAGAGGTGCTATATCACCATTGTTTCTTAAAGCTGAGTAGTACTCCATGGTATACATATACCGCCATTTTATTAATCCACTCATGAATTAGTTGTCTCCACAACTTTGCAATTGTGAATTGTGTTGCTATAAACATTCGAGTGCAGGTGTCTTTTTTCATAAAGTGACTTTTGATCTTTTGGGTAGACGCCCAGTAGTGGAATTGCTGGATCAAATGGTAAATCTACTTGTATCACTTTGAGGTATCTCCATATTGCTTTCCACAGAGGTTGAACTAGTTTGCAGTCCCACCAGCAGTGTAGGAGTGTTCCTCTCTCTCTGCATCCATGCCAGCATTTATTTTTGGGGGACTTTTTGATAAAGGCCATTCTCACTGGAGTTAAGTGATATCTCATTGTGGTTTTGATTTGCATTTCCCTGATAGAGGTGTTGAGCATTTTTTCATATGTTTGTTGGCCATTATTCTGTCTCCTTTTGAGAATTTTCTGTTCATGTCCTTTGCCCATTTTTTGATAGGGTTGTTTGATTTTTTTTCTTGCTGATTTTCCTGAGTTGTAAATAGATTCTATTTATCAGCCCTTTATTGGATATGTAGCTTGCTAAATTTTTCTCCCATTCTGTGGGTTGTCTGTTTGCTGTCTTGACAGTTTATTTGGCTGTGCAGAAGCTTTTTACTTTGATCAGGTCCCATTTATTTATTTTTGTTGCTGCTGTGATTGTCTTTGGAGTCTTCTTCATAAATTCTTTGCCTAGGCCAATGTCTAGAAGAGTATTTCCAATGTTTTCCTGTAGAATTCCAATAGTTTCATACCTAATGATGAACTCTGTTACTCAGTGTGAGTTGATTTTTGTGAGAGGTGAAAGGTGTGGGTCCTGTTTCAGTCTTCTACATGTGGCTATCCAGTTTTCCCAGCACCAGTTATTGAATAAGAATTCTTTTCCCCAATGTATGTTTTTGTCTGCTTTGTCAAAGATTAATTGGCTATATGAGGATGGTTTTATATCTGGGTTCTTTGTTCTGTTGCACTGGTCAATGTCTCTGTTCTTGTGCCAATACCATGCTCTTTTAATGACTATAGCCTTGTAGTGTAGTTTGAAATCTGGTAAATTGATACCTCCTATTTTGTTTTTATTGCCTAGGATTGATTTTGCTATACGGGATCTTCTCTGGTTCCATACAAAACGTAAAACTATTTTTTCTATATCTGTGAAAAATGATGATGATGTTTTAATAGGGATTGCATTGGCTCTCTAGGTCACTTTGGGTAGTATTGACATTTTAACAATGTTGATTCTGCCAACCCATGAGCATGGTATTTTCTTCTTTCTACCTGTTTACATCCTCTGCTATTTCTTTCTTCAGTGTTTCATCGTTCTCCCTGTAGAGGTCTTTTACCTCCTTAGTTAAATATATTCCAAGGTACTTCATTTTCTTTGTTGCTATTTGGAATGGAATTGAGTCTTTGATTTGGTTCTCACTTGTACTGTTGTTGGCGTATATGAATGCCTCTGATTTCTGTGTATTGATTTTTTTATCCTAAGACTTTACCAAATTCTTTTATCAGTTCAAGGAGTCTTTTGGTTGAATCCTTGGGGTTTTCTATGTATAATATCATGTCATCAGCAAAGAGTGAGAGTTTGATCTCTTCTGCTTCCATTTGGACGCCCTTAATTCTGCTTTCTTATCTGATTGCTGTATCGAGGAATTCCAGCACTATGTTGAAAAGGAGTGGAGATAGTGGGCATCCTTGTCTTGTTCCAGTTATAAGTGGGAATGTTTTCAATTTTTCTCCATTCATTATGATATTGCCTGTGGGTTTGTCATATATGGCTTGTATCATTTTTAGGTAAGCCTATGGTAAGTCTATGCCTATTTTGTTGAGCGTTCTTATCATAAAAGTGTGTGGAACTTTGTCAAATGTTTTTTTTGCATTTATTGAAGGATCATATCATCTTTGTTTTTGCTTTTTTTTTACCTGGTGAATTACATTTATAGATTTGCGTATGTTGAACCATCCCTGCATCCCTGGGATGAAGCCCACTTTCTTGTGATGGATTACTTTCTTGACAAGCACCTGGATTACATTGGCTAGGATTTTGTTGAGAATTTTTGCGTCTATATTCATAACGGATATTGGTCTGCAGTTTTCTTTTTGTTGCATCTTTTCCTGGTATTTGTATCAGAGTTATGTTCACTTCATAAAATGTGTTGAGGAGTATTCCATCCTTCTCGATCTTGTGAAATAATTTTTGCAGGATAGGCACCAATTCTTTTTTGTAGGTGTGGTAAAATTTGGCTGTGAAATCATCTGGTCTAGGACTTCTCTTTTTAGGAAGGTTTTTTTATTGCTGTTTCCATTTCAGTACTTGATATTGGTCTGTTCAGGAATTCTATTTCTTCCTGGTTGAGCCTAGGGAGACTGTGTGTTTCTAAGAAATTGTCCATTTCCTCCACATTTTCCAGTTTGTGTGCATAGAGGTTTTTGTAGTATTTATAAATGATATCTTGTATCTCCATGGCATCAGTTGTAATTTCTCCTTTATTCCTGATGAAGTTTATTAGAGATTTTTCTTTTCTGCTTTTGGTTTGTCTAGCCAAAGGTGTGTCAATTTTGTTTATTTTTTCAAAGAACCAACTTTTTGGGTTTTTTTCCATATAGTTTCCCTATTGTCAATTTTGTTTAGTTCTGATTTGATCTAATGATTTCACTTCTTCTGCTGATTTTGGGGTTGGTCTGTTCTTTTTTCAGCTCTTTGAGATGATGCATTAGGTTGTCTGTTTTTGATCTTTTTGACTTTTGAATATAGGCATTTATGGAAATAAACTTTCATCTTAGGACTACTCTAGCTGTGTCCCACAGGTTTTGGTAACTTGTGTCTCCTTTGTCATTTGGTTCAAAGAATCCTTTGATTTCCATCTTGATTTCCCGGTTTACGAAGTGATCATTGAGCAGAAGGATGTTTAGTTTCCATGACTTTGTGTAGAAATGAGAACTCCTGTGAGGGTTGATTTCTACATTTTTTCCATTGTGGTCTGAAAAAATACATGGTATAATTTCTATTTTTTTAAATTGTGGGAGACATGTTTTGTGTCCTAGGATATGGTCACTCTTAGAGAATGGCCTGTGAGCTGATGAGAAGAGTGTATATTCTGTGGTTTTGGGGTAGAATGTCCTGTAAATGTCAGTCATGTCCATTTGTTCTAGAGTTCTGTTTTAGTCAATTATTTCTCTGTTGATTTTCTGTTTGGAGGATCTGTCCTGTGCTGTCAGTGGGGTGTCAAAGTCTCTGACTATTATGGTGTTGTTGTTTATCCATTTTTTTGGATCAAGTAGAGTTTGCTTTATGAATCTGGGTGCACCAAGGTTGCAAGGTTTGCAAGGTTTGCTTGAAATATTGTTCTCCACCCCTTTACCTTTAATCTAACTGCATCCTTGCAGGTTAGATGTGTTTCCTGAATGCAGCAGATACTTGGCTTGTATTTTTTTATCCATTTGGCCAGCCTATGTCTCTTGAGTGGGGAGTTCAAGCCATTTACATTTATTGAGATTACTGATGGGGGGGCAGATTTCTGTTCATTATATTGGGTTGAACTTGGTTCCTTTGTTTTCTCTCTTGAGCCATTGTGGTATCTGGGCTTTGATCTTTAGCTTTGAGTAGATTTACATTTGTGTTTATTGTGCTGATCCGTGGGTAACACTGTTTTGAGTACTTCTTAAAGGGCTGGTCTTGTCTTGGTGAATTCCCTCAGACTTTGCTTATCTGAGAATGTCTTGATTTCTCCTTCATATACAAAAGTTAGTTTTGCAGGGAATAAGATTCTAGGCTGGGCATTATTCTGTTTCAGAAGAGTGAGAATGGTACCCCAGTCTCTCCTTGCTTGTAAAGTTTCAGAAGAGAAGTCTGGAGTTATTTGGATTGCTTTTCCTTTGTATTTTACTTGCTTCTTTCATCTTACAGCTCATAGAAGGGCCTCTGTAGTTGATATTTTGGTCAGTCTGATAACTGCATGTTGTGACGTCTTCCTGTTTGCATTGAATCTCCCAGGTGTCCTCAGAGCTTCTTGAACTTGTATCTGAAGATTTTTAGAAAGGCCTGGGAAATTTTCCTCTATTATATCTTCTAATAGCTTGTCCAACCCTTGAGTGTTGTCTTCTTCCCCTTCTGGGAACCCTATGACCCTCACATTAGGTTTCTTCACATAATCCCACATCTCTCGTAGGCTTTACTCTTTTCTTTTGTTTCTCTGTTCTATGTCTGTAACTGGTTTATTTAATTGGAAGGTGTCATCTTCAATCTCTGAAATTTCCTTCTGTTTGTTCTACCCTGTTCTTGAGGCTTTCCACTGTGTTTTGTAGTTCTCTGAATTGATTCTTCATTTACAGGTGTTTCGTTAGATTTTTCTTCAGTGTTTCTATTTCTTTAGTGAGTTTTTGTTCCCGGTCCTGGAGTCTTTTTGTGTTTTCTTTGTGTTGGTTGTCCCAGTGTTCTAGCAAGTCATTGAATTTTCCTATGATCCACATTTGAAATTCTTTTTTTTGTCATTTTAGAGGTCTGATTTTGATTATTGCCCATATCTAAGGGTCCGGTGCTCCTCTTTGGGGGTGTGCTTTCTGTTTTGTTCCTCACATTTCCAGAGTTCCTCCACTAATTTCTTCCCATCTGGATCAGTTGTTGCTTCTTGCCTTTAGGTTTTTGTTTGGATACTGACACACCTTGTTTAGTCTCTGAGCCAGTAGGTGGTTTCTGTGGGTGAGATTCAACCACACCGTGTATGATGGATCAGTAGGTGCCATGAAGAGGGTGTGCAGGGTGTCCTCCCTGTCAGCAGGTGGTGCTTGCTTGGAGGAGCAGGCTATACTGTTGTTTTTGGGTGTTGTATCCAGCTCTTGTTCCAATAGAAAGGCACTCCAGTGGCTCAGGTGGTGGGTCGGTCCCTGGGACTTCTGGATGTATCCTCATTCTCCCCCTCAGTGGGGACTGATCTTGGAGTGAGTCTGGGCAGAGCTGGGTTGGGTCAGCCTGCCCTCAGGCACCACCAATGCCATCAACAGGGGTCAAAGTTCTGTTCTCTGCTTCCTGTAAAAGCTGTCAGGGAGGGGCACTCTGGGCTGATGTCGGCAGGTCTCTCCTACCACTGGGGAGCCCACCAGCAGTCTGAGATGCAAGGGAGGGGAAAGTTAACAGTTCAACCTACCCTTGCCGCTGGTCTTTAGGCTATTCAGGAGGTCTCTGCTTCCAGTTCTCCTCCACAACCTCCTCCCATGGGGTCTCTGGTAGTCTCCGGTACCCCTCCTTCCAACCCTCGCCGGCTGTATACTTGTCTGCTTGCTTCTTTCTTCTTATTTGTCAGAGTCTGTCTTTTCTGCAGAGACAGTCTGCCTGGCAGTGTTTCTCATCCACCATCTTGCCTGATCCCCAAAATTCTAAATGAAGAACTACCGTTTGATCCAGCAATCCCACAATCTGGAATCTACCCAATGTAAAAACGTCATCTTAAAATAAAGATATCTTGACTTGAATGTTTATGGCCTAAAGATTTACAATTGCAAAGATGGGGAAACAACCTCGGTACTTACTAATACATATATATAAATATATGTATAAATACATATAAAAATTAGTGTATGTATACCATGGAGTACTGCTGAGTCTCAAAAAATCAGTGGTTAAATAACGCTTGTATTATCCTGGATTGTGTTGGAGCCCATTCTTTGAATTAAAGTATCACAAAAATGGAAAAGCAAGCACCACGCATACTCATTATCATATTGTTGCCAATTGATCAACACCTACGTTAACAAATGGAAATAAAATTCAGCAGGTATTGGGCAGTAGGAAGTGGGTGTAGGCATTGGGAAAATTGACACCTAATGGATGTGGTGCACACAATCTATGCATGGGCACAGTTGTAGTCCAATCAGTCAGTGCAAAAGCAATATATGTTATCTAAATGATTTACTCCCATAATATTTCTAAATTAAGAAAAAGAAACAGTTTTGTCAAATGTAAGAAAGTTTTGAAAAACTTCATAACTGTGTATCTCCTTCAGATATAATTTTTATTTTAATTATTGTAAAACCACAAACATGACAACCTGATTTACATTTAATTATTCACATCAGTCTCTTTAAATATATGTCCATCATTATGCAATATATCTCTAGAATATATGTATTGTGTGAAACTAAAATTTAATACACGTGAGAAAACTACCCATTTTCCCCCCTTGCCTAAGTGCTGATAAACTCCATTACATTTTCTGTTTCTCGGGGTGTAACTGGTTTAGAAATATCATACAATTATAATCATAAAACATCTGATTTACTGTAACTGACATTTCATTAAGCATAATGTCATCAAGGTTTATCTCTACTGTGGACATTATTAGATTATCTGGGTTTTTAAACCTGAGAACTAATCTATTATTTCCAAATTTCTACTTGTATTTGTCCTTTTGTTTAGTAAGGACAGTTTGGGTTGCTTGCATCTACCAGCTTTTGTCAATAATGGTGAAAAAATATATGGGTTTGAAGATACCTCTTTAGTTTACAACATATGCAAGTGTTTATATTTGTGTTTCTCTCTGATTCATTCAGGCAAGAGTCTGTCTTTCTGCCAGTGGAAAACTTCATTGACCACTGTAGGATTTTTTTTTAATATGGGGAACTGTGGGTACCTATAGCACTCTTTTTCTTTTTGATGATTGTTCAGATCTTTGCAGTCTCTTGAGATTTCATATTATTTTGGGGATTGCTGTTTCTATTTTTGAAACAAAATAAAATTGAGACTTTGAAAGGAATTGCATTTAACGTGTAGATCACTTTGGACATCTTCACAACATCAGGTCTTCTTCCCTTGAACAAGAACATGTTCAAGAGTGTGTTGTTTATCTTCATATATTTGTGAGTTTTCCTGTGTTTCTTGTGTTATGTATTTACAGTTTCATTCAATTCTGGTCAAAATTTAAAGTGTGTGTAAAATTTCAATTTTCTAAAATGGGTTACGACTTGTTTTGTGGCTGAAAAGGTAGTTTTTTAGGAAGAATGATATATGAGCTATCAAGATTGTATATTCTACTATTATTCTATAGAGTGTTCTCTGTGAATCTGTGAGGTGTCATTGCTCTAGAGTGTTTTCTAATCTTCTGTTTTCTTATTAATAATTTGACTGGCTCTATTATTATTGAAAGTGGAATATCAAAGTATCCTATTATTTTGCAGTTCATATCTTCAATTATGTCAATGCTTTTTTTTACATATCTTTGAGAAACTTGATGTGAGGTAAAAATAGATGTCATATATATGTATTATTTTCATAGGTTCTCAGTGAATGACCTCTTTTTATAGTAAATGTCCTTGTTTGTCTCTTGTGGCAGTTTTGACTTGAAGTATATTTTATAAACCATAATATTTTCACTTCAAATGTAATGTGCTGAATATAATTTTGAATTCCACTGCTCTTATATGCTTAAGGTTTTCATGATATATCTTATGTCCTGCCAGTGTTAGTATATTGTTTTCACCAGGCATGAAGTCAAGTCTCTTTAGAGAGATTATAGTTGGGTTATTTAATGCCTTTATTTAACTTTGTCTTCTGACCAGAGATACTAGTACATAAATATTTCCATAATTTACTCAAAGGGAAGGGCTTACAATTACCCTAATGTTAATTATTTTATATACCTATTGTCACTATTTTTTTCTTTCTTTCCTCTCCATTTGTCCTGCATTGTGCCTCACTGATTTTTAATGACATATCTTTTTTCTTTGCTCATCTTCCTTTGTGTATTTCTAAGAACATTTTCCTGATGTTCGCTATGAGAATTTCCTAAAATGTTTTGAAGTCACAACATATGTTAAACTAGTAACTACTTCACGTCAGTTGCATACAAAATTTTTAACCTTTACATTTGCCCTCAACTTTACAATGTAGATGCCAGTAATTATGTATTTTCATGTTGTATAAAAATTAACATGCGGCAATGATGGCTTTTATTTTCTCTTTCAAATTTTATAGCATAATTAAATGCTTTTACACCATGATTGTAATACTGCAGAATTGTATTTTTGATATGTGAATATCTTTCCTTGAGGGTGAGGTAGTTGTCATGGAAGATAGAAGCCAGCCTTTGGAAACACCATCAAAAAAGAGATCTTTGGACACATGTGTCAATAGTCATATTCTCTTTTCACAGGGAATCCAAAAGATGAGATTTTACTACTAAAGTGATTGCTCTATATCAGAGGGGAGGAAGGGCTTTGGTGGGTAAATGTCACAAGCTTTCCTTCCACTTCCATATGGTTGTTGATGCCATTCTCAACTAGGGTGTTATGAATTCATAGCCGTTATGATTTCTCAAAAAGTCATGTTTGCAAGTATATTTTTAAGGTCATACCTCTATGATGGAAGTGAGATCATGGTATTCTGTTGTGCTTTCTTGCTAATGTGCTTGGTATAGTCATATATATTCAAATTGTGAAGTATATTCACTTGAGTCTAGTTAGTGAAATATTTTGTTATTTTTCTTTCTTTCAGAACTGTCTTCCCATTGCACCCAAGACCTATTGCCAGGGCAGGGCATAAAAGATTCGTCTCAGAAATCAATAATGAGACTATATGGAACCTGTAGCCCTGAAAATGTACACTTAAGAAAAGCCAGGGAGTGTGTGGGTGAGTGTAAGAGGCAGAAAGTATGTTACGATGGTCTTACCCAGTGTTCGTCAAATACCCATAGGAAAAACGTCAAATGTTATAAATGTATAAAAGTCTTTACCAAATCTTCAAATCTCAATATACATAAGATAGAACATACTGGTGAGAAAAGATTCAAATGTAATGAATTTGGCAAGATGATAAACCACAGCTCAGAACCTTCTGGACATAGGAAAATTCATACCGGAGAGAAACCTTACAAGTGTGAAGAATGTGGAAAAGACTTTAAGTGTTCCTCCAAACTTACTATACATAAGAGAATTCACACTGGAGAGAAACCCTACCAATGTGAAGAATGTGGGAAGGCCTTTACCCAGCTTGATGTAGTCACTCGACATAAAAAAATTCATAGAGGATAGAAACCATACAAATGTGAGGAATGTGGCAAAGCCTTTATCTGGCTAAGTGACCTCACTGGACATAAAAGAATTCATACAGGAGAGAAACCATACAGATGTGAGGAATGTGGGAAAGCCTATACCTGGCTCTACAGCCTCACTCGACATAAAAGAATTCACACTGGAGAGAAACCATACAAATGTGAGGAATGTGGCAAAGCCTTTATCTGGCTAAGTGACCTCACTGTGCATAAAATAATTCATACTGGAGAGAAACCATACAAATGTGAGGAATGTGGGAAAGCCTTTACCTGGTACACACACTTTACTCAACATAAAAGAATTCATACTGGAGAGAAACCATACAAATGTGAGGAATGTGGCAAAGCCTTTATCTGGCTTAAAGACCTCACTGGACATAAAAGAATTCACACTGGAGAGAAACCATACAAATGTGAGGAATGTGGGAAAGCCTTTACCTGGTGCACACAGCTTAATCAACATAAAATAATTCATAGCGGAGAGAAACCTTACAAATGTGAAGAATGTGGCAAAGCCTTTACCACGTGCGCATACCTTACTCAACATAAAAGAATTCATACAGGAGAGAAACCCTACAAATGTGAGGAATGTGGCAAAGCCTTTACCTGGCTTAATGACCTCACTGGACATAAAAGAATTCACACTGGAGAGAAACCATACAAATGTGAGGAATGTGGGAAAGCCTTTATCTGGTGCAAACAGCTTAATCAACATAAAATAATTCATAGCGGAGAGAAACCTTACAAATGTGAAGAATGTGGCAAAGCCTTTACCAGGTGTGCATACCTTACTCAACATAAAAGAATTCATACAGGAGAGAAACCCTACAAATGTGAGGAATGTGTCAAAGCCTTTAACCAGTGCACAAACCTTAGTCGACATAAAAGGATTCATACTGGAGAGAAACCCTACAAATGTGAGGAATGTGGCAAAGCCTTTACCTGGTGCACACACCTTACTCTACATAAAAGAATTCACACAGGAGAGAAACCCTACAAATGTGAGGAATGTGGCAAAGCCTTTATCCAGTGCTGGACTCTTACTCAACATAAAAGAATTCACACTGGAGAGAAACCCTACAAATGTGAGGAATGTGGCAAACTCTTTACACAGTTCTCAACCCTTACTCAACATAAAAGAATTCATACTAGAGGGAAACCCTAAACATGTGTAGAATGTGGCAAAGCCTTTATTCGCCTCAGAGACCTCACTCTACATAAATGAATCCATACAGGAGAGAAACCATACAAATGTGAGGAATGTGGCAAAGCATTTTCCCAGTGCTCACCCCTTAATGTACATAAAAGAATTCATATCAGAGAAAAATTCTACAAATATGAAAATTGTGGCAAAGTCTTTAATAACTGCTCACATCTTATTCCACATCAAAGAAATCATACTAGATAAAAACGAGATAAATATAATGAGTATGTAAGTGCTTTACCAAAGTATTAGCCTTAAAATGCACAACAGTACTTATACTTAAAGTAAAAAAAATAATAATGTAGACTGCTGAGAATACCTTTAGTTATAACAGAGATCTTACTGGACATGGGAGAACTTACACTGAAAGAAATGCTCCAATATCTTCTCAAATATTGCTCAACATCACCAAAATTTTAAGAGATAGAAACCCTACAAATATAATGAATGTGAAAAAATATTTATGCAAAAGATATACCTTTAAGAAAAACAAACAATTGCTACTTAAAACTACCTTAATAAATTTCAGAATGCAATTACTGAAGAATCAAGTCAAAACATATATCAGAGGACTCACAGTGCAATACACTAATGCACTAACACGTTCACACATTTTTTAAAACCAGATTGTTGATTATAGAGAACAACCCAGTTAAAATAGTTGATTTATTTGTATGTCAGCTTTTAAAAAGACAGAGATTTTGTGAGAGTTATAATTACATGTAAAATATGCTTTGTGGTCAGGATTTGGTGAAAATGTAATAAAGTATATTTTTTTTTGCTATTTTTCACAAGCAAATACTGATATTATTCAACTTTAAATACAATTGATGGTATGCTTTCATTCTTAGCATGTATGTGAATGTGTGTGGTTAATGATAGCTGCATCACATTTGTTAGAAGTCTTTCTGTATTAAGTAGGCATTATTCATATACTTTTCCATGGGAAATTAAAAACACTGAGATGTAAGATTTATGAAATGAAGAGGTACTATGGAGTTATCTTATAAAAACCAGTATTTCAAGTGATGTATGATGTAGGTATATAGAGTAATATTCTCATTATGATCAGAATGAAAAAATGACAATATTAGAAATAACTTGTTTTACTATTGCACATTATGATAATAAAATAGAATGTAATTTGGAATATTTTTAGATTACATGTAAACTTAATTTGTTTCATTAAATTAAAAATGTTTTTACTGTTTCCAATATGTTGTTGATTGAATAAAGTGCTATTTTGCCAACAACATTAACCTATCCTATGTTACTCAAAGTTGGAGGAAATCGATTGTAAAAATGTACTGTCGGGCTACACAATACAAAGACATCATTTTTGATACTTTTATCAGTTGCTCTACTTTGAAGAATACTGTTCCCAAAGCTTTTTTTCATTACGTTTATAATTACATTGTTACTGTAATGCTTATAATAAATATTTTGCACTTATCAAAAAGCCATACATCTCTGAACACAGAATGAGTAGTTGTTACATTCTATCCTGCATTTTTCTTTCAACATGCAACCTGCCTGGCCAGTGAAACAAAAATAAGCATGTTTTTTATTTATATTGAATCAGATATACAAATACATCATGGTTAAGATGAACTATAGTTGTAGTATATTTACAGAGTAAGTAATTATGTTTGTGTGAATGTGGATGTATGCCTATTTTGAACAGAAAAGAAGAATATTAGAAAAAATGGGTAATTTCAAAAGTGTTGAGAATTTACTAGCAAACTAGAAACTTCAAAGATTCTGAAAGGAAATATTTTGTTCGCTTTATGTTGAATTAATTGTTTAAAACCCTAAAGCTTCTGAATCGAAACCTGCCCATGCCAGTGCTCTGTTCTTATATCCTTATTACTCATGCTAGGTCTACTATGTTATTTTATTATTTCAAAGTTCATTAAATATAGCTTGTATGACCTGATCTGCAATTGCAACAAGGATTGTTATAAAACTTAGTGGTGCTCATAAAATTACCTGAAGGTATGAGTAATTCCGCAGTGTAGTAATTTCATTTTACTTATTACATTCTATATTTTCATTTTAATTTGGGAAGCATATAGAAAGCACCTTTTTGGTTACTGTTTCTTTTACTTTTGGTGATCGAACCAATTGATTTATTGACATTATCAGGCTACTTTGTTCAGGTAAACACTAAGAAGGATTTATAAATTATGGAGTTGATTTTATATTTAAATAGAATAAATAAGGACAGAACAGTGTTAGATATGTAACAGATGCTTCATAAATAGCAGTCAATATTTCTGTGGGAGTGAGCTTGTGGCTCCAGAGAAGAGATTGAAAATGTCCAGGGTAAAAAAATCACTGATTATACATGTGGAGTGAAGGGACCTACAGAACAACCAACTCTCAGAATTTATAAGTGGAAGTTCTGCTGCTTTCATTTCATAATTATTTCTAATTTTGGTCCATTTTTGTCTTTATTCCCTTCTACAACTGTATCTAAGCCATTCTTGTTTCTGTCTGTGCTTGGGCTACAATATTCTCACTGTTGCATTCACCCCCAGCTAGTTCACACAGTACTTTAAAAGTTCTGATGAGAAGTGTAGAGTTTTTTTTAATTTGGAGGAAAAAAATTAACTAGAGAGCTTGAGACCATTTATAGGCTATACATACAGCATTCTGATTATTTAATTAAGATTAGAGAAATTCAGCATCCTAAGGTTAAATTTAGAGCCTTAAAGTACAAAGAAAGAAAATAAATTTTTAGTGCCAGAGGATTAAATCCAGAATGCAGTGTTGTTTGCTTTGTAAAAGCAAAATGTTATTACATCCTAACATATAATATCATAAATATGAAAATAATTACAATAAGTAAAGCATTAATTAGTGTGGGATGCATATGGTAAATACTATATACAGAAAAATGAGAATTTGGCATTCTCTTAATAGAGAGTTTAGGTAAATAAATAAGTTTGAATATAATTTTCTGTGAATTACTTATAGTACAACATAGGCATCCATCTAGAATCTACTTATGAGTATGTATTTTCATTGTTAGAATATAATAGAATGATTTCTGTGTATTGAAAATAATTGGAATCTTTATCTGAAATTTGAATCTTAGATAATTTATTTTACATGACTCTATCTTCTTTCATTTTAATGAGTGCAGTGTGCAACACACAGTTTTCATTTTTAGTCATCTAACTGTGGCCAACAGTTTGGTCACTGACTCTCGGAATCTCAGGGATTATGGCAGTTTTTGATTGAAAATTTCATCAGTGATTTGGGATGCAATCCAAATTCTGTTTTCTGTTCTCACAGTGGCCAGAGGTAGGACAGTCAGCACCACATACCTCTTTAGTGTCTTCTATACCATAATAATCAGCACGAGGAAGTTACAGGCATCTTTATCTTCAAATAAAATCGTCTAAGCCCCTTTCATGTTCTGTGCTGGATTATGAATCTGTTGGTAATTATCAGAGTTTCCTTGCTTATGATCGACAAATGAAATGACAAAAACAGCACTAAAATGTTATATTTTTGATACAGTTCAGCTAAGCTCATGACAAAGATCCAGGCTCAGTATTTGGAACAGTGCTATACTTCAAAGATTTTACTGATTTGTTCTTGTAATTGACAGATAACATTATTTGTATTTATCATGTAAAATGTGATGTTTTGAAGTACATACACACACACACAAACACTGTCTAATGCTTAGTCTAGCTAATTAGCAGATGCTTTACTTCCCATATTTATCATGTTTGTGGTGAAGAACACTTATCATTGACTCTCTCAGCATATTTTAAAAATACATCATCATTAAGTATAGTAAGCATGCTGTATACAGTATATCTCTTGAATTTTTTCTTTCTACCCAGCAGAAATAATGTATCCTTTAAAAGACATCCCCCCCCATTGTACACTTTCCTAAAACCGCAGTGCTGTGGCCTATTTGCAGGATGGAGGACGAACACAGAACACAGAAGAAAACACAGAGACACATACAAAGATGGTTGACTTGAGTGCTAATACACCGGGTAAGTTATATTTTTATACTCTAAAAAATTGAAGTTATTTCCATGTACATTACCACCCAGGCATTGCAGCAATGGCCATAAATTCTGGAACACATAGCCTTAAGGACACAGATGTCCCCTGACTCAAGGTTTCCAGGTGGTTGCTCTAGGCACCAGGCATAGATCACGCATCAAGATTAGCAAGGATGGGCAAGGCAGCCACAGGGAGCATTTCTCGCCCCCAGTTTCTCTTAGGCTGATCCCCTGCAGCTGTGCCTGGCTTAGGTCACCCCTCCCTTGAGGGGTCTTATCCATCATTGAGTAGCCATCCATTTTTAAGGGGCTTAAGCAGCCTTCAGAGGAACAATGTGTTTATCATGTGGCCTCCAGACCCCCACTGCCTTGGGGCTGGGCAGCTCTTGCTTACTTGCAGCTCAGGTCCTTTGTTATGCCTCTAGGCAACACCTTGTTTATCACAGAGACCCTGTCCGGAACACATTACTTTCAAACACTCTGAGTAGAGCACGTACATTACTCACTAAATTTAATTCTTAAACTAGGAATATATAATGTCAGTCCCCTACATCTCCCCCGATTTTATTTAATTTTGAAGGTGAACACACTGGAACACGGCCATGACATTTTATTTTTGCTGTTGCTGAGTTGCTTGCCTTTTTTGCCAGCACCTGTAGATTAAGAGCAAAAAACATAATACAAGGAGGAGAACACCCAAATTATTCCCAATACTACTGAGCATCGTTTTTAATGAAGCCAAAGGATAGGCCTGTGACAATCAACTGGCCAGGCCAGAAAAGAACTCCTCATTATTAAAATCTGGCAGATTGTCCTGAAAAGCAGAGGTGATTTCCTGTACTAATTTTTGGAGGTCACCAGTTAGGTTTTGGCCTCCATTTAACAATTTTCATAATAACATCCAATGTTGACTACTATTGAAAGGAATAGGAGTGACACAAAAACAGGAAGAATTCCAATCACAATGGAAAAAATATTGAGTTGTCAAAACCTGAATTTGGTCTCTCAGCCACTGAACTGTATTCTGCATCTGAATAATTTCACCTTCCAGGTGAGTATCAATTTCTTGCTGATATTTCCATAATTTATGTGAAACATCATGCCACTTAGGAACAAAATCAGCTGTTTGCACAGAAAAGTGTAATGCAACCCCAGCAATAGCAACTGAGGAAGCAACAGCTATTAAGCCAACTACTGCCATGATTATCAGACCAATGACTCTTTTTATTCTACAAGCCAGAGGAGTTATTTTATTTAAAAGAGTGGTGACCAGGACTGAATCGCCCCACGGTCGAGATAGGTTGACAGGCAACCATATCTCTGTACGAGCCTTGAGAAAATACAGACTATGTAAGGATTTGTTAAAAGTAGCCCATGAAGTGAAGTTTATACAAGTAAATAGGGCACAATTACCAGGAAAGTCAGCTTTCCTGCAGACTGATTCCAATAAACAGTTCCCATGAGTAAAAGATAAGGATAAGGAACGCATGCCAGTAAAGTTTTAGAATGGCGATGGTGGAGGTGTCTGACAAATGGTGATGTCTTAGGAGCCCCCAGGAGAGTTCTCAGAAAATCAGCAATATGACATGTTTAACTTTCCACTGAAAATCCAAATCTAAAACAATGAAACATAGACATGAAAATGGCGGGATTTACCATATGTAGAGAGACATATTCATATGCGTTTAACTATAAAGCCAGATATTTTGGGGAACAGATAATAGACACAAAGAAATGATCCTCTCTTGAAAGTTGATATGTAAATTGGTCATTTTCTTCCTTTATTTTCATTTCTGTATCTGTACTCCAATATAAAATATTTGGAATGTGGCTTATTTGTGTATTACACCAAATACCCATTTTTTATTCCCGTGCAATCATCTTATTTGGTCATTGTTATTTATTTTGCTATGTTTTTGTTTTAATTCACAAATAATTGTATATGAATATGTTAGACACAGTGTGATGATTTTATCTAGGCATACTTTGGGAAAGATATGATAAAACTAATTGACATTTCTCAAAACAGAGAAATCAACGTTCAACAGATATATGTGAAAATGCTCAACCTATCTAATCGTCATGGAATTGAAAGTTAAAGCCACAATGAGCTATTAACTCACACGTGTGAGAATGCCTGTTCTCAATAGAATGAATGCTAAGTGATCGTGAGGATGTGGAGAAAAGAAACACTTGCATATTGTTGCTGTGAATATAAATTAGGACAGACAAATTTATTTGTATTTCAATAAATTTGGGGGGGTTCCAGTCGTGTTTCTCTCTTTGATAAATGTATGAATTATATAGTGTTAAATTGAGGACATTTAGTGCATTATTCATTCAATGAATATAGTTTTCACGCTGTAGATGAGATTTGGTCCGTTAATCCCAATCACCCTCCTCCCTTCTGAGTCTTAAAAATGTATTTTCTCAATACAGCCTTTGTAGAAAATAGTATGGCGATTCCTCAACAATGAAAATTGAATTACCATATGATCCATCACTCCCGTTTCTAGATGCATATTCAATTGAAACAAAACCAGCATGTAGAATATATATCTTTCCTTCCATATTCATTACAACATTATTCATTCTAGCTCAGGTATAGAAGCAGTTTAAGTGTCCACCAGTACATGAGTGGATAAAGAAAATGAGCTGCATTTACACAATGAGCTGTCAAACAGAATGAAATTCTGTCATTTGTGACACCATGTTTTGAACTGGAGGACATGATGCTAAGTAAAGGAAGCCAGGCACAGAAAAACAAATACAGTATGATATCACTTATTTGTGGAATCTAAAGAAAGCTGATTTCTTAGTGGGAAGTGTGGTTACCACAAAGAGTGGGATGGGGAAAGAGAAAATCAAAGGGTACAAAGTGTCAGTTTGTTCATTTTTTAAAATTCATAGACCTCTAAATAGAAGAACCCTGGTATTCTTACCTAAATATATCTATTGAATTGTAATAATCTTCTAATGCTGCCATTATGGACAATATAATAATTTATATTTTTAATGTATAATTTATCCTAAATTTGAAATTTCCCCTAAAGTCACCCTAACTCTAACTTCCTGGCATGAGATAACTAAATCAAAATTTATTGATATATTTTTAAGTTTTAAATAATCTTGACATTTTTGCTTAATTTAGTTTGCAATCATTACTTGATTGACCTTTATATTTGCTTTGTGACTCAATATTTGGTATTTTTATAAAGTTAAGGAAAGATGTATGGTTTTTATTTTTATATTTTTTATTTCAAAAAAATATGAGAGTACAAACACTTTAGTCACATTTTATATATTTTCCTCTACCTAGCAAGGGTTAGAGGTATGCCCTTACCCTCCATGATGATCAAGGCTTCCCTTAGATGTGGGTCTACCTGCAAACCCCTAAATCCCTCTTTGAACAGCACCACCATTTGTGCCCCATAATTTTAATCTGTCAGTACCAATTAGATGGCGAGTACATGTGGAGCCCTTTCTTCTGATCTTGTGTCACTGCACTTTGCATAATGGGCTCACTCAATCCAGGAAACCATAAGCAGTGCTAGCTCACTGTCATTACTTAAAATTGAATAATATTTCATTGTAAACACATACCAAATATTAATAATCGACTCAAGAATTGAGGAGCTCTTGGATGGTTTTATTATTTTTTCACTTTAAAATTCTAACATGCTCATTAATTTTATTTCACCAGCATTTGTATCTTCGGAGGTGTAGGTTCTTATCAAATAATCAACAGGTGTCCTGGGAATTTCATCAAGGTATAGGAGCTCCCTCTATGAAAGCCCATGAAGGAGGGTGAACTGCAATGCAGATTAAAGCTAATGATGTATTAATCCCTTAGGATCACCTAGATCACTTTGTAAATCTTATTATGCCTTGGCTAGGGAAATGCTAGATTGATAAAGCATTCCCTCCTTCCTCAGGTATACAAGTGGCTCAGGGTTTAATTAAGGATGGAGCAGCACCAAAATGGAATGGCAGCCTTATCCATCTCCCCAGGTGGAGCAATTGCTGGAAACAGCACCAAAACAGGGCACCATTGTCCCGAGAAGAGCCAGAGATCCTAACTATCTGCCTAAGATTGTAAATCCTTTTGAAAGATTTTTAAATATGCTTTTTTTTTAAAGAAATGCATTATCTGAAACTGAGAAACATCTCTTTAAAATGAAATATCAAGGAAGATAGTTCCCTATCCCACAATTTCCATAAGAAGATGGCATGCTAACTTCAGTGAGTACCTACCTTTAATTTGCAAAATTATCTCCTCCTGCATATACTTGAGACACTTGTTTTTTATTTGAATGTAATCAATTACCAAAAACATAGAGTCTCCCTATTTACCAAGTAAGTTTATGGTGCACTCTTTATGACAAATAGGGCTGTCTAGTCTTCGTTCTTCTTTCCTCAAAGCTAATTATTATTTATCTAGATTACATGTATGTAAAAGTTAGGATTTGCTTAGTTATGTACAGTAATGACTTTATGTGTGCCTTTGGAATCTCTCAGTGGATTGGCACTCTGCACATCACATTCTGCTTTAATTAATAAAAGGGTTTTCTTTTAATTCTCTTTTAACTTTGTGGAGAGGTTTTCTGAGTTGGAGACTCTTTACTTTTAATATTTCCTGAACACTTTCCAGAATTAAAAATGCAACATAAACATAAAATGTGCCCACCACTTCTACATTTGAAGGGCTTTGAACACTAGATTCCTTTTTGAGCTTCCAGTCTGTAACCTGCAAGTCTGTAGCACAGAGCTTCACTGTCCCTGCATCTGCACACAGTAAGTTCTCTAGGTCTCTTTGGTGTCTACTGTCCCTCCAGAGCATACTTAGACCAAATTCCTGTGAATACACTCTCAAAGGATAATAATCAGTAGTTCTATCATTTCTCTAAACGCATCTCACTTCTTTAGATCTGAAACGAATTCAGAAACTATGGGGCTCAGACACAAATGGGAACAAGATAATGCAGACGTAGTTGAACACGTGAACTCCCTTTCTGCCTTCTCTTCTTGCCTAAATGCCAGGAAATGTGCAGTGAGTCCTACTGAATTCAAGCCTCCCTAGAAACCTAAATCTGCAGCTCTGAATTCTGAATGCAAAGTCTGAGGTTCCTCAGGATGTATTAGAGCAGGTTCCAAAGAGGAATTTCTCTTCCTGCTTTCCTTCCCTCTCTGTAAATGCAAAAAATAAAAAAAGGTCAATCCAAATTAGACCTGGCCTCAACCTGGAATTCAGAAGACAGGGACATACTTTGAATTGAGTATGTATTAAAAACTCAGGGGAGATATGTAGTGCAGTGTAAGAGATCAACATGGACTTGTAAGTTGACGTTGAAAGGACCTTATTGGGGTGAATGTAAACAATTTCTAGATCTTCTCTAGTGTTGTATTATACTAGTATGAGAAGAATAGAAAGGCTGGCACTACATCTAAATTTTCTGTAAATTATTGGACACTTACTACTCAACTTTTCTGTGTAATAAGGATTAAATCACACAATGTAAAGGCTTCCTCACAGTGCAACAAACCATACTTGTGAGCACATAACACATGCTCAGTAGACAATGCATTATGCTGGTCTTCACTTTGGAAATTAAGTATTCATTGTGATGAGTGTTGGGCAAAAGGCAGTATGTATGCTGTGCTTGCTGTCTCTACCTGAGTGCCACTAATAATGGATCTAGGTTGACCAACAGCAGCACTAAAAGGAGACCTGACAAAGAACCCAATGATTGTACCCCTTCCAAACCAGCCGACCACATATCTTAGAGTGAGACCCACAGTACCACATGATTGACATTCACATTTATGTTTCAGAGACAATTTTAAGGTAATTACTTCTCAGCCCAGGCTTTCAATTAGGATAACCTGGCTAGATTGAAGAAACACCATCACCTGCCTGTTGGGCTGGATGGGAACATCCATGTGGTTTTAATTGTGCCCCAAATAATTCTAATTTGATAGCAGGGTCAATCATTAGGACTCATGCATACATTCATGAGAATTGAGTTTAGCCTTTGTTCCAGATAGAAGTCACAGTTTCTGCTCTATTGAGTTTGGTAGAGACAAATCAGTGTGGTCCATATTCCTACTCCTGTTGCAAAAACTCCTGGCACCTGTATCAGGGGAAGGTAACAGGAAGAAAAGACAGGAGAACCTCCCATTTTGGTCTCCATGAATGAGCTGATCATAGCTGACTCTTTACTGTGAGCAAGAAAAAGTGAGTGTAGCCTTTCTGCGTTTTATGTTCCTCCTGCTTGTCAGTGTTGTGGAAACAAGGGAAGAAATTGTGCTGACTCATTTCAGGGCAGTCTCAAGATTTAATTCTAATTGTTCTACACAATATCACCTGAAAAGAAATTTCAGAGTAGGAGAAGAGGAGGAAGAAATGGCTGGTTTTCAGGTAAGTGTGTCCCAGATTAGGGGTTGTGTCAACTGTTTGTCCTAGAAAGTAATGTAGAACTTCAATTTTTTGAACTTGTAAACCTTTACTTCTTTAATTCTGATGTATATGGCTAATACGTTTTGCAACAACATTTTTTTTTGTTTCTTCTTTTGATAGTCAAGGAGCTCTGGAAAATCCATCCTCCGTATCTAACAGAGCCTGCTCTACATTCTCTCCCATAAGCTTCTTAATACAGTAGCCAATTTGTATAAGAAACGTATGACATGATTGAAAATGTAACCATCGTGACAGATCAAGATAGAATAGTGTGGATGTCTGAGATTCCTGTTGGATATAGTCTTTGAATTTGAGTGAAGAGGGGGAACATGTGCTCTCAAAGTTTTATCTGGCTGTTTGATCAGCTCTATGTAAAATATTATTAGGAGAATTCAGGAAGAGGATAGCATTGATTGCTTAGAATAATCAGAAAATCATGGAAAAAACAGAAAATAGAAGACTTGCTCTGTATGATGCTAAAGTATTTACATACATCATTAAAGATCACAACAAATGGGAAGAATCTGTATCTGAAATTTGCATAAAACTGATGATTCCTCATGATTACATATTGTTAGCACTACCATGCCAGCAGTGATTTTGTTTCCTCCTCTTTTCAATGGTACCTAACACCAATTTGTCCCATTAAATTTATGTTAATTTCATTCACTTGCATAAGATGCTCTCTGACAGATTCCTCCAATATAAAGTTAATTGTTTTTTTTTTTTTTTTATCATTAAGTGTCTCGTGGAGATTTACTGACTGTTGTGAATCAGCCATCACATTTAATCTGGAAGCTCCCCTTTCTTCTTATAGCTTGCTTTAAAAAATGAAGGCTTTCATCTGTTTCTGTTCAGATGAACTGAGATAAATTCAAAGTCTACCATTTACTGCATCCTTACAAAATACTTCCCTTAGGGAAGAAGCATTGATATCAGCAGTTATATCATATGCTGCAGAGATTCAGACCCCATCCCAGATCACCTGAATCAGAATCTGTATTTTAACAAAATCTCTAATTCTTCATTGTACTCGTAAAAATTAGGTGATACCTTCTAACTCTCTATGTTTCTTTATGTGAGAAATATGCACAATTTATTAATGTGATGTAAATGTAACACACATAAATTTATATTACTGTAGTAAGGCCCTTAAATCTGTATTCAATATTTATCATCCAAAGCACAATCGTATGCACACAGTTTCATACATCTTTTGTGATCTTCATTCCTGCAGATAAGAGAATGTGTTCAATAATATCAATGTGCTAAAAATTATATTATTGGATAATTCCAATCACTCATATGTCAGAAGCAGTTCTCATAACTCAGTTTCCTTGTAGTCAAATGAATATCTCTCTCTATGGCCACTTGGGAAATATGTGTCTTTTTACAGGAGATGGTAACATTCAGGGATGTGGCTGTAGAATTCTCTCCAGAGGAGTGGGCATGCCTTTACAATGCTCAGCGGAATTTGTATAGGGATGTGATGTTGGAGAACTATGGAACGCTGGTATCCCTTGGTGAGGATCACTTATATACAGAATTCCTATTCCACATTAAAACCATTTTTTTTCTTGATAGTTTTTTAAAAGTTTCTAATTTACATGAATTTTATTTATTTATTTATTTATTTATTTATTTATTTATTTATATTTTAGCCTGTTATGGGGTATAAGAGTGAAGGTTACTTATATTGCCCATGCCCCACTCTCCCCTCAAGTAAGAGCTTCAAACATGTCCATCCCCCAAACGTTGCACATCTTACTAGTTGTTGTTGTATACACCCATCCCCTCCTTCCCCCTCCCACACTACCGACACTCCATAAATGTTACTCCTACATGTCCACTTAGGTGTTGATCCATTAATACTAATTTGCAGGTGAGTACATGTGGTGCTGGTTTTTTCATTCTTGAGATACTTCACTTAGTAGAATGGGTTCCAGCTGTATCCAGGAATATATGAGAGGTGCTATATCACCATTGTTTCTTAAAACTGAGTAGTATTCCATGGTATACATATAGCAAATTTTATCAATCCACTCATGAATTGATGGGCACTTGGGTTGTTTCCATAGCTTCACAATTGTGAATTGTGCTGCTATAAACATTCTAGTGCAGGTGTCTTTTTCATAAAGTGACTTTTGATCTTTTGGGTAGATGCCCAGTAGTGGAATTGCTGGATCAAATGGTAGATCTACGTGTATCGCTTTGAAGTATCCCTATATTGCTTTCCACAGAAGCTGAACCAGTTTGCAGTCCCACTAGCAGTGTAGGAGTGTTCCTATCTCTCCACATATATGCCAATATTTATTGTTTGGGGACTTTTTACTGGAAGGTCATTCTTACTAGAGATAAATGATATCTTATTGCAGTATGCTCAACATCTCTGATCATCAGGGAAATGCAAATCATTTTATTCTTAATGTATTTTTAATTTTTGATCTGTTCTATGTCTATGTTGTATAATATTAGAATCCAAGGTTCAGAATAACATGGCAGTATTTAAAATTCTCTACATTCTCAACATATGTATGTATGTATGTATGTATGTGTATATACGTTTACTTATTTAAAAGTTCTCAACATAATCAAAACGTCCCCAAACAGCAAATGTTGGTGTGGATGCAGAGAGAGTGGAAAACTCCTACACTGCTGGTGGGACTGCAAACTAGTTCAACCTCTGTGGAAAGCAACATGAATGAATTTTATATCCATGCTTTTAAAGAAAATTTGAAGATTTTGGTCCATAAAATCAAATCATTAGATGTCTCATGTTATCTTGAACCTTTCTCTTTGTTGGGATTTCACACTAGATTAGTGGTTACTCTAGAAATCAGGGTATATAATTGTTGTCTGCACTTGGAATAGAATTTCCACATCTTATTTATTTGGTGCTAGTGGGAATTGGTGCTCTAGTCATAAATTAGATCTATTTTTATCATTCTACAGGGTCTGTGAGAAAGCAATATGTTGCAAAGAAATTTTCTAGAACCTTCTCTAATATTCTCTCTACTAAGGATAGTACTGCATTAGTAATTGGAAAGTGATCAGCAAGAGTCATGTGAAATTTCTCTAATGAAACAGGTCTTGCCGAGTCAAAACCAGAGCTGATCACATGCCTGGAGCAAAGGATAGAGCCCTGGATTATGAAGAAAGAGGAAACAACAGCTAAATATCCAGGTAGGTGAGATTCAGTGAAGCAGATTAACAAATGTTAGAGAGCCAAAACTCAAGGAGGAAGGCAGATATTAAAAAGTGGGTTGGAATATTCTGCTCTTTTGGAAATGATTTTTAGAAGCCTGTGTATGTTTCTCTTTATCTCACAGAAGGACATCTTCTGTCCCACGCTCTTAAACTCTCTAAGAACTCTACCCATGCAGTGATCTTCCTTAGAATTCAGTGAGAGCCAAACTTGTTGTCATGTCTTATAAGGGACTACATTATCTATCAGCATTTCTATTGCTTAGGAGTTATGGGACTATCTGCATATTTTAAAGACCATGACATTAAACCATCTTTGACAGTATTTCGGTTTTCTGTCCTTTCTGGAGTGCAGTGGCTGATCATAGCTCACTGCAACCTCAAACCTATGGGCTCCAGAGATCCTACAACCTCTGTCTTCCAAGTAACTAGATCTATGGCCATGAGCTACCATTTTGTTATTATTATTTTCTTATAAAAATGGAGTCTCCTCATGTTGCTAGGGCTGGTATCAAGATCCTGGCTTCCTTCTTGCTTGGTCTCCCAAAGTGCTGGGATTATCAGGGTGATCCTCCATGCCCAGGTCCATGTTTTAAGTTCCTTTTGATGCCTCATTTCTGAAATGTGTAAAGGGGAATAGTGAAGATGTTGGGATTTGTTTCTGGAATGCAAGAAACACTAGGGAAAGATATTTATATTTTCTGCATCATGATTTCCAATTCTACGTTTTCAGAGGCAATCCTACAGAAAGTCAGATTCACTAATTTTGTACAAATGCATATCCTCTTCCTAAATGTAAAAATATCTAATGTTATTGACTTAAAATAATCTTTTTCTAGTATAAAATGAGAGTAAAATTTCAACTTTATTATACCCAAATACCCAAACTATAATATAGTTTATTTTCTCTGTTTACCTTATATAATTCTTAAATACACTGTCTCATTCAGTGCTTCAAATAACTGAATATATTTATACTCCAAATTGATAGATAATACTTTGATAACTTATGTTCCATAATTTCCTCCTATTTAGTAGCATCACAAATGTGTCACTCATATGTGTGTGTGTGCATATATTTCTGTGTGTGGGGTGCTTGATGGGTGGAAGTCTCCACAAATAATATTTGTATAACTGCATAAATTTATTGTACACACTGTAGTGATCTGATGTGTGTATGAATGGTAAAACAATATAATTAAGGTAATAAACATATCCATCATCTCACATATTTATCATTTAATTATAGTGAGAACATTTATTAATGGTGAGTTCTATGGTCTTAAAAATTTTAAGCGTATAAAACATTATTAATAACTCTAATCATGTTGCCATACAATAGATCTCCAAAATCTATTCATCTTATAACTAAAAGATTTTACCCTTAAAATCTCCTCATTTTTCCTTACTCTACACCCTGGAAACCACTGTTGTACTCTTTACTTTTGTAAATTCAACTTTAAAAAAATTATCCATAGCAGTATTTATCTTTCTGAGAATGGCTGATTTTACTTAGCATAATGCCTTCTATGTCCATCCATGTTGTTGTGATGGCAGGATATTTATCATTTTCATGGCTTAGTTATTATATGGTGTGTGTTTCTACAGTCATTTTTTATTCTATTCAACAAAGCAGGCATTTAGTTTGTTTCCATTTTCTTGGCTAATGTGCATAATGCTGCAATATATATGGGGGTGCAGAATCTTCTTCAGATACTGATTTTACATGAGTATACTCATAGGTAGAATTGGTGAATGATGAGGCAGTTATATTATTTAAATTTTTTAACAAATCTGTATGATGACACTATCCATTTATAATCAATAATAGTCTACAGGGATGGATTTCCTGCACACTCTTGTCCTCACTTATTATGTCTCTTGTTTTGGACATTAGCCATTTTAAAAGTCTACAAATGTGAAGAATGTGGCAAAGCCTTTACCCAGTGCACACACCTTACTCGACATAAAAGAATCCATTCTGGAGAGAAATCCTACAAATGTGAAGAATGTGGCAAAGCCTTTAACCAGTGCACATACCTTACTCAACATAAAAGAATCCATAGTGGAGAGAAACCCTACAAATGTGAAGAATGTGGCAAAACCTTTACTTGGTGCACACACCTTACTCGACATAAAAGAATCCATAATGGAGAGAAACCCTACAAATGTGAAGAATGTGGCAAAGCCTTTTCCCAGTCCTCAATCCTTATTCAACATAAAAGAATACATACTGGAGAAAAACCCCACAAATGTGAAGAATGTGGCAAAACCTTTACACGGTGCACACACCTTACTGAACATGAAAGAATCCATAATGGAGAGAAACCCTACAAATGTGAAGAATGTGGTAAAGCCTTCACCCAGTGTACAAAACTTACTCTACATAAAAGAATTCATATGGGTGAGAAACGATACAAATGCGAGGAATGTGGCAAAGCCTTTACTCGGTGCACACACCTTACTATACATAAAAGAATCCATACTGGAGAGCAACCCTACAAATGTGAAGAATGTGGCAAAGCCTTTACCTGGTCCACAAACCTTACTCAACATAAAAGAATTCATACAGGAGAGAAACCCTACAAATGTGAAGAATGTGGCAAAGCCTTTAACCATTCCTCAATCCTTACTCGACATAAAAGAATCCACACTGGAGAGAAACCTTACAAATGTGAGGAATGTGTCAAAGCCTTTACCCAGTGCACAAACCTTACTCGACATAAAAGGATTCATACCGGAGAGAAACCCTACAAATGTGAAGAATGTGGCAAAGCCTTTACCCAGTCCTCCACCCTTACTCAACATAAAAGAATTCATACTGGAGAGAAACCCTAGAAAAGTATAGAATCTGGCAAAGCCTTTATCCAGCTAAAAGGCCTCACTCTACATAAATGAATCCATAGAGCAGAGAAACCATACAAATGTGAAGAATGTGGCAAAGCATTTTCCCAGTGCTCACACATTAATCTACATAAAAGAATTCCTATCACTGAAAAATTTTACGAATGTGAGATTTGTGGCAAAGTCTTTAATATTTGTTCACATCTTATTCAACATCAAAGAAATCATACTAGATAAAAGTTAGATAAATGTAATGAGTATGTAAGTGCTTTACCAATGTATTTTCCTTAAAATGCACAACAGTACTGAAACTTAAATATAATGATGTAGACTGCTGACAATACCTTTAGTTATAACAGATCTTACCGGATATGGGAGAACTTACACTGAAAGAAATGCTCCAATATATTCTCAAATATTGCTCAACATCAGAAAAATATTTAAGAATAGAAACCTTACAAATATAATGAATGTGAAAAAATATTTATGCAAAAGATATACCTTAGAGAACACAAAAACAATTGATACTTAAAACTACTTTAATAAATTTCAGAATGTAATTAATCAAGAATCAAGTATAAACATATATCCGATGACTCGCAGTGCAATACACTAATGCACTAACACATTCACACATTTCTTTAAACCAGGTTGTTCATTATAAAGAACTACCCAGTTAAAATAGTTAGTTGATTTATTTGTATGTAAGCTTTAAAACGAGAGAGATTTTCTGAGAGTTATAATTACATGTAAAATATACTTTCTTGTCAGTGTGGGGTGAAATTGTAATATAGTGAAAAAAAGTGATTTTGTTTTGCTATTTGTGACAAGTAAATACTGATATTATTCAACTTTAAATACAATAGATGGTATGCTTTCATTCTTAGCGTGCATGTGAATGTGTGTGGTTAATGATAGCTACATCACATTTATTAGAGGTCTTTCTCTATTAAGTAGGCATTATTCATGTACTTTTCTATGGAAAATTAAAAACACTGAAATGTAAGATTTACTAAATTGAGAGGTACTATGGAGTTTTCTTATAACAAATAGTATTTTAAGTGATGTATGATGTAGGTATACAGACTAATATTCTCATTATAATCAGAATGAGAAAATTACAATATGAAAAATAACTTGTTTTAATATAGCACATTCCTATAATAAAATAAAATGAAATTTGGAATGTTTTTAGATTGCATGTGAACTTAATTTGTTTCATTAAATTAAAAATATTTTTAATATGTCAAACATGTTGTAGATAGAATGAAGTGTTATTTTGCACCAACATTAATCTATCCCATGTTACTCAATGTTGGAGGTAATGGATTACAAAAATGTACTGTTGGGTTACACAGTACAAAGACATCATTTGTGATCCTTTTTATTAGTTGCTCTACTTTGAAGAATATTGTTCCCAAAGCTTTTTTTTATTATATTTATAATTATATTGTTGCTGTAATGCTTATAATAAAGATTTTGCACTTAATAAAAAGCCATACATTACTGAACATGGAATGAATAGTTGTTACATTTTATCCTACAGTTTTCTTTCAACATGCAACTTGCTTGGCCAGTAAAACAGAAATAAGCATATTTTTTTATTTATATTGAATCAAATATACAAATACATCATGGTTAAGTTGATCTATAGTTGCACTATATTTACAGAGTAAGTAATTATGTTTGTTTGAATGTGGATATATACTTATTTTGAACAGAAAAGAAGAAATATTAGACAAAATGGGTAATTTCAAAAGTGTTGAGAATTTACTAGCAAACTAGAAACTTCAAAGATTCTGAAAGGAAATGTTTTGTTTGCTTTATATTGAATTAATTGTTTAAAACCCTTAAGCTTCTGAATGGGAACCTGCCCATGCCAACCCCCTGGTCTTACATGCTTATTACTCATGCTAGGCCTACTATGTTTTTTTATTATTTCAAAGTTCATTAAGTATTGGTTATGTGATGTGATCTGCAATTACAGCAACGATTGTTATAAAACTTACTGGTGCTCATAAAATTACCTGAAGGTATGAATAATTCCACAGTGTAGTAATATCATTTTACTTAGTACATTCTACCTTTTCATTCTAATTTGGGAAGCATATTGAAAGCCCTTTTTGGCTACTGTTTCTTTTACTTTTGGTCATCAAACTAATTGATTTATTGACTTTATCAGGTGACTTTGTTCAGGTAAATACTCAGAAGGACTTATAAATTATGGAATTGATTTTATATTTAAATAGGATTAAAAAGTACAGGACAGTGTTAGATATGTAATAGATGCTTCATAATTAGCAGACAATATGTCTGTGGGAGTGAGCTTGTGGCTCCAGAGAAGAGATTGAAAATGTCCAGGGTAAAAAAAAGTCATTGATTTTGCATGTGGAGCAAAGGGACAAACAGAACAACCAACTCTCGGAATTTATAAGGGGAAATTCTGCTTCTTTCATTTCATAATTATATCTAGTTTTTTGCCATTTTTTATCTTCATTCCCTCTACAACTGTATCTAGCCATTGTTCTTTTTGTCTGTGTTTGGTCTACGATATTGTCACTGTTGTACTCACCCCCAGCCAGTTCACAAAGTTTTTAAGAAGTTTTGATGAGAATTGTTGAGTATTTATAATTTGGAGGAAAATAACATTTTAACTAGAAAGCTTGAGACCATTTACAGGCTATACATATAGCATTCTGATTATTTAATTAAGATTAGAGAAATTCATTGTCCTAAAGTTAAAGTAAGAGTCTTAAAGTCCTATGAAAGATAAACAATTCTGAGGGTCAGAGGATTAAATCAAGAACTCATTGTTTGCTTAGTAAAAGCAAACTGTTACTAGATCCTAACATATAACATCATAAATATGAAAATAATTACAATAAGTGAAGCATTAATAAGTGGGTGATGCATATGGTAAGTACTATATAAAGAAATATGAGAATTTGGCAATCTCTTAATAGGGAGTTTAGGTAAATAAAGAGCATTGACTTTAATTTTCTATGAATTACTTATATTATAACATGCATCCATCTAGAATCTACTTATGAGTGTGTATTTTCAGTGTTAGAATATAATAGAATGATTTCTCTGGATTGAAAATATTTGGAATAACCTTTCTTATCTGATATTTCAATTTTAGAGAATTTGTTTTACATAACTTTATCTTCCTTTATTTTAGTATGTGCATGGTGCAATACACAGTTCTCATTTTTAGTCATCTACCTTTGGCCAACAATTTGGTCATTCTCTCTAGAGGAATCTCAGGATTCATGGCCACTTTTTGATTGAAAATTTCATTAGTGATTTTTGATCCTATCCTTTTTTGTATGCTCACAGTGGCCAGAGGTGAGACAGTGAGCACCACATACCTCTTCAGTGTCTTCCATAACATAATCATCAGCACCAGGAAGTCCAGGTGTCTTTAGCTTCAAATAAAAGCATTAAAACCCCTTTCATGCTCTGTGCTGGATTATGAATCTCTTGGTAAATATCAGAGTTCCCTTGTTTATGAGTGACAAATGGAATGACAAAAGCAGCACTCTCACTCTGTTGCCAAGGCTAGAGTGCCATGGCATCAGCCTAGCTCACAGCAACTTTAAATTTCTGAGCTCAAGCAATCCTTCTGCCTCAGCCTCTCTAGTAGCTGGGACTACAAGCATATGCTACAATGCCCTGCTGATTTCGCTATATATTTTTATTTGGACAATTAATTACTTTCTATTTTTTAGTAGAGATATGGCCATCTTCTTGTTCAGGCTGGTTTCAAACTCCTGACCTTGAGTGAACCTCCTTCCTTTGCCTTCCAGAGTGCTAGGGTTACAGGGGTGAGCCACTGGGCACAGCCAGCACAAACTCTCTTGACACCAAGAGCTCACTTAAAAAATTGGCTCAATTAGAAATGTTAATTCCTTGGGATTGGAAATCTCCTGTGTGAACAGTTATATCTCTGATTAAATGTTTACAATTCACCACTTGGTGCAGGGATAAGATGGGTCAGAGACCCTAGCTAAATGAGCTTACAGACCCACCAGTAAAAATTTCTGGCTCAAATTATGGGTGAAGAAAATTGGTTTGATATTAATGTTCAACTAAAATGTGATGATCAGGCTATTTCTCAAATTCAACAGTGCTGTATTAAAGTATGGAAAAAGATACCTTCTCTTAGACTGTAGCTTCCTATATAAATGTTAAACAAAATGTTAATGAAACTCATGTAGATTTTATTGCTAGATTGCAAGAAAGATATGGTGCAAGAAATGGTTAGTCCTCCTAATTTAAGGAATAGTATTTTACATATATTGGATTTTAATAATGTTCAATCTAAATGCCAATGGCATTATGCCCAGCAAAATTAAGCAGCATGGTGCCACCGCTGCCATGGCTGCTGAGCCACCAAGGCAGTGGCTGTGCTCAGCCAGGCAGCCCAGCACCAGCTCCCCACCACCGCACCCCAATGGCACCTTATGTAGCAAGTGGAGCACCTGGTGGCTAAAAAAACTTTTAAGAAATTCCCAAAAGATTTGCTCAGACATTTAAAATGCAACTTTTGGCTGAGACTGTTGGCACAAAAGGTAATTTTAGAGAACAAAAACCATCTTGTGACAATGGCCTGTTAATACCATCTATTGATATATATATATATATATATAATATATCAGTTATATATATCAGTTATATATATATATATTAGTAGATGATATAGCTTGCTGGACTCTGAAAATTGCAGAAATGTCTACAGAACTCATATGTTCAACACTATGTTTTTCAGTCCTAGACACATTGTAGAATATATTCCTTCCTCAATGAAAGAATGAGTGAATGAATAAAATATACAGTGGAGAACATCACAGACCTTAACCTCAGTGTTTAGGTACTTACTAAAACCAGGGGTGTCTTTATTCTCTGCTGGAGATACTTTTGTTTTTGTATTTAAGAAATACCTATATTCTACAAACTATCTAGAAAAATCAAATTCATAGAAACAAAAATTAAAATAGTGGTGCCAGGGACTGAACAAATGGAAAAATGGAGCTATGTTTACTGGGTGTAATAAAGTTCTGCAAATTTCTTTCACATATAGTGTGATTATACTTAACACTACCGTACTGCATACCTAACAATGTGTAAGATGGCAAATATTATATTGGGTGCATTTTACCACAATTTCAAATTGCAAATTACCTATATAGTCACCAAGTGGTTTAGAATAGGACAGGGTTATTCTTTGTATATTATCACATTGGTGATATTGGCCATGTTGGCCAGAATGATTTCTCATTCATGAACCCCCATTTTTGTTTCCATTTTTGCTTTTATTCAGATAACCCATAGAGGGTTTTGATTCTATGTATGTGCTTAAAATTGGGAGAGGTTTTAGACCTCTTTCAAAATATTTTTTTTTAGAAAATAGGTATCCAAGCTGAGTTCCAATATTATGTCCATTACCTTCTGGGTTTGCCCTACACAGCAAGCCCTTTCCTTACAGCATTCAGGGGCAGTTCTAGTAACAAGGCAGGTCCTCAGAAGCCAGAGCATGTGAGTGGAGCAAGAAGAGGGTGGGGCATGAAATAAGATCCTGAGAGGTGGGAACATGGTGGAAGGGGTGTAGACAGGAAAATGGGTGACCTGAGTGATCTCTATTCCAGCAGAGGAGAAGCACAGGAATGCTTTTGTCTCAGGACAGCAGAAGACCCTGGACCAGGCCAACTGCCAGAGAGTACTGAGAGAGCCCTGGACTGGATCAAGCAGTGGCAAGGCCACCATGGCACACCAGAGAGAGAAGGTGATCTAAGACGATATTCATCAGAACTAAATTGATCTTGTGTCAGGTGGCATAGAGGGTGGAGGATGGGATGGGTATATATACACCTAATGCTTGCAGTGCTCACCGTCTGGGGGATCAACATAATGGAAGCTCTGACTCATGTGGGGCAAAGGCCATATACATAATGTAAACATTTTTACCCCTGTAATATGCTGAAATAAAAAAAAAATTAAAAAGACCTCAATCTTTTGGGAAAGGTACTACAAGGAGCTACTAACCCAAAATGTCTATACTCATCATTACAGAAATGCCCTCCAAAAGTGAGAGACATGGTGATTGGTACAATGGGCAAGAGTGGCGAGGGCACCCCAGGAAGGAGGAGTCAGGGGTGAGGATGGGGGTTGCAGGTGATAGTGAAAGAGAAGACGTCTTTTTGCACACCCCAACCTCTTTCATAGACTTCAAAAATAGTAAATTTGGAAGGGGTGTCTCATTCCATATCACAGTGGTAAGTAGGCTTAAATCCCATCAATTCCTTAATATTTCTCTTACCTGACTCCTATGTTCTTACTTCAGTAAGAAATACCATTCTGCACTTCATCTCACTTCTAATATTACCTGAATCTACTTCTCTCCTTCCTCAATGCCAAAGCCTCAGCAGGGCCCTAGTCACTGCCACCGTGACTGGTCTGATGGGTTTCCAACTATGCTTTTTCCCTGAAAGTTGGCTCCTCCAACCCACCCCCTACACCACTACTAGCTAGAGGGATGCTAAACAGCCAGTTTTAACACATCAATCCCTCCATAAAATTCTTCAGAGCCCTCCACAGTCTCTGAGCTTTCATAATCAGTATATAAAGCTCCTTTGGATTGGACTCTAATTCCTGATAGTTTCCTTCCATACTCTCCTTCATCATTCCACCTGTGTTATTTTCATAAATGTTTAAGTATCTACTATGCAGCAGCCACTGCTGAAGGATCCTACACATGACCCATGCTCTCTCACCATTTACAAATAAATGAAATTCCTAATTACACCATGCCATTTTCTACTTCTTTACCTATACAAACATTGTGGGTTTTTTTTTTTTTATTCTCCAACTCCTGTGCCTAATTAACTACATTCCATAGAAGCCTGACTACAGAGATAAAATATAGTGTGTTTTCTTTACTTATAACTTACCTGGTTTTCTTTAGGAGCCTCCAGCCACAAATTTCAGGAAAAAAAAATTAAGTCCAATTCCCATTTTACAAATGAGAAAACTGAGAGTCAGTAAGCATAAAGAACTCGTTCAAAGTTATATACCAAGTAGAGGAGCTTGAGTTGCCCAAAAGTGGTACTTATAAGTATGCCATATGCCTCTTTTCCAAATGACTTGTTTATGGAAATTTTTGCATTACTTATAGGAGCTTTTGGCTGTGAAGAAGTTTTGCTATATACTGAGTGGCAAAAATTTGGTCCATTCAACCAATTTAATTAATCCCTTCTGACAACTTTAAGACTTTATAAGGAAGCACAATCACTCAATTAATGTCCCTTAGGCAAATGATACATTGGGGTAAAGTGAGAGAATACTAGAACTTGTATAGATGTTTACTTTTATCCTTAAATGTAGTGATGATGCTTTGCTAATATACTGATACTAGTAAATAAAGAGTATATGTATGAATTTTAGGGGTGCATGCCCCAAAGTATTTTACTCTAGGAGTTTGAGAGAAATAGTATAAGGACCCTGTTCTCTACTGAATCTGCACCTTTCTTTCTATTCTCCACACAGATCGCACCACTTGAGCCAAAACTCACCACGCTCATACTCAGTTTCTTCCCACATATCCTCACACAGTGACCTAACTACCTTCATCCAGGCCCCTGCTCAAATGGATCTCCCCAGGGGCACAACACCCACACCTCACCTTACCATCAACTCTCCTTCCACTATTCCTGCTTTACTCCTCTCCACCACAGTTACATTTACCTGACATTATATATTTGTGCCCATCACTATAAACAGAATGAAAGCTTACAAAGCCTGGGAGTCTTCTCTGTTTTGTTTCCAGCCTTTTCTGCATTGCAGTAGAAATTATGACCTGAATGGATGAATGTAGGTTTTGCCCTTCTGTTACCATGTACACTCCTGAGTGTAGATCATTCTTTGGCTATACTTGTTTGGCTGCTCTGTGGGTTAGTCTTATGTATAGGCCAGTACAGTGTGATCCCATGGCTGGCGTCTGCTTGGCATCCAACAGAACATTCTTCAATACTGAAAATGTTCAGTATCCATGCAGTGGTATAAGCTGTAGCCTTTAAACACATGTTGCTATTTAGTTCTAACTAGCTCATAGTCTAGTGTAACTAAATTATTGTATTTGGTTCTTCAGATGTTTACTGTAACTGTGAGAGGTTTTCAATTTCTATAACTTTAATTAAGGAAAAATATTTCAAAAGTACATGTTCAAATGCAACAGTGCTTATGTTCTCTCTTCCAATGTGGCAAGTGTCATATTCTAGAACCCTTTTATGATTCCTTAGTAAATCCTGATGAAAGGGAAATATAATTATTTATTGAAACTAAAAGAAGAAGGGGAGGGAAAAAATGATTTTGAAGTGCTGAAAAGTGCCTTGTGATTTAATTTAGAGTAATTATGTACAGATTGTGAATATATCTCTTTCAATCTGTTTTCAAAGTTAACAAATAAGGAACAAGCAAGGCAGAACAACAAACATCAAGGGTTGTGTCATCCTTTAGGCCTGTTTCACAGCCCCCAGGATCCCTGGCTCCTTTTTGTCCTCACCATGCTGGAATTCCTGGTCTTTTCTGGAAACACCACAGTCATTCTTCTCATTCAGCCCTACCCTCCTCTCCACTATATATATATTTTCTGATGAGCAAGCCATCCCTCATGTACCAGTTCTATATGTCCATGTTTGTTCCTCAAATGGCCCTCTAATATCTCTGTAGGAATCATCACATCTCTCACACTGACTATGGAATTCATCTCTTCCTCCTCATCACCCTGTTGGCAACAGAGTGTCAAATGCTGGCCATCCTGGCTTAGGACGGCTACCTGGCCATCTGTAACCCACTGTGCTACTCAATGCACGTTACCCATGTTCTCTGTACTCTCCTGGTGCTTCCATCTTGGCTGAGGACAGTGCTCAATGCCTTGATCCATGTGCTCTGCCCTCTGACTTTCCATTTCTTCACCTCCAGGGAAGGTCATCATTTAATTTTTGAGATCCCAGCTGTATTTAAACTAGTCTCTGCTGACACTTTATAAGGGTCTTTTTATCCATGGTGTTATTTTTCTACTCCCTCCTATCTTAGCTATTATGGCCTCCTATGTATTCATTGCATCCACTCAATTGGTGACAATCTTAAGTCTGGGGCACATGGAAACCCTGGCTACTCACTTTCCTCACATACCCCTGGAGTCTCTATTTGATGTGGCTGCCATTATCAAGTCCCTTCCACAAAAGTCTCATTCCACCGAGCAGGAGAAGTGGTCTCTGTCATCTACACCATCCTAAATCCAATGCTTAACCCGTTCATCTACAATATGACAAACGGGAGCCTCTAGGAGAGTTCTCAGAAAATAGGCAATATGACATATTTAACTTTCCACTGAAAATCCAGATCTAAAACAATGAAACATATACATTGAAATGGTGGGATTTACCATATGTAGAGAGACATATTCACATGCATTTAACTATAAAGCCAGATAATTTGAGGAACAATAACAGACAAATAGAAATGATTGTGTCTTGAAAGTTGATATGTAAATTGGTCATTTTCTTTCTTTTATTCATTTCTCTATTTGTACTTCAATGTAATACCTTTGGAATGTGGCTTATTTGTGTACTATATCAAATATCCATTTGTTATTCCTGTTCAAAAATCTTATTGGGTCATTGTTATTTATTTTGCTATATATTTGTTTTTAATTGAGAAATAATTGTATATGTATATGTTGGACACAGTGTGATGATTTTATCTAGGTATACTTTGGGAAGGACATGATAAAGCTAATCGACATTTCTCAAAAGACAGAAATGAATTTTCAACAGATATGTGTCGAAATGCTCAACCTATCTAATCATCATGGAAATGAAAGATAAAGCCACAATGAGCTATCACCTCACACCTGTGAGAATGCCTGTTCTCAATATGATGAATTCTAAGTGTTCGTGAGGATGAGCAGAAACTGAAACACTTGCATAATGTTGCTGTGAATATAAATTAGGACAGCCAAATTTATTTGTATTTCAATAAATTTAGGAGGTACCAGTCATGTTCATTGATTTGATGAACCTATGAATTATATACTGTTAAATTCAGGACATTTAGTGTATCATTCATTGAACAAATATAGGTTTCACCCAGTAGATAATATTTGATCCCTCAATCCCAATCACCCTCCTCCCTTATGAGTCTTGAAAAATGTATTTTCTCATTACAGCCAATGTAGAAAATAGTATAGAGATTTCTCAACAATGAAAATTGGGTTACTATATGACCCATCACTCCCAATTCTAGATGCATATTCAATTGAAGCAAAAACAGGATGTAGAAGATATATCTGTCCTTCCATATTTATTACAACAATATTCATTCTAGCCCAGGTATACAAGCACAAGAGTCCAATAGCACATGAATGGATGAAGAAAATGAGGTGCATTTACACAATGAGCCTTCAAACAGAATGAAATTCTGTCATTTGTGACCACATGTTTTGAATTGGAGGACATGATGCTAAGTAAAGTAAGCCAGGCACAGAAAGACAAATACTGTATGATCTCACTTATCCATGGAATCAAAATAGCTGATTTCATACTGGGAAGTGTGGTTACAACATAGGGTGGGATGGAGAAAGAAAAAATCCAAGGGTACAAAGTATCAGTTTGTGCATTTTTTTAAATTCCTAGACCTCTAAATAGAAGAACCATGGTATCCTTACATAATTATCTCTATTAAAATGTAGTAATCTTCTCATGCTACCATTATAGGCGACATAATAATTTATATTTTTAACGCATAATTTTCCCTACATTTTACATTTTCACTAAAGTCACCCTAACCATAAATTCCTAGCATGAGATTACTAAATCAAAATTTATTCATACATTTATAATTATTAAATAAACTTGACTTTTTTGCTGAAGTAACTTTGAAATCATTGCTTGATTGATGTTTATATTTTCTTTGTGACTCAATATTTGGTATTTTTATAAAGTTTAGAAAACATGTATGGTTTTTATTTTTTTTTATTTGAGAAAATATGAGAGTACAAACATTTCAGTCACATTTTATATCTGTGCCTCTCACTAGCAAGGGTTAGAGTTATGCCCTTCCCCTCCATGATGATCAGGGCATCCCTCAGATGTGGGTCTATTCCCAAACTCCTGAATCCCTGGTGAACACCCACCACCATCTGAGCACTATACTGTTAATCAGTCAGTACCAATTTTATGGCGAATACATGTGCAGCCCTTTCTTCTGATCTTGTGTCACTTCACTTCTGATAATGGGCTCATTAAATCCAGGAGAATATAAGCGGTGCTAGTTCACTGTCATTTCTTAAAATTGAGTAATATTTCATTGTAAACATATAATAAATATTAATAATCCACTCATGAGTTGATGGGCTCTTGGGTGGTTTTTATTTTTTTACTTTAAAATGGTAACATGCTCATTAATTTTTTATCAGAATTTGTATCTTCAGAGGTGTAGGTTCTTATCCAATAATCAACACGCGTCTTGAAAATGTCATCAAACTATAGGAGCTCCCTCTAAGAAAGCCCATGAGGAGGGTGAATTGCAATGCAGATTAAAGCTAATGACATATTAATTACCCTTAGGATACCCTAGATCACTTTGTAAATCTTATTATGCCTGGGCTGGGGAAAGGCTAGATTGATAAAACATTCCCTCCTTTCTCAGGTATACAAGCAGATCAGGGTCGAACTAAGGATGGAGCAGCACCAATATCCAATGGCAGCCTTATCCATCTCCCCAGGTGGAGCAATGGCTGGAAACAGCACCAAAACAGGGCACCATTGTCCCGAGAAAAGTCAGAGATCTTAACTATCTGCCTAAGATATATATATTCTTTTGAAAGACTTTTGAAAAGGATTTTTTAAAGAAATGTTTTTTCTGAAACTGAGAAATATCTCTTTGGAATGAAATATCAAGGAAGATAGTTCCCTATCCCACAATTTACATATGAAGACGGGATCCTAACTTCACTGAGCACTGAGCTTAAGTTGCAAAATTATCTCCTCCTGCATTGACTTGAGATACTTGTTTTTTATTTGAATTTAACCAATTACCAAAAAAAGAGCCTCACTAATTACCAAGTAAGTTTATGGTGCACTGTTTATGACAAACAGGGCTGTGTAGACTTCTTTCTTCTTTCATCAAAGCTAATTACTATTTATCTAGATAACATGTATGTAAGAGTTAGGATTTGCATAGTTAGGTACAGTAACAACTTTATGTGTGCCTTTGAAATGTCTCATTGGATTGGCACTGTACACATCACATTACGCTTTAATTGAATAATAAAAGGGTTTTCTTTTAATTCTCTTTTAACTTTGTGGTAAGGTTTCTGAGTTGGATACCCTTTACTTTTAATATTTCCTGACAACTTTCCAGAATTGAAAATGCAACATAAACGTAAAATGTGCCCACCACTTCTCAATTAGAAGGGCTTTGAACACTAGATTCCTTCTTGAGCTCGCAGTATGTAACCCGCAAGTGTGCAACACAGAGCCTCACTGACGCACATCTGCATATAGTAAGTTCTCTAGGCCCCTTTGGTGTCTACTGTCCCTCCAGAGCATACTTAGACCATATTCCTGTGAATACACTCTCATAGGATAATAACCAGTAGTTCCATCCTTTCTCTAAAGGCATCTCACATCTTTAGCACTGAAATGGATTCAGAGACGATCGGCCCCAGACACAAATGAGAACAAGATTATGCGCACTGAATTGGACACATAAACCCCCTTTCTGCCTTCTCTTCTTGCCCAAATTCAAGGAAATGTGCAGTGAGCCCTACTGAATCCATGCCTCTCTAGAGACTTAAATCTGCAGCTCTGAATTCTGAATCCAAGGTCTGAGATTCCTCAGGATGCATTAGAGCAGGTTGCAAAGAGGAATTTCTCTTCCTGTTTTATTTCCTTCTCTGTAAATGCAAAGAATACAAAAGTTCAGTGCAAACTAGGCCTGGCCTCAACCTGGAATTTGCAATAAAGGGACATGATTTGGACTGAGGTAGGACCAAAAATCTCAGGGGAGGCATATGCTGCAGTGTAAGAGATTACCAGGGACTCGTAAGTTGACTTTGAAAGGACCTATTTGGGGTGAGTGTAAACAATTTTCTAGATCTTGTGTCTTGTCATATTATAGTTGTGTGAGAATAGAAATGCTGGCACCACATCTAAATGTTTCTGTAAATTATTGTACACTTACTACTCACCTTTTCTGGCATAACAAGGATTAAATCTCACAATGTAAATGCTCTTCACAGTGCAACAAACTATACTTCTGAGCACATAGCACATGCTCAGTAGACATTGCATTATGCTGCGCTTCACATTGGAAATTAAGTATATGTTGTGATGAGAGTTGGGCAAAAGGCAGTATATATGCTGTGCTTGCTGTCACTATCTGAGCACTACTAATATTGGGTCAAGTTTGAGCAACATCAGGACTAAAAGGGGACACAATAAGTAACCCAATTAATGTAGCCCTTCCACACCAGCAGATCACAATTCTTAGAGTGAGGCCCAAGGTACCACATGATTTACATTCACATTGATGTTTCAGAGACAATTTTAAGATAATTACCTCTGAGCCCAGGCTTTCAATTAGGATAATCTGGCTGGATTGAAAAAACACCATCACCTGCCTTTTGAGTTTGATGGGAACATCCATGTGGTTTTAATTGTGCCCCACAAAATTCTAATTTGATACCAGCGTCAAGCATTAGGACTTCTGCATATATTCATGTGAATTGAGTTTAGCCTTTGTTCTAGAGGGAAGCCACAGGTTCTGCTCTCTGGGTTTGGTAGAAGCAGATCAGTTTGGTTCAAATTCCCATTCCTGTAGCAAAAACTTCTGGCACCTGTAGCAGGGGAAGGTAACCAGAAGAAAAGATAGGAGAACCTCACATTTTGGTTTACATGAAGGAGCTGATCATAGCTGAATCTTTTCTATGACCAAGAACAACTGAGTGTAGCCTTTCTGCATTTTATGTTCCTCCTGCTTGTGAATATTGTGGAAACAAGGGAACAAATTGTGCTGACTCCTTTAAGCGTAGTCTGAAGATTTAATTATAATCGTTCTACACACTCTCACCTGAAAAGGAATTTCAGAGTAGGAGAAGAGGGAGAAGAAATGGCTGATTTTCAGGTAAGTGTGTCCTAATTTAGGGGTTGTGTCTACTCTTTCTCCTAGAAAGTCATGTAGAACTTTAGTTTTTTGAACTTGTAAAATTTACTTCTTTACTTCTGATGTATATGCCTAAAAAGTTTTGTAACTACATGTTTTTCTTTCTTCTTATTATAGTCAAGGAGCTCTGGAAAATCCTTCCTTCCTATATAACAGAACCTGCTCTATATTCTCTCCCACAAGCTTCTTACTACAAAAAACAAGTTTCATAAGTACTGTATGACATGTAATATTGAAAATGTTCCCATTGTGACAGGTCAAGATGGAATAGTGTGAATGTCTGAGATTTGTCCTGGGGATGGGATAGAGTCTTTGGATTTGAGTGAGGAAGGGAAACATGTACTCTCAATGTATGATCTGGATGCTTCATTAGCTCTACATAAAATATCATTAGGAAAATTTCGAAAGAAGATAGCATTGATTGAAAGGAATAACCACAAAAATATGGGGAAAAGTGAAAATAGAAGAGTTGCTCTGTATGATGCTAAACTATTTACATACATTATTAAAGACAACAAAATATAGGAAGTATCAGTATCTGAAATTTGTATAAATTGATGATTCTTCATGGTTACATATTGTTGGCCACTACCATCCCAGCAGTGATTTGTGTCCTCCTCTTTGCAACAATGCCTAACACCAATTTGTGCAGCTAAAGTTATGTTAATTTCATTCACTTGCTTAAGATGCTCTCTGACAGATTCATCCAATATAAAGTTAATTGTTTTTTTTTCTTTATTGTTAAGTGTCTTGTGGAGATTTACTGACTGATGTGCATGAGCCGTCACATTAAATCTGGAAGCTCTATATTATTCTTATATATTGCTTTGAAAAATGAGGGCTATTATCTGTGTTCTGTTCAGATGAACTGAGATAAATTCAAAGTCTACCACTTATTGGATATTGACAATATACCCTCCTTAGGCAAGCAGCATTGTTATCAGTAGTTATATTATGTGAAAGGCAGAGATTCAGACTACACCCCAGATCTACTGAATCAGAGCCTGCATTTAAAAAAAATCTCCAGTTCTTTATTGTACTGATCAAAATTAGGTGATACTTTCTAAATCTCTATGTTTCCCTATGTGAGAAATATGCACAATTTACTGATATGATGTAAATATAACACCCATAAATTTATATTACTGTACTGAGGCCTTTAATTTTGTATTAAATACTTTATCCTCTAAAGCAGAATCATATGCACACAGTTTCATACATCTTTTCTGATCCTCATTCCTGTGAATAAGAGAATATGTTCAAGAATATCAATATGCTAAAAAATATCTCATTGGATAATTCTATTCACTCATATGTCAGAAAAAGTTCTCATAACTTATTTTCCTTGTAGTCAAATGAATAACTCTCTCTATGGCCACTTGGAAAATATGTGTCTTTTTACAGGAGATGGTGACATTCCAGGATGTGGCTGTAGAATTCTCTCCAGAAGAGTGGGCATGCCTGGACAATGCTCAGAGGAATTTGTATAGGGATGTGATGTTGGAGAACTATGGAAACCTGGTCTCCCTTGGTGAGGATCACTTATGTACAGAATTCCTATTCCACATTAAGGCCATTAGTATATTTTTGTAGATAGTTCCTTAAAAGTATCAACTTTACATGAATGAATTTTATATCCATGCTTTTACAGAAAATTTGAAGATTGTTGTTGTGTAAAATAAAATCATTAGATGTCTCATGTTATGTTGAACCTTACCCTTTCTTGGAGTGATATGTATATTTCACACTAGATTAGTAGTTACACTAGAAATCAGGGTATATAATTGTTGCCTACACCTTAGAATAGAATTTCCACCTTTTAATTATTTAGTGCTAGTGGGAATTGGTGCTCTCGTCATAAATTAGAAAAATTTTTTTATCATTCCACAGGGTCTGTGAGAAAACAATATGTTGCAAAGGAATTTTATAGAATTTTCTGTAATGTTGTGTTTACTAAGGATAGCACTGCATTAGTAATTGGAAAGTCTTCAGTAAGAGTCATATGAAATTTTTCTAATGAAACAGGTCTTGCTGTCTCAAAGCCAGAGCTGATTGCATGTCTGGAGCAAAGGATAGAGCCCTGGATTATGAAGAAAGAGGAAACAACAGTTAAATATCCAGGTAGGTGAGATTCAGTGAAGCACATAACAAATGTTAGAGAGGTATATCTCAAAGAGGAAGGCAGATATTAAAAAGTGGCTTGGAATATTCTGTTCAATTCGAAATGATTTTTAGAAGCCTGTGTACGTTGCTCTTTATCTTCCAGAAGGACATCTTTTGTCCCAGGCTCTTTAACTCTCTAAGAATCCTACCCATGCAGTGATCATCCTTAGAAGTCAGTGAGAGTCATACTTCTTATGCTGGCTTATAAGGGACTACATTATCTATCAGCATTTCTATTGTTTAGGAGTTATGGGACTATCTGTGCATATTTTGAGGACCATTACCTTAAACCATCTTTTGACAGGGTTTTGCTATCCTGTCATTTCTTGAGTAAAATGGATGATCATAGCTCACTGCAAACTCAAACATCTGGGCTCCAGGGATCCTAAAACCTCTGTCTTCCAAGTAGCTAGAACTATGGGCATGAGCTACCATGGCTAGCCATTATTTTTCATTATTATTATTATCTGGTAAAAATGGAATCTCCTTATGTTGCTAGGGCTGGTATAAAATCCTGGCCTCAAGTGATCATTCTTGCTTGGCCTTTAAAATTGTTGGGATTATAGGTGTGATCCTCCATGCCAAGCTCCCTGCTTTAAGTTCCTTTTGATGCATCATTTCTAAAATGTGTAAAGGGGAATAGTGGAGATATTTGGATTTGTTTCTGTAATACCAGAAACCCTATGGACAGATAGTCATATTTTCTGCATCCTGATTTCCAATTCTAAATTTTCAGAGGCAAGTCTACAGAAAGTGAGGCTCACTAACTTTGTACAAATGCATAGCCTCTGCCTAAATGTAAGAAAATCTAATGTTATTTCACTTCTAAGTAATCTTTTTCTAGTATAAGTAAGAGTAAATTTGAAACTTTATTATAGCCAAATACCAAAACTATAATATAGTTTATTTTGCGCTCTCACCCTATAGAATTCCAAAATAATCTGTCTCATTCAGTGCTTCACACACATGAATATATTTATATTCCCAATTGATTCACAATATTTTGATAACTTATATTCCATAATTTCCCCCTGTTTAGTAGCATCAGAATTGTGTCATTCATATGTGTGTATGTGTGCATATATTTCTGTGTATGGGGTGCTTAATGGGTGGAAGTTTCCACAAATAAGAATTGTATAACTGTATATATTTATTGTACACACTGTAGTGATCAGATGTGTGTATAAATAGTAAAACAATATAATAAAGGGCATAAACTATTCCATCATCTCACATATTTACCATTTAATTATACTGAGAAAATTTATTTATAGAGAGGTCTATGGTCTTAACAAATTTTAAGCATATAAAATGTTATTAATAACCCTAATCATGTTGCCATACAATAGATCTCCAAGATCTATTCATCTTATAACTAAAAGATTTTACTCTTAAACATCTCCTCATTTTTCCTGACTCTACACCCTGGAAACCACTGTTGTACTCTTTATTTTTGTAAATTCAACTGTTTAAAACTAATTATCCATAGTAATATTCATCTTTCTGGGAATGGCTGATTTTACTTAGCATAATGCCTCCTACATCCATCCATGTTGTTGAAATGGCAGGATATTTATCATTTTCATGGCTTAGTAATAGTATATGGTACGTGTTTGTACAATCATTTTTTAGTCTATTCATCATAAGCAGGCATTTAGTTTGTTTCCATTTTCTTGGTAAATGTGCATAATGCTGCGATATATATGGAGGTGCAGAATCTTCTTACGATACTGATTTTTCATGGTTATACTCATTGGTAGAAATGGTGAATGACAAGGCAGTTGTATTATTTACATTTTTTAACAAATCTCTATGGTGACACTGTCCATTTACAATCAATAACAGTGTACAGGGATTGCTTTCTTGCACACTCTTGTCCACACTTGTTATGTCTCTTCTTTTGGACATTAGCCATTTTAACAGTTGTGAGGTGATACCTAATCATAGTTTTCATTTGTGTTTACATGATGTTTTGGTGATGCTGAGTTACTCTTCATGTTTCCTGTTGTAAACTGGTATGTTTTCTTTGAAAAAAATCTACATCAACTTTTGCTTATTTTGAAGTGGGTGATGACATTGTTTTGCATTTGAAAAATATGAGTTTCCTATGTATTTTGGGTGTTAACATATTATGCAATATAAAATTTGAAAATATTTTCTTCTGTCCTATATGTTTTCTTATTTTGTTTTTTTTTCCTTGCTGTGCAGAGGATTTTAAGTTTGATGCAGCCAAAATTGTTCAGATTTTGTTCTAGTGCTTATTTTATCATATACCAAAAAAAAAATAAAATTGCAAGTCTTATGTTAGGTTTTCCCATATTTCTTCTTTTCCTTTATACTTTTTTTTTTTTACAAACATTACAGTTTTATGTATTCCATTTAAAATCTTTATTATATCTGGAGTTAATTTAGGGTCTCATATAAGAAAAAATAGTTTGCTTTTATTCATTTGTTTTTGGGTATCCAGTTTTCCAGCACCAAGCATTGAAGAGCCATACTTTCTGCATTGTGCATTCCTAAAGCCTAGATAAATGTTAGTTGACTTTATATGTTTTGGTTTATTTCTGAGCACTCCATTCTCTTCCATTGTTATTTGTGTCGGTTTTTATGTGCATATTTTGCTGTTTTTATTACTCTCACCTTAAAATTTAATTTGAAATCATAAAGTGTGATGCTGAACCTTTTTTCTCCTTTTGCCTTATTGTTTAGGGCTCATCAATGGTTTTGTGATATCATACAAATATTAGGATTTTTTGGTTAATACTGTCAAGTAATGCCCCTGGAATTTTGATAGGGAGTACATTGAATGTATACATTGTTTTGGATAATATCTTCCTATTTTCTCATGTCATCTTCAATTTCTTTTATTAATATCTTATAGTACTCAGTGTGAAGGGTTTTTTTTTAATTAACTTTGGTTAAATATATTTCTTAGGAATCTATTATCTTGATGGTATTTTACATGAGTGTTTGTTTTCCTTTTTTATTTTCTACTTTATTAGTGTGTAGAAGAGCAACTGATATCTGTATGTAAATTTTACATCCTGTGACTTAACTGAGATGTTTTATTACTTTTAAAGCTTTCTTCCTATCCTCTTTATGGTTTTTGTTATATAAGATAATATATCATCTGCAAATGGTGTAATTTTTACTTTTTTCTTTCTAACATGAGTGGATTCTTGTCATGTTCTTGCCTAATTTTTGTACTTATGTCTTGTAGTGTTATGATAGTATAGAAGCATTAAGAGAAGTTGACCATTATTTTTATATTGGTATCTGTGCATGTGAAGATTTAAATACATTTCCCAGATTTTATAAACTGGTTTTGGAGGGTAAAGATTTTTTCTTTTGAGTACTAAGGCTAAAGGTCTCTCCACTAGGTTTTCAATGAAGAGTTGCTGTGGATAGGTCACAAGACTGCCGCTTGCTCTGCAGTGGAGTCTGCATCTGGTGGGCCCGTTCCAAAGGGCTTGGGTGATTTTCAATCCTCTCTTGTTGCTGGGTATACTGGTTGCCTTCAGGATTTTGATGTGTATGACACATACTAGGGCATGGTTGTGCATTTCAGTCTGCATATTTTCTGGCTAAACCCATATATGTGGGTGGGTGTGGCTCCCAAGTTATACCTTGGAAGAGTCCCTGCAGGCCACTGTGTGGATGTATGCACTGAAAGAACTGGACATGGACTATAGTTGAGACTGCTGTAGCAGAGTCACAGTTCTACTTTACAGATGATAGCAAGACCAAGTTATTGAGGTCTGCTTCAATGGCTGCATATACGCCTGTATCTCCCAAAGTCTCTGGATGAGCAGCACCACTCCGACTTTGTCATAGGGAACCATCGGAGACTCTGTGTATCCAAGATGGTTGACCCATGTTGCAGTCTGTATTCAGGACAATGGGTCCTTACGTTTGTCACCGGGATGAGAGCCTCAGTACTCACAATGACCATGCAGACCTATGGTTCCACTAGTGTTTAATGACTTTCCATTTAAGTCCTCAAATTCAGATAATTGTAATTATATATGAATGGCTGCCAAATTTTTGTTGTTCTTTGGGAAAACAAAAACAAAAACAATTGGATCCTTCCCCTCCCACCATATAGCTGATTTGCTCTCCCAATGTATTTTAAATTTGTGATCTATTATATTTCAATTGTTATAATATTTAGTATCAAAGATTCAGAATAACATAGTAGCATTTCAATTTCTCTACATTCTCTTCATATGTATGTATCTGCATATGCTTTTATTTACTTAAAAGTTCTCAATGTAATGGGTGTGGGGTGATATCTCATTGTCATTTTGTTTTGCATTTCTCTAAAGATTAACAATTTCTAGAATGCTTTCAAATTATGTTTGGCCATAAGTATATCTTCTTTGCAGAAATGCCAGTTCAATCTATTTTCCATTTGTTAGTAACGTTATTTACCTTTGTTTTTGAATTTTGATCATTGTTTACTGATTCACGATGTTAACTTCTATCAAATATATGGTTTGCATCTATTTTTACCCATTTTTTAGGAAGCCTTTTTACTTCACTAAGTTTTTCCTTTGTGCAGAAAATTTGAATTTGTATACAATCCCATTTTTTTTCTCTTCCTTTTTCTTGATTATGCATTTGATGTTACATCTACTAAAACAGTGCCAGGACCAATATCATGATGTTTCCCTTACATTTTCTCTAAGAGTTTTATACATGTATTTCTTATGTTTTAATATTTAATTTATTTAAGATATATTCTATATAGTGCAAGGGAAGGTACCAACATCATTTTTTTTCTATCATAAATATTCAGTTTTCTACAACATTTGTTGAAGTGACTCTTCTTTTTCATTGCATGGTCATTGCAATCTTGAGGAACCTAAGTTTGGTCATTGACAAAAACGTTTATTTCTGAGTTCTCCATTCTGTTATCTCATCTCATTACTTGTCTTTGGGCCAGTAACACATTTTTTTATTCCTGCAGACTTGTTTTCAAATCAAGAAGTGCTATGCCTCCTTGTTTGTATTTCTAAAACAGTCTGACAATCTTTTGTTCCAACACACTTTAGAATTTATTTTTATATATCTTCAAAATAAGTATGATAGGACCATTATAGACATTGAATTAAATTTGTGGATATTATTGACATCTTAACAGTTTTAAATCATCTCACCATTGAGCATGAATGTATTAAAGAGTGTGTTTAATTTCGATATATTTTGTATTAGTCAGTTTGTGTTGTGCTTTTGATTTCTAGTTCCACTTCAATTTTGTCAAAAAATATATGTTGTATAATTTTAGGTTTCTTCAACTTGATAATACATAAGTGTCCAAATAGCATTTATCATGTATGATTGAAACCATAGTGTATTCTGCTGCCTTTGACAGAAGAGTTCTGTAAATGTCGTTTACATTTAATTAGTCTATAATGTCTTTCCTATTATCTGTTTTCTTATTTATCTTCTGTCAATATTTGTATTCATCATTGAAATCATATATATCAGGCATAGCCTTATATATTCATCATTGAAATCATCATATACCATGCAAAGCCCTGATAAATAATATATATTTTAAAATATCTAAGCTAAAATGTGTACATTACATGTATATTATCTGTCTATGTGTATTCTGTGCCATAGATTTCTCCTAAATCACCCATTTTGTCATTATAAAAGTCTTTGTCTCTTCTGATGGCTTTTGACTTAAAGTGTATTTTCTTTACTTATGCCCACAATATCCTCCTCTTATTATTTATGTAGAATTTTTTACATTACTTTCAACCATTTGACTTTTTAGAGCTAAAGGAAGGATTTTGTAGGTGGCATATACTATGGTTCTGTTTGTTTTTTATCCATACATTCATCTTATTTTTCATTGGAGAGACTAAACCATTTACATTTAATGAAACTTCTGAAGGAAGAGTTTGCTGTTTCTATTATTCAAAAACTGAAATTGAGAATTTGAAAGGAATTGCATTTAATCTGTAGATTAATCTGGACATCTTCACAACATTACATCTTCTTCTCTTGAAGAAGAACGTATTCAAAGGGTGTTGTTTATTTTCCTATATTTGTGAATTTTTCTGTGTTTCTTCTATTATTTATTTTCAGTTTCATTCCATTCTAGTCAAAAATTAAAGTGAGTAAAATTTCAATTTTCTAAAATTCGTTAAGACTTGTGGCTGAAGAGGTAGTTTTTTAGGAAGAACATTTTATGAGCTATCAAGGAGATTGTATATTCTACTATTATTTTGTAGAGTGTTTCCAATGTATCTGTTAGGTCTAAGTGCTCTGTAGTGTTTTCAAATCTTTTGTTTTCTTATTAATAATTTGACTGGTTTTATTATTATTGAAAGTGGAATAGAATATCAAAGTATCGTATTATTTTGATGTCCATTTCTTGCTTCATTTCTGTCAATGCTTTTTAAAAATATATTTGATAACCTTGATTGGAGATAAAGATAGATATCATACAAATGTATTATTTTCATAGGCCCTCCGTGAATGACCACTTTTTATATTTATTGTCCTTTTGGTCTCTTGTGACAGTTTTGACTTAAAGTATATTTTAAAAATTATAATGTCAAAATTATAACGTCAATTATACTTCAAAATAATGTGCCTAATATAATTTTGAACTCCACTGCTCTTTGATGCTAAATGTTTTTCTGATATATCTTGCTATATCCTGCCAATTGTAGTCTATTGTTCTCACCGGGAATGAAGTCAAGTCACTTTAGATAGAATATAGTTGGGTATTTTTTAACTCTTTATTTAACTGTGCCTTCTGACTGGAAACAGTGATACATAAATATTTTCATAATTTTCTCAAAGGAAGGACTTACAATTTCTCTTATGTTAATTGCTTTATATAACTTTTGTCACTGTCTTTTCTTTCTTTCCTCTCCTTCTGTCCTGCATTGTGCCTCACTGATTTTTAGTGACATATTTTGTTTGTTTCTTTGCCTAGCCTTCTTTTTTATCTCTATAAACACTTTTTTTCTGATGTTCACTGTGAGAACTATGTAAAATCTTTTGAACTTGCAACTCTTGTTAAATGAATGACTACTTAACTTTGGTTGCATATAAAAGTTCTTAATCTTTACATCTGCCCTCACCTTTATGATATTGATGTGAATAATTATGTCTTTTTATAATGTATACAAATTAAAACATGGGAATGATAATTTCTTTATTTTGTCTTTCAAATTTTATAGCATAATTAAATATTTTGCACCATCATTATGATAATGCAGAATTCTATTCTTAATATGTGCATATTTTTCTCAGAGAGTTATGTAGTTGTCAAGGGAGGTGGAAACCAGCCTTTGGAAAGGCCACAAAAAACACATGTGTGGACATATGCCCATAGTTTCATTCTCTTTTGAAAGGGAATCCAGGAGATAGGATTTTACTACTAAAGTGATAACTCAGTATCAGCATGGAGGAAGGGCTTTGGTGGGTAAATGCAACAAAGTTTCCTTCCCCTTTCGTGTAGTTCCTGGTGTTTTTTTCTCATCTATGAACAATTAGCAGTTATAATTTCTAAAAGAAATATGGTTGTAATTATATTATTAAGTTCATACATCTATGATGGAAGTAAGGCCATGGTATTCTATTGTGCTTTCTTTCTAATGTACTTTCTATAGTTTTATATATTCAAATTTTTAAGTACATTCACCAGAGTCTGCTTAGTGAGATACTTTGTTATTTTCATCTCTTTCAGAACTCTCTTCCCATTGCAACAAAGACCTGTTGCCTGAGCAGGGTATAAAAGACCCCTTTCAGAAATCAATAATGAGATTATATGGAAGAAATGGCCTTGAAAATATACACTTAAGAAGAGACTGGGAGTGTGTGGGTGAGTATAAGAGGAAGAAAGCATGTTATGATGGTCTTACCCAATATTTGTCAACTTGCCACAGAAAATTATTCAAATGTTATAAATGTATAAATGTCTTTAGCAAATCATCAAATCTAAATAGACACAAGACAAGACATACTGGAGAGAAATGTTTCAAACTTAATGAAAGTGGCAAAACTTATAACCACAGCTCTAATGTTTCTGGACATAGAAAAAATCATACAAGAGAGAAATTCTACAAGTGTGAAGAATTTGGAAAACCCTTCAACTGTTGCTCAAAACTTATTATACATAGGAGAATTCACACTGGAGAGAAACCCTACAAGTGTGAAGAATGTGGCAAAGCCTTTATGTGTTGCACAAAACTTACTCTACATAAAAAAATTCATATGGGAGAGAAACCATACAAATGTGAAGAATGTGGAAAAGCCTTTACCCTGTGCACAAGCCTTACTCGACATAAAAGAATTCATACTGGAGAGAAACCCTACAAATGTGAAGAATGTGGCAAAGCCTTTAACCAGTACTCAGTCCTTACTCGACATAAAAGAATCCATACTGGAGAAAAACCCTACAAATGTGAAGAATGTGGAAAAGCCTTTAGCCTGTGCATAACCCTTACCCGACATAAAACAATCCATACTGGAGAGAAATCCTACAAATGTGAAGAATGTGGAAAAGCCTTTACCCTGTGCACAAACCTTACTCGACATAAAAGAATTCATACTGGAGAGAAACCTTACAAATGTGAAGAGTGTGGCAAAGCCTTTAACCAGTCCTCAGTCCTTACTCGACATAAAAGAATCCATACTGGAGAGAAACCCTACAAATGTGAAGAATGTGGCAAAACTTTTACCCGCTGCACACACCTTACTCAACATAAAAGAAATCATACAGGAGAAAAACCCTACAAATGTGAGGAATGTGGTAAATCCTTTACCCAGGTCACACACTTTTCTCGACATAAAAGAATTCATACTGGAGAGAAACCCTACAAAGGTGAAATATGTGGCAAAGCCTTTAACCAGTCCTCAGTCCTTACTCGACATAAAAGAATCCATACTGGAGAAAAACCCGACAAATGTGAAGAATGTGGCAAGGCCTTTAGCCTGTGCACAAACCTTACACGACATAAAGAATCCATACTAGAGAGAAACTCTAAAAATGTGTAGAATGTGGAAAAGCCATTATCCGTTCAGAGACCTCACTCAACATAAATGAATCCATACAGGAGAGAAAACATACAAATGTGAGGAATGTGGCAAAGCATTTTCCCAGTGCTCACACATTAATCTACATAAAAGAATTCATATCAGAGAAAAATTCTATGAATGTGAAAATTGTGACATAGTCTTTAATAATTGTTTACATCTTATTCCACATCAAAGAAATCAGACTAGATAAGAGTGATATAAATGTAATGAGTATATAAGTGCTTTACCAAAGGATTAGCCTTAAAATGCACAACAGTACTTATACTTAAAGCAAAACTAATAATATAGACTACTGACAATACCATTAGTTATAACAGATCTTATCTGACATGCGAGAACTTACACTGAAAATAATGCTCCAATATTTTCTCAAATATTGCTCTTCATCACAAAAATTTTAAGGAATAGAAACCTTACAAATATAATGAATGTCAAAAAATATTTATGCAAAAGATATACCTTAGAGAACAATGAACAATTGATACTTAAAATACTTTAATAAATTTCAGAATGCAATTAATCTAGAATCAAGTCTAAACATATATCAGAGGACTCACAGTGCAATACACTAATGCACTAACACATTCACTCATTTCTTTAAACCAGGTTGTTGATTATAGAGAACCACCCAGTTAAAATAGTTAGTTGATTTAATTGTATGTCAGCTTTAAAAAAGAGAGAGATTTTCTGAGAGTTATAATTCCATGTAAAATATACTTTCTGGTCCGTGTAGGGTGAAAATGTAATAAAGTATAAATTTTTGCTATTTTTGGCAAGCAAGTACTGATATTATTCAACTTTAAATACCGTAGTTGGTATGCTTTCATTCTTAGTGTGTATGTGAATGTGTGTTTAATGATAGCTACATCACATTTAATAGAAGTCTTTTGTATTAAGCAGGCATTATTCATGTACGTTTCCATGGAAAATTAAAAACACTGAAATGTAAGATTTATGAAATGGATAGGTACTAAGAATTTTTCTTTTTTTTCTTTTTTTTGATTTTTCTTATAATAAACAGTATTTTAAGGGATATATGATGTAAGTATACAAACTAATATTCTTCTCATTATAATCAGAATGTAAAAATTATAATATTAAAAATAACTTGTTTTACTACTGCACGTTACGATAATAAAATAGAATGTAATTTGGAATATTTTTAGATTACATGTAAACTTAATTTGTTTCATTAAATTAAAAATGCTTTTACTGTTTCCAACATGTTGTAGATTGAATAAAGTGTTATTATGCCACCAACATTAACCTATCCCATGTTACTCAAAGTTGGAGGAAATCGATTGTAAAAATGTACTGTCGGGCTACACAATACAAAGACCTAATTTGTGATCCATTTTATCAGTGGCTGTACTTTAAAGAGTAAGGTTCCCAAAGCTTTTTTTCATTATGTTTGTAATTACATTGTTACTGTAATGCTTATAATAAAGATTTTGCACTTAATGAAAGCCATACATTTCTGAACACAGAATGACTAGATGTTACATTCTATACTGCAGTTTTCTTTCAACATGCAACCTGCCTGGCCAGTGAAACAGAAATAAGCATATTTTTTATTTATATTGAATCAGATATACAAATACATCATGGTTAAGTTGAACTATAGTTGTAGTATATTTACAGACTAAGGAATTATATTTGTGTTTGTGGATGTATGCCTATTTTGAACAGAAAAGAAGAAATATTAGAAAAAATGGGTAATTTCAAGTGTCGAGAATTTACTAGCAAACTAGAAACTTCAAAGATTCTGAAAGGAAATATTTTATTTGCTTCAAGTTTAATTAATTGTTTTAAGCCCTAAAGCTTCTGAATGGGAACCTGCCCATCCCAATCCTCTGTTCTTACATACTTATTGCTCTTGCTAGGCCTACTATGTTATTTTATTATTTCAAAGTTCATTTATATGACCTGATCTGCAATTCCAACAAGGATTGTTATAAAACTTAATGGTGCTCATAAAATTATCTGAATGTATTAGTAATTACACAGTGTGGTAATATCATTTCACTTAGTACATTCTATCTTTTCATTCTAATTTGGGAAGCATATTGAAAGCACTTTTTGGTTACTCCTTCTTTTACTCTTGGTCATTTAACTAATTGATTTATTGACTTTATCAGGCTACTTTGTTCAGGTAAACACTAAGAAGGATTTATAAATTATGGAGTTTATTTTACATTTAAATAGAAGAAATAAGTACAGGACAGTGTTAGATATGCAATAGATGCTTTATAATTACCTGTCAATATTTCTGTGGAAGTGAACTTGTGGCTCCAGAGAAGAGATTGAAAATGCCCAGGGTAAAAAGTCACTGATTTTGCATGTAGAGCGAAGGAACTGGCAGAACAACCAACTCTTGGAATTTATAAGTGGAAATTCTGCTTCTTTCATTGCATAATTATCTCCAGTTTTTTGCCATTTTTTATCTTCATTCCGTTCTACAACTGTATTTAAGCCAGTCTTCTTTCCACCTGTGCTTGGGCTACAATATTCTCACTGTTGTACGCAATGCATGTAATTCTACATATAAGATATACCATATAATAAGATGGTATTAATAGGAAGAAATATAAAAGAAACAGAATGTATTCTTGTTAAAATATATATATCTTTGTATAATCCATGGGTTATTTAAAGAAAAAGATGTAAGATATCAAAGAATTTAAAGCTTTATTTAGAAAGGTTAAAGAAAAGATAATGAAAAGAAAGGATCTTGCATAGAAATTTTTATCCTAAAATGATTCATTATGTAGGAAAAACGAATTTTAGGACAAAACAAAGTTTTATGGAAGGTGTTATAGATGCTGTGTGATATATGCATGATGAGATAAACTTTATGAAAGGAAACTTATTAAGAAATTTTGACTAAAACAAAGATTTTGGTTAATATTAATATACTCTTAATAAAATGGCGTAATATACTTATCCTAATTCTTTAACATGTTTTGTTTTTAATTTTAAAATTATGACTACATAAGTTTTTTCTTTAATTTTGGTAAATAACCTACAAAAACAGCAACAGACTAGAACAACTGAGTGGCCAAGATCCTGAATAAAGTATTATTCCCCTTACTAATTCACAAATTCAAAAGGCTTATCAGCAAAATCTGGATTGGCAATCACATATATCTGATTTTATAGAAACAATTGATAATCATTATCCAAAAAATAAATTATTACAGTTTCTACATTTAACTCAATAGATATTACCTAAAATAGTAAAAAACATACTCATCAAACCTTAAAATATGTTATTTAAACAAAAAGGGGAGGTATATGTTCCCCCAGAATAGAAAAAATTAAGCCTTATTTACTTTAATTTTTTTGAGTTATCATAAAAAAGATAATTTAACAGCAGTAGAGAAGTATTGGAAAGGGAGCCATCCACCAGATCCTTTCCCTCACCAGCCTATCTGGTGGAAAGATGATATAGAGAATAAATGGAAAGAGGGATGGGCAAAGGTGTGGGGGGGAGGCTTTTCCTTGTCTTTTGAGAGCTGATGGACAAATAGTCTGGATTCCAAGCAGAAGAATCAAACCCAGAGTGGAAACAGGAGGGGAAAAAATGGAGGAGACCACCAGAAGGGAATGAGGCCCTGGTTGAGGGCTTTAAAAGGATGAAAATAAAGAATAGGAAGTGCTGAAGCAAGAAAACGTGCCAGCCACTGATCATGACATGTGGACAGCTGAAGAGGACCTATGAAGAAGCAGACAGAATATTGAAGTCTATGTCTGCATCTAAAACATCTGTAAACCTCTTTCTTGCCATGATCTGCATAGTGAGCATGGTGGTAAGAATGTCTGATAACCACACTTATCATTACTGGGCCTATATTCCCAATGCACCTTTAAATAAGATTGTCAACTGGGCTGATATTCCTTTCTTAGTATTTAATAATGATTCTAATTGGCTACCAGGACCTTATGATTATTGTGGTCCAATGAAAGTCAATGAGGCCATAACTATAATTAATAAATACGAAGTTGAAACAGAAGGCCTGCCCATATGTATTGGTAAAGGTATTCATTGTTTAAAACCTGCTACTCAAATCTGGCTAGTCACCTGCAACTCTACCAGTGATAAATCTAAAGCCTTGTTATTTCTTGTAAGTGCAACCTTTTTTTCTGCTTCTGGACATACTAAATTTGCACCTCCAGATGTACCCATCTGTAAGGAGGTAGTAATTTCTGACCCTTAAATCTGGGTACAATGGAAAAATTGTAAAAGTCACATGGGACGCATTCTTACTGGCTCACCTTCTTGAGGTTATGTATTAATTAGACTTGAGTCCCTATGGGCATCCTGCCTCATCTTATAAAGTTAAAAAACTTCGTTATAAAAAACCTATCACCTCGATGTCTATAACAGACACTAACTTTGAAAGTCATGCTACCTGGCACCATTATGGTATGAGCACTCCAGCTACTCATAGTTCAGATGGCCCTATTCATCAGCAACTGTGGAAATTATTGGCAGCTTCACACCCTTTGCAGGCCTGGATTACCACAAACACATTAGATCTAAACAGCAGTGGAGAGTGGAATTTTTACCTAAACTCTACTCATTATACTCAACCTTGTGTTAAATTGCCCTACTTATTCATGATTGAATATGCTATCTATGATGCACCTTCCTTCCTAGTGACTTATACCAACTGTTCTTATTTTTCCTGTATCGATTAATCCATAAAATTCAATCCCCATAAAGAAGCACTTTATATTCTTAAAGCCAGAGCAGGGCTGTAATTACCTGTTAAAATGAATAGAATTTGGCAGGAAACCCCAGCAAAGTTTGCTTTGCATAAACTGCTTACCCAGAATCTTAAATGTACCAAAAGATTGATTGGTCTATTAATAGCAGCTACTTTGGGAATTATTGCAATCACTGCAACTGCCACCAAGGCCAGTGTAGCATTACACCAAACAGCTCAAACCACTGAATTTGTTCAAAATTTGCATCACAAATCAAATCAATTATGGTCCACTCAGAATCAAATTGACAGCAAATTGGCTACCTAAGTGGCTGCCTTACAACAAGCAGTCACCTTACTGGGAGACCAGGTCATAAGTCTGCAAAAGCAACTTAGGCTCTGTTGTGATTGGAATATTACTCATTTGTATTTCTCTCTCTTTCTCTGTCTGTATATATAAAATCAAACTATTTCCTTGGGAAAACATTAAAAAACATCTACTCAATCAAGAACGTCTGACTGAACAGATTGGAAATTTACAACAGAAAAATACTAAATACCTTCAGTCACAAACTGAATTTACTCTCTAAGTCTGACACTATTATTGGCATCTCATCTTGTTTGGAGTCAGCTGATCCACTTTCTCATCTTAAAATCTACAAAAATTCCACCATAAAAACTTGTAACATTATTTTACTCATTTATCTGTGCTTATTTATAGTCTGGAGAAAACTCTAAAAAAACCCAAAAAAACAGCAGAGGACCGACGCATCACCATGATGGCCATACAACTGCATCAACTCATGTCTAATAAAAATTTAAAAAAAGGGGGAATTTGTTGGAAAAATATGATTGAGGAATTAATGAAGTGTAGCTCATAAGACTATTATAGTGTCACCCTATGTTACTATATTAAACACAGAAACAGGAGTGTGCAGGGTTTAGCCCTGAAAGAATGTGTGAACTCAATGGTTCACTTGTCAGAAGCTGCTATCAAGGGTGGGCTCTCATGGCTCCCATAGGGATGTTTTCCAGAAAGGCTTCCTGGTATCTCAAAATCTGTGAGCTTCCTTGTTTCCTTAGAAGACAAGAAAGGGCAAATATGACTCACAGGATGGGAGCCAGAGACAATGAGTGCCCTTTGCCCAGAGAGATGCCCCTGTGTTCTAAACAACCTGTTCATAGAGATCATTTTCCTGCTCTCTCCTCACTGTTTACCGTTAAGTACACAACAACTAGATAAAAATATGTCACTATGCCTCTTTTGTTATACCTTTGTTAAATGATGACTATGTGTTAGAACTTAGAATTTAGCCCTTGAAAGACTCTGTACCTATTTGTTCACCTAGATAGAATAGAAGCCCTATGAAAAGACTTTTGACCCCAACCAACTGCCTGTCTCCCATAGCAACTGCATGGCCTGATATTTAAATATGTTACCCTGAAAACTGGTAATTGATATCTGTGATTATAAGAACCTATGTAAGTCTAACCATACTTTTAGACATTCATGGTGATATGTCTAGTCTACTGAATAAGCCCACTGTTATATCTGATCTTTTTATATAAAACTATAAACTATACTTTAATCTCTGTATATTCTTTTATTCTATTTCCTATCAATTTTCTTATCCTCTGTGGTGACCCCTATCTAAGGGACCAGGCTTCATGGGGAAAAGCAACTGATCTTTCCACAGCTCTGCCTCAACTCTTCCCCATCCTCTATTCCACCTGGGATGTGAATCATCCCTTTGTCCAGCCTGTCCACACTATATATGCCACTATTTTTTATTAGTCATTGAGTTGCTATCGCAGATATCAGACTGAGTATCGTGCTACCAACATGTGTGTTTTCAAGTAACACTTATTTTACTTAATAACGAACACAGAACACAAGAGTAATAATGTTGGTATGTTGCTGTAATTGCTCTATTTTAATGTTAATTATTGTTAATCTCTTACTGTATATGATTTATAAATTAAAATTTATAAAAGTTATGTACATATAGAAAAAAATTCAAAGTATACATAGGTTTGATGTATATCTGTAGCTTCAATCATTCACAGAGAGTCTTAAAATGTATGTCCTATGAAGAAGGGTGACTCCTGTATATGTTGAATAGATTAACTAATAAGGTCATTTGAACCCAGAGGGTCATACTGTAGAAAATGTTTTTAGTGTCAAATTCGATTTCTTAAACTAGATACAAGGCTATGCAGGTTTTCTTTTCTTTCTTTCTTTCTTTCTTTCTTTCTTTCTTTCTTTCTTTCTTTCTTTCTTTCTTTTCTTTTTTTTTTTTTTTGGAAAAGGAGTCTCGCTTTTTTGCCTAGGCTAGAGTGCCGTGGCATCAGCCTAGCTCACAGAAAACTCAAACTCCAGGGCTCAAGCAATCCTCCTTCTTCAGCCTCCTGAGTAGGTGGGACTACAGGCATGTGCCACCATGCCTGGCTAATTTGTTCTACATATATTAGTTGGCCAATTTATTTATTTGTATTTATAGTAGACACGGTGTCTCGCTCTTGCTCAGGCTGGTTTCAAACTCCTGACATTGAGCAATTTGCCCGCCTTCACATCCCAGAGAGCTAGGATTATAGGTATAAGCCACCACGCCTGGCCTATATAGGTTTTCTATTTCTTGTTTTATAATTTCTGAAAATTTATATCTTTATAGAACTTACCCATTTGTCTTAAGCTGTCAAATGTATTGATCAAATTGTTAGTACTATTTCTTTATAATAAATTTAAATCTGTATGATTTTTTTTTTTTTTTTTTTTTTTTGAGACAGAGTCTCGCTTTATTGCCCAGGCTAGAGTGAGTGCCATGGCGTCAGCCTAGCTCACAGCAACCTCAAACTCCTGGGCTCGAGTGATCCTTCTGCCTCAGCCTCCCAGGTAGCTGGGACTACAGGCATGCGCCACCATGCCCGGCTAATTTTTTTTTTATATATATATCAGTTGGCCAATTAATTTCTTTCTATTTATAGTAGAGACGGGGTCTCGCTCTTGCTCAGGCTGGTTTCGAACTCCTGACCTTGAGCAATCCGCCCGCCTCGGCCTCCCAAGAGCTAGGATTACAGGCGTGAGCCACAGCGCCCGGCCAAAATCTGTATGATTTTTAATGAAGTTCCACCTTCATTCATTATATTGGTCATTTGTGTTTTCTTTTATCCCCTAGATTGATCTAGCTAGAAGTTTATCCAGGGTGTTGATATTTTCAATAAACCAGCCTTTACTTGATTGGTCTGTGTAGTCCGTGCTAGGTAAGGATACTCAGACATGAGTTTCTTCACTAGCTCAGCCAGCATGTGATGACATCTGTTTGTTTCTGTATGATGCAATGGTTTATGCAATGATATAAGCAGAAGAATAAAATTATAGTGCTGACTTGTCACACTCCCAGGCAGCCAACAGGGTAGTAGCCAACAGGGTAGTAGCACAGGAATGTTTTTGTCTCGGGACAACAGAAGATCCTGGACCAGGCCAACTGCCAGAGAGTACTGAGAGAGCCCTGGACTAGATGAAGCAGTGGCAAGGCCACCATGGCACACCAGAGGGAGAAAATGATCTAAGATGATAGTCATCAGAACTAAATTGATCGTATATTGGAAGAATGAGAGGGTGCAGAAGGAGATGGTTATATACACACCCAATGATTGCAGTGCTCACCATCTGGGAGATGGACACACTTGAAGCTCTGACTCTTTTGAGGCAATACATAACCTAATCATCTTTACCCCTGTAATATGCTGAAATAAAAAAAAATTAAAAAAGAACTAAATCTTGTGGGAAGAGTATCACAAGGAGCTACTAATGCAGAAAGTCTATACTCAGCATTACAGAAATGCCCTCCAAAATTGAGAGATGTGGTGATTGGTACAATGGGCAAGCATGGGGAGGGCACCCCAGGAAGGAGGTGTCAGGGGCTGGGGGATGGGGGTTGCAGGTGCCAGTGAAAGAAAAGACGCCTTTTTGCATGCCCCAACCTCTTTCATAGACTTCAAAAAAAAAAAGTTTGAAGGGCTCTCATTCCACAGTACATTACACATATTAACTATATGAAAATTCATCCACAATATGATTCAATAATGTTGTAGGAAAAAAACAGAATGGCTTTTGATAATATCTCCTTGCAAATAATTATATTTTGCAAAGTTTTCATGTTTTCTTTTTGTTTGTATTTTGGTTTGTTTTTAACAAGCTAGAGGTTTTACATCAGGCTGCTGATATTGTTTTAGACCTTTGAAAGTTCACAGGTAGTAGCTTTTAGGTCTGTGTTGCTCCCCTGATAAAACAACCTTACCCTGCACACTTCACTGTACACACTCCTTGGGCAGTTTTATCTAGTCCTGTCACATCAGCTCCCCCTAAATGCTACAAGTGCTAAAATGCAGCTTCAGTTTCACACACCAAACCACAGTCCAGAGGTGGTTGCCTTCCCTGTGTAACACACACTCACACTTAGCAGGTGGAAAGGTAGGCTCACTCTGGACTTTCTTTCACAACCCTCTGTGGTACTTCAGATCATCTTGTCTCAGCAGAAGACACCACAATCATTCATCCTCTGAATTTGTAAGCCCAAGAGTCATTATGAAGCCATATCCTTCACTTGATATTCTTAACCACTTCGGTACTGTGCTTACTGGCCCTTAAACCTTGCCTTCTGCCAACACTCATACTCTGCCCAATAGTTTGTGCTGTACATTGATGACAAATCCGTTTTGCTCTTGTGTGATGAGGAAAGGTTTAAAGCACTGAAAGCTTGCTTTACATTATAGGCAGCTTTAGGAAAATAACTATAATAACTCATAGTAAGGACTTGTTAAAAAGTCACAGATTTCTAGTAACTTATTTGCTGAACATACACACTGCAACTACAGAGATAGAAGCTGTAAAAGTAAAAGCTTTTGGCTGTCAACTAAAGTCGAGCTCAGCTGTGCACCTTCATATCATGGCTGTTGGCTAAAGTCAATACTCAGCTGTCCGTTTTCATCTGTGGCTGTCGACTATAGTCAATGCTCCTATAGAAGTGGTAAGTAGGCTTAAGTCCCATTGATTCCTTACTATTTCTGTTACCTGACTCATATGTTCCTACCTCAGTAAAAAAAATACCATTGTGCACTTCATCTCACCTCTAATATTACCTGAAACTATCTCTCTCCTTCATCAATGCCAAAGCCTCAGCAGAGCCCTAGTCACTGCCACCTTGATTGGTCTGATGGGTTCCCAACTATGCTTTCCCCCTGAAAGTTGGCCCCTGCAATCCCACCCATACACCTCTACTAGCTAGAGGGATGATAAAAGGCCAGTTTTATCACATCAATCCCTCTACAAAATTCTTCAGAGCCCCCACAGTTTCTGAGCTATCAGAATCAATATATAAAGCTCCTTAGTATTGAACTCTAATTCCTGATAGTTTCCTTCCATGCTCTCCTTTATCATTCCACCTGTGTTATTTTCTTAAATGTTTAAGTATCTACTATGCACCAGCCACTGCTGAAGCATCCTACACATGTCCCATGCTCTCTCACCATTTACAAATACATTGAATTTCTAATTACACCATGCCATTTTCTACCACTTTACCTATGCAAACATTGTTTTTTCTCTTCCTGAACTCCTTCTCCAACTCCTCCTGTGCCTAATTAATAACAGTCCATATATGCCTGAATACAGAGATAAAATGTAGTATGTTTTCTTTACTTATAACATACCTGGTTTTCTCTAGGAGCCCACAGTCACAAATTTCAGGAAAAAAATTAAGTCCAATTCCCATTTTACAAACGAGAAAACTGAGAGTCAGTAAGCATAAATAAATTGCTCAAAGTTATATACAGCAAGTAGAGGAGCTTGATTTGCCCAAAGTCGTACTTAGAAGTATGCTATACAGCTTCTTTCCAAATGACATGGTTATAGAAGTTTTTGCACTGCTTACAGGAGCTTTTTGCTGTGAAGAAGCTTTGCTATATGCTGAGTGGCTAAAATTTGGTCCATTCATTCAATTTAATTAATCTCTTCTGGCAACTTTCAGACTTTATAAGGAAAGAAAAACTCTCACTTAATGTCCCTTAGGCAAATGATACATTGGGGTAAATTGAAAGAATACTAGAACTTGTATTGATGTTTATCTTTACCTTTAAATGTAGTGATGATGCTTTGCTAATATACAGATAATAATAAATAAAGACTCTCATATGCATGAATTAGGGTTGCATGCCCCCAAGTTTTAGATAAACAGTAGGGACCCCCGTTCTCTACTGACCTCAGCTCATTTCCTTCTACTCTCCACCCAGCTCATTCCACTTGAGCCACAACTCACCAAGCTCACACTCATTCGGCCCAACCCACCTGTCCACTGCCCTATATATTTTCTGATCAGCAAGCCATCCCTCATGTGCCAGTTCTCTAAGTCTATGTTTGTTTCTCAAATGGCCCTCAACTTTCTCTCTAAGGATCATCCCATCTCTCTCACTGACTGAGGCATTCATCTCTTCCTCCACATCACCCTGTTGGCAGCAGAGTGTCAGACACTGTCCATCCTGGCTTAGGACTGCTACATGACCATCTGTTACCCATTGTGCTAACCCAACCACATTCCCCATGTTCTCCTGGTGCTTCCATCTTCGCTGAGGACAGTGCTCAATGCATTGATCTATGTGCTCTATCCTCTGACTTTCCATTAATTCACCTCCACGGAAGGTTATCATTTAGTTTCTGAGATCCCAGCTGTATTTAAACAAGTCTCTGCTGACACTTCCCTCTATATAAGGGTCTTTTTATCCATGGTGTTATTTTTCTCTTCCCTCCTATCTTAGCTATTACGGCCTCCTATGTATATATACTGTCCACTCAACTGGTGACAGTCTCAAGCCTGGGGCACATGGAAACCCTGGCTACTTACTTCTCTCACATGCCCCTGGAGTCTCTATTCTATGTGGCTTCCATTAGCAAGTATCTTCTACAAAAGTCTCATTCCCCTGGGCAGAAAAAGTGGTCTCTGTCATCTACATCATCGTAATTCCAATACTTAACCCTCTCATCTACAATCTGACAAATGGGGATGTCTTGGAACCCCCAGAAGAGTTCTCAGAAAATAGGAACTATGCTATATTTAACTGTCCACTGAAAATCCAAATCTAAAACAGTGAAACATATACATTGAAATGGTGGGATTTACCATATGTAGAGAGACATATTCATATGCATTGAACTATAAAGCCAGATATTTTGAAGAACAGATAATAGACAAAAAGAAATCATCCTATCTTGAAAGTTGATATGTAAATTGGTCATTTTCTTCCTTTTATTCATTTCTGTATTTGTACTCCAATATAATATATTTGGAATGTGGCTTATTTGTGTACTATATCAAATATCCATTTCTTATTCCTGTGCAATCATCTTATTTTGTCATTGTTATTTATTTTGCTATATTTTTGTTTTGAATTGACAAATAATTGTATATGTATATGTCAGACACAGTGTAATGATTTTATCTAGGCATACTTTGGGAAAGATGTGATAAAACTAATTGACATTTCTCAAAAGACAGAAATGAATGTCCAACAGCTATATGTCAAAATGTTCAACCTATGTAATCATCATGGAAATGAAAGTTAAAGCCATAGTGAGCTATCACCTCACACCTGTGAGAATGCCTGTTCTCAATATGTTGAATACTAAGTGCTGGTGAGGATGTGGGGAAAAGGAAACTCTTGCATATTGTTGCTGTGAATATAAATTAGGTCAGCCAAATTTATTTGTATTTCAGTAAATTAAGAGGGTACCAGTCGTGTTTTTTTCTTTGATGTCTACCACCCAAGCCCTGAATCCCTGGGGAACACCACCACCATCTGAGCACCGTAGTGTGAATCAGCCAGTACCAATTTGATGGCAAGTACATATAGAGCCCGTTCTTCTGATCTTGTGTCAGTTCACTTAGGATAATTGGTTCACTCAATTCAGGAAAATATAAGCAGTGCTCGCTTACTGTCCTTTCTTAAAATTGAGTAATATTTCATTGTAAACATATGCGAAATATGAATAATCCACTCATGAATTGACTGGCTCTTGTGTGGTATTTATTTATTTTTTTTACTTTAAAATTGTAACCTGCTCATTAATTTTATTTCATCAGAATGTGTATCTTCGGAGGTATAGGTTCTTATCAAATAATCAGCAGATGTCTTGAAAGTTTCATCAAACTATAGGAGCTCCCTCTAAGAAAGCCCACAGGGGAGGGGGAACTGCAATGCAGATTACGGGTAATGACATATTCGTTACCCTTAGGATAACCTAGGTCACTTTGCAAATCTTATTATGTCTTGGCTGGGGAAACGCTATATTGATAAAACGTTCCCTCCTTCCTCAGGTGTAAAAGTGGCTCAGGGTGGAATTAAGGGTGGAGCAGCACCAAATTGGAATGGCAGCCTTATCCATCTCCCCAGCTGGAGCAATTGCTGGAAACAGCGCCAAAACAGGCACCATTGTCCCAAGAAGGACCAGAGATACTATCTTCTTAAGATTTGTAAATCCTTTTGAAAGATTTTTAAAAGGTTTTCATTAAAGAAATACTTTTTCTGAAACTGAGAAACATCACTTTCAAATGAAATATCAAGGAACATAGATAGCTCCCTATCCCACAATTTCCATGTGAAGGTGGGATCCAAACTTCAGTGAGCACCTAGCTTTAAGTTGCAAAATTATCTCCTCCTGCATTAACTTCAGAAGCTTGTTTTTTATTTGAATTTAACCAATTATCAAAAAAAGAGAGTCTCACTAATTACCCAGCAAGTTTATGGTGCACTGTTTAGGACGAATAGGGCTGTCTAGACCTCTTTCTTCAAAGCTAATTATTATTTATCTAGATAACATGTATGCAAAAGTTAGGATATGCTTAGTTATATACAGGAATGACTTTATGTGTCCCTTTGCAATCTCTCAGTGGATTGGCACTGTGCACATCACATTGTGATATGAGTAATAAAAGGGTTTCTTTTAATTCCCTTTTAGCTTTGTGGAGTGGTTTTTTTAGTTGGATACAATTTACTATTAATATTTCCTGAACACTTTTCTGAATTAAAACTGCAACATAAACATAAAATGTGCCCACCACTTCTAAATTAGAAGGGCTTTGAACACTAGATTCCTTCTTGAGCTTCCAGTCTGTAACCTGCAAGTCTGCAGCACAGAGCTTCACTGTCCCCACACCTGCACACAGTAAGTTCTCTGGGCCTCTTTGGTGTCTACTGTCCCTCCGGAGCATACTTAGACCAGATTCCTGTGAATACACTCTCATAGGATAAAAATCAGTAGTTCTATCCTTTCTCTGAATGCATCTCACATCTTTAGCGCTGAAATGGGCTCAGAGACCATGGGGCTCAGACACAAATGGGAACAAGATAACGTGCACTGGGTTGGACACATAAACTCCATTTCTGCATTTTGTTTTGCCCAAATGCCAGGAACTGCGCAGTGAGTGCTACTGAATCCAGGCCTCTCTAGAGACCTAAATCTGCAGCTCTGAACTCTGAATCAAAGTCTGAGAGTCCTCAGGAAGCATTAGAGCTCATTCCAAAAGGGAATTTATCTTCCTATTTTCCTTCGTAGTCTGTAAAAGCAAAGAATGCACAAGTTCAATCCAAACTAGGCATGGCCTCAACCTGGAATTCGCAAAACAGGGACATACTTTGGACTGTGGATGGACCAGAATCTCAGGGGAGACATATGCTTCGGTGTAAGAGATCAACATGGACCTGTAAGTTTAGTTTGAAAGGACCTATTTGGGGTGAGTGTAAACCATTTTCTAGATCTTGTGTAGTGTCATAGTATAGTTGTGTGAGAAGAATAGAAAGGCTGGCACCACATCTAAAATTTTCTGTAAATTATTGGACACTTAGTACTCATCCTTTCTGGTATAAGAAGGATTACATCAAACAATGTAAAGGCTTCTTCACAGTGCAACAAACCATACTTCTGAGCACATAGCACATGCTCAGTAGACATTGCATTATGCTGCTCTTCACTTTGGAAATTAAGTGTAAGTTGTGGTGAGTGTTGGGCAAAAGGCAGTGTGTACGCTGTGCTTGCTGTCTCTACCTGAGTGCTACCAATAATGGATCTAGGTTGAGCAACATCAGCACTAAAAGGGGACCTGACAAAGAACTCAATGAATGTACCCCTTCCACACCAGCAGACCACATATCTTAGAGTGAGGCCCACAGTGCCACATGATTGACATTCACATTTATGTTTCAGAGACAATTTTAAGGTAATTACCTTTCAGCCCAGGCTTTCAATCAGGATAACCTGGCTCGATTGAAGAAACACCATCACCTGCCTGTTGGGCTGTTTGGGAATTCCCATGTGGTTTTTAATTGTGCCCCCAAATAATTCTAAATTGATAGCAGGGTCAATCATTAGGACTCATGCATACATTCATGAGAATTGAGTTTAGTTTTTGTTTGAGATAGAAGTCACAGTTTCTGCTCTATTGAGTTTGGTAGAGACAAATCAGTGTGGTCCATATTTCCACTCGTGTTGCAAAAACTCCTGGCACCTGTAGCAGGGGGAGGTAACCGGAAGAAAAGACAGGAGAACCTCCCATTTTGGTTTCCATGAATGAGCTGATCATAGCTGACTGTTTACTGTGAGCAAGAAAAAGTGAGTGTAGCTCTTCTGCATTTTAGGTTCCTCCTGCTTGTGAGTGTTGTGGAAACAAGGGAAGAAATTGTGCTGACTCCTTTTAGGGCAGTCTCAAGATTTAATTCTGATTGTTCCACACAGTCTCACCTGAAAATAAATTTCAGAGTAGGAGAAGAGGAGGAAGAGATGGCTGGTTTTCAGGTAAGTGTGTCCCAGATTAGGGATTGTGTCAACTGTTTCTCCTAGAAAGTAATGTAGAACTTCAATGTTTTTAACTTGTAAACCTTTACTTCTTTACTTCTGATGTATATGCCTAATACGTTTTGCAACAACATTTTTTTTTAATTTCTTCTTTTGATAGTCAAGGAGCTCTGGAAAATCCATCCTCCGTATCTAACAGAGCCTGCTCTACATTCTCTTCCATAAGCTTCTTAATACAGTAGCACATTTGTATAAGAAACGTATGACATGATTGAAAATGTAACCATTGTGACAGATCAAGATAGAATAGTGTGGATGTCTGAGATTCCTGTTGGATATAGTCTTTGAATTTGAGTGAAGAGGGGGAACATGTGCTCTCAAAGTTTTATCTGGCTGCTTGATCAGCTCTATGTAAAATATTATTAGGAGAATTCAGGAAGAGGAGAGCATTGATTGCCTAGGATAATCAGAAAATCATGGAAAAAACAGAAAATAGAAGACTTGCTCTGTATGATGCTAAAGTATTTACATACATCATTAAAGATCACAACAAATGGGAAGAATCTGTATCTGAAATTTGCATAAAACTGATGATTCCTCATGATTACATATTGTTAGCACTGCCATGCCAGCAGTGATTTTGTTTCCTCCTCTTTTCAATGGTACCTAACACCAATTTGTCCCATTAAAGTTATGTTAATTTCATTCACTTGTGTAAGATGCTTTCTGACAGATTCCTCCAATATAAAGTTAATTTTTTTTTTTATCATTAAGCGTCCCGTGGAGATTTACTGACTGTTGTGAATCAACCATCACATTTAATCTGGAAGCTCCCCTTTCTTCTTATAGTTTGCTTTAAAAAATGAGGGCTGTCATCTGTTTCTGTTCAGATGAACTGCGATAAATTCAAAGTCTACCATTTACTGCATCCTTACAAAATACTTTCCTTAGGCAAGAAGCATTGATATCAGCAGTTATATCATATGATGCAGAGATTCAGGCCCCATCCCAGATCACCTGAATCAGAATCTGTATTTTAACAAAATCTCTAATTCTTCATTGTACTCGTAAAAATTAGGTGATACCTTCTAACTCTCTAAGTTTCTTTATGTGAGAAATATGCACAATTTATTAATGTGATGTAAATGTAACACACATAAATTTATATTACTGTAGTAAGGCCCTTAAATTTGTATTCAATAATTTATCATCCAAAGCATAATCATATGCACACAGTTTCATACATCTTTTGTGATCTTCATTCCTGCAGATAAGAGAATGTGTTCAATAACATCAATGTGCTAACAATTATATTGTTGGATAATTCCAGTCACTCATATATCAGAAGCAGTTCTCATAACTCATTTTCCTTGTAGTCAAATGAATCTCTCTCTCTATGGCCACTTGGGAAACATGTGTCTTTTTACAGGAGATGGTGACATTCAGGGATGTGGCTGTAGAATTCTCTCCAGAGGAGTGGGCATGCCTTGACAATGCTCAGCGGAATTTGTATAGGGATGTGATGCTGGAGAACTATGGAAACCTGGTCTCCCTAGGTGAGGATCACTTATATACAGAATTCCTGGCGGGGTGCGGTGGCTCACGCCTGTAATCTCTGGGAGGCCGAGGCGGGCGGATTGCTCAAGGTCAGGAGTTCGAAACCAGCCTGAGCAAGAGCGAGACCCCGTCTCTACTAAAAATAGACAGAAATTAATTGGCCAACTAATATATATATAGAAAAAATTAGCTGGCATGGTGGTGCATGCCTGTAGTCCCAGCTCCTCGGGAGGCTGAAGCAGGAGGATCGCTTGAGCCCAGGAGTGTGAGGTTGCTGTGAACTAGGCTGACGCCACAGCACTCACTCTAGCCTGGGCAACAAAGTGAGACCCTGTCTCAAAAAAAAAAAAAAAAAATATATATATATATATACAGAATTCCTATTCCACATTAACACCATTTTTTTATTGATAGTTTTTTAAAAGTTTCTAATTTACATGAAATTTATTTATTTATTTATTTATTTATTTATTTATTTATTTATATTTTAGTCTGTTATGGGGTATGAGAGTGAAGGTTACTTATATTGCCCATGCCCCACTCTCCCCTCAAGTAAGAGCTTCAAACATGTCCATCCACCAAACGTTGCATATCTTACTCGTTGTCGTTGGATACACCCATCCCCTCCTTCCCCCTCCCACACTCCCGACACTCCATAAATGTTACTCCTACATATCCACTTAGGTGTTGATCCATTAATATAATTTGCTGGTGAGTACATGTGGTGCTGGTTTTTTCATTCTTGAGATACTTCACTTAGTAGAATGAGTTCCAGCTGTATCCAGGAATATACGTGAGGTGCTATATCACCATTGTTTCTTAAAACTGAGTAGTATTCCATGGTATACATATACCACATTTTATTAATCCACTCATGAATTGATGGGCACTTGGGTTGTTTCCATAGCTTCACAATTGTGAATTGTGCTGCTATAAACATTGGAGTGCAGGTGTCTTTTTCATAAAGTGACTTTTGATCTTTTGGGTAGATGCCCAGTAGTGGAATTGCTGGATCAAATGGTAGATCTACGTGTATCGCTTTGAAGTATCCCTATATTGCTTTCCACAGAAGCTGAACCAGTTTGCAGCCCCACTAGCAGTGTAGGAGTGTTCCTATCTCTCCACATATATGCCAATATTTATTGTTTGGGGACTTATACTGGAAGGTCATTCTTACTAGAGATAAATGATATCTTATTGCACTATGCTCAACATCTCTGATCATCAGGGAAATGCAAATCATTTTATTCTTAATGTATTTTTAATTTTTGATCTGTTCTATGTCTATGTTATATAATATTAGAATCCAAGGTTCGGAATAACATAGCAGCATTTCAATTTCTCTACATTCTCAACATATGTATGTATGTATGTGTATATATGTTTACTTATTGAAAAGTTCTCAATGTAACCAAACGTTCCCAAACAGCAAATGTTGGTGTGGATGCAGAGAGAGAGGAACACTCCTACACTGCTGGTGGAACTGCAAACTAGTTCAACCTCTGTGGAAAGCAACATGAATGAATTTTATATCCATGCTTTTAATGAAAATTTGAAGATTTTGGTCCATAAAATAAAATCATTAGATGTCTCATGTTATCTTGAACCTTTCCCTTTGTTGGGATTTCACACTAGATTAGTGGTTACTCTAGAAATCAGGGTATACAATTGTTGTCTGTACCTTGGAATAGAATTTCCACCTCTTATTTATTTAGTGCTAGTGGGAATTGGTGCTCTAGTCATAAATTAGATCAATTTTTATCATTCTACAGGGTCTGTGAGAAAGCAATATGTTGCAAAGGAATTTTCTAGAACCTTCTCTAATATTCTCTCTACTAAGGATGGTACTGCATTAGTAATTGGAAACTCTTCAGCAAGAGTCATGTGAAATTTTTCTAATAAAACAGGTCTTGCCGAGTCAAAGACAGAGCTGATCACATGCCTGGAGCAAAGGATAGAGCCCTGGATTATGAAGAAAGAGGAAACAACAGCTAAATATCCAGGTAGGTGAGATTCAGTGAAGCAGATTAACAAACGTTAGAGAGCCAAAAGTCAAGGAGGAGGGCAGATATTAAAAAGTCCGTTTGAATATTCTGCTCCTGTGGAAATGATTTTTAGAAGCCTGTGTATGTTTCTCTTTATCTCACAGAAGGACATCTTCTGTCCCACGCTCTTAAACTCTCTAAGAACTCTACCCATGCAGTGATCTTCCTTAGAATTCAGTGAGAGCCAAACTTCTTGTCATGGCTTATAAGGGAATACATTATCTATCAGCATTTCTATTGCTTAGGAGTAATGGGACTATCTGCATATTTTAAAGACTATGACATTAAACCATCTTTGACAGTATTTCGGTTTTCTGTCCTTTCTGGAGTACAGAAGCTGATCATAGCTAACCACAACCTCAAACCTATGGGCTCCAGAGATCCTACAACCTCTGTCTTCTAAGTAAATAGATCTATGGGCATGAGCTACCATTTTGTTATTATTATTTTCTTATAAAAATGGAGTCTCCTCATGTTGCTAGGGCTGGTATCAAGATCCTGGCTTCCTTCTTGCTTGGTCTCCCAAAGTGCTGGGATTATCAGGGTAATCCTCCATGTCCAGGTCCATGTTTTAAGTTCCTTTTGATGCCTCATTTCTGAAATGTGAAAAGGGGAATAGTGAAGATGTTGGCATTTGTTTCTGCAATGCAAGAAACACTAGGGAAAGATATTTATATTTTCTGCATCATGATTTCCAATTCTACGTTTTCAGAGGCAATCCTACAGAAAGTCAGATTCACTAATTTTGTACAAATGCATATCCTTTTCCTAAATGTAAAAATATCTAATGTTATTTGACTTAAAATAATCTTTTTCTAGTATAAAATGAGAGTAAAATTTCAGCTTTATTATACCGAAATACCCAAACTATAATATAGTTTATTTTCTCTGTTCACCTTATATAATTATAATTCTTAAATACACTGTCTCATTCAGTGCTTCAAATAACTGAATATATTTATACTCCCAATTGATATATAATACTTTGATAACTTATGTTCCATAATTTCCTCCTATCTAGTAGCATCAGAAATGTGTCACTCATATTTGTGTGTGTGCATATATTTCTGTGTGTGGGGTGTTTAATGGGTGGAAGTCTCCACAAATAATATTTGTATAACTGCATAAATTTATTGTACACACTGTAGTGATCTGATGTGTTTATGAATGGTAAAACAATATAATTAAGGTAATAAACATATCCATCATCTCACATATTTATCATTTAATTATAGTGAGAACATTTATTAATAGTGAGTTCTATGGTCTTAAAAATTTTAAGAGTATAAAACATTATTAATAACTCTAATCATGTTGCCATACAATAGATCTCCAAGATCTATTCATCTTATAACTAAAAGATTTTACCCTTAAAATCTCCTCATTTTTCCTTTCTCTACACCCTGGAAACCACTGTTGTACTCTTTACTTTTGTAAATTCAGCTTTAAAAAAATTATCCATAGCAGTATTTATCTTTCTGGGAATGGCTGATTTTACTTAGCATAATGCCTCCTATGTCCATCCATGTTGTTGAAATGCCAGGATATTTATCATTTTCATGGCTTAGTAATATTATATGGTATGTGTTTGTACAGTCATTTTTTATTCTATTCATCAAAGCAGGCATTTAGTTTGTTTCCATTTTCTTGGCTAATGTGCATAATGCTGCAATATATATGGGGGTGCAGAATCTTCTTCAGATACTGATTTTACATGAGTATACTCATAGGTAGAATTGGTGAATGACGAGGCAGTTGTATTATTTACATTTTTTGACAAATCTGTATGATGACACTGTCCATTTATAATCAATAACAGTCTACAGGGATGGATTTCCTGCACACTCTTGACCTCACTTATTATGTCTCTTGTTTTGGACATTAGCCATTTTAAAAGTCTACAAATGTGAAGAATGTGGCAAAGCCTTTACCCAGTGCACATACCTTACTCAACATAAAAGAATCCATAGTGGAGAGAAACCCTACAAATGTGAAGAATGTGGCAAAACCTTTACACGGTGCACACACCTTATTCGACATAAAAGAGTCCATAATGGAGAGAAACCCTACAAATGTGAAGAATGTGGCAAAGCCTTTTCCCAGTCCTCAATCCTTATTCAACATAAAAGAATCCATAATGGAGAGAAACCCTACAAATGTGAAGAATGTGGCAAAGCCTTTTCCCAGTCCTCAATACTTATTCAACATAAAAGAATCCATACTGGAGAAAAACCCTACAAATGTGAAGAACGTGGCAAAATCTTTACAGGGTGCACCCACCTTACTCAACATAAAAGAATCCATAATGGAGAGAAACCCTACAAATGTGAAGAATGTGGTAAAGCCTTCACCCAGTGTACAAAACTTACTCTACATAAAAGAATTCATATGGGAGAGAAACGATACAAATGCGAGGAATGTGGCAAAGCCTTTACTCAGTGCACACACCTTACTATACATAAAAGAATCCATACTGGAGAGCAATTCTACAAATGTGAAGAATGTGGCAAAGCCTTTACCCGGTGCACAAACCTTACTCAACATAAAAGAATTCATACAGGAGAGAAACCCTACAAATGTGAAGAATGTGGCAAAGCCTTTAACCATTCCTCAATCCTTACTCGACATAAAAGAATCCACACTGGAGAGAAACCCTACAAATGTGAGGAATGTGTCAAAGCCTTTACCCAGTGCACAAACCTTACTCGACATAAAAGGATTCATACTGGAGAGAAACCCTAGAAATGTGAAGAATGTGGCAAAGCCTTTAACCATTCCTCAATCCTTACTCGACATAAAAGAATCCACACTGGAGAGAAACCCTACAAATGTGAGGAATGTGTCAAAGCCTTTACCCAGTGCACAAACCTTACTCAACATAAAAGGATTCATACTGGAGAGAAACCCTACAAATGTGAAGAATGTGGCAAAGCCTTTACTTGGTGCACACACCTTACTCAACATAAAAGAATTCATACTGGAGAGAAACCCTAGAAAAGTTTAGAATCTGGCAAAGCCTTTATCCAGCTAAAAGGCCTCACTCTACAAAAATGAATCCATAGAGCAGAGAAACCATACCAATGTGAGGAATGTGGCAAAGCATTTTCCCAGTGCTCACACCTTAATCTACATAAAAGAATTCCTATCACTGAAAAATTTTACAAATGTGAGATTTGTGGCAAAGTCTTTAATATTTGTTCACATCTTATTCAACATCAAAGAAATCATACTAGATAAAAGTTAGATAAATGTAATGAGTATGTAAGTGCTTTACCAATGTATTTGCCTTAAAATGCACAACAGTACTGAAACTTAAATATAATGATGTAGACTGCTGACAATACCTTTAGTTATAACAGATCTTACCGGATATGGGAGAACTTACACTGAAAGAAATGCTCCAATATATTCTCAAATATTGCTCAACATCAGAAAAATATTAAAGAATAGAAACCTTACAAATATAATGAGTGTGAAAAAATATTTATGCAAAAGATATACCTTAGAGAACACAAAAACAGTTGATACTTAAAACTACTTTAATAAATTTCAGAATGCAATTAATCAAGAATCAAGTATAAACATATATCCGATAACTTGCAGTGCAATACACTAATGCACTAACACATTCACACATTTATTTAAACCAGGTTGTTCATTATAAAGAACTACCCAGTTAAAATAGTTAGTTGATTTATTTGTATGTTAGCTTTAAAACGAGAGAGATTTTCTGAGAGTTATAATTACATTTAAAATAAAAGTTCTTGTCAGTGTGGGGTGAAATTGTAATAAAGTATAATTTTGTTTTGCTATTTGTGACAAGTAAATACTGATATTTAACTTTAAATACAATCGATGGTATGCTTTCATTCTTAGCGTGCATGTGAATGTGTGTGGTTAATGATAGCTACATCACATTTATTAGAGGTCTTTCTGTATTAAGTAGGCATTATTCATGTACTTTTCTATGGAAAATTAAAAACACTGAAATGTAAGCTTTACTAAATTGAGAGGTACTATGGAGTTTTCTTATAACAAACAGTATTTTAAGTGATGTATGATGTAGGTATACAGACTAATATTCTCCTCATAATCAGAGTGAAAAAATTACAATATGAAAACTAACTTGTTTTAATATTGCACATTACGATAATAAAATAGAATGAAATTTGGAATGTTTTTAGATTGCATGTGAATTTAATTTGTTTCATTAAATTAAAAATATTTTTAATATGTCAAACATGTTGTAGATAGAATGAAGTGTTATTTTGCACCAACATTAATCTATCCCATGTTACTCAATGTTGGAGGTAATGGATTATAAAAATGTATTGTTGGGTTACACAGTACAAAGACATCATTGTGATCCTTTTTATTAGTTGCTCTACTTTGAAGAATATTGTTCCCAAAGCTTTTTTTATTATATTTATAATTATATTGTTGCTGTGATGCTTATAATGAAGATTTTGCACTTAATGAAAAGCCATACACTCCTGAACATGGAATGACTAGTTGTTACATTTTATCCTACATTTTTCTTTCAACATGCAACTTGCTTGGCCAGTAAAACAGAAATAAGCATATTTTTTAAATTTATATTGAATCAAGTATACAAATACATCATGGTTAAGTTGACCTATAGTTGCAGTATATTTACAGAGTGAGTAAGTATGTTTGTTTGAATGTGGATATATACTTATTTTGAACAGAAAAGAAGAAATATTAGACAAAATGGGTAATTTCCAAAGTGTTGAGAATTTACTAGCAAACTAGAAACTTCAAAGATTCTGAAAGGAAATATTTTGTTCCCTTTATATTGAATTAATTGTTTAAAACCCTTAAGCCTCTGAATGGGAACCTGCCCATGCCAATCCCCTGTTCTTACATGCCTATTACTCATGCTAGGCCTACTATTTTTTTTTATTATTTCAAAGTTCATTAAGTATTGGTTATATGATGTGATCTGCAATTACAGCAAAGATTGTTATAAAACTTACTGGTGCTCATAAAATTACCTGAAGGTATGAATAATTCCACAGTGTAGTAATATCATTTTACTTAGTACATTCTAATTTGGGAAGCATATTGAAAGCACTTTTTGGTTACTGTTTCTTTTACTTTTGATCATCAAACTAATTGATTACTTTATCAGGCTACTTTGTTCAGGTAAACAATAAGAAGGATTTATAAATTATGGAGTTGATTTTATATTTAAATAGGATAAAAAAGTACAGGACAGTGTTAGATATGTAATAGATGCTTCATAATTAGCAGTCAATATATCTGTGGGAGTGAGCTTGTGGCTCCAGAGAAGAGATTGAAAATGTCCAGGGTAAAAAAAGTCATTGATTTTGCATGTAGAGTGAAGGGACAAACAGAACAACCAACTCTCAGAATTTATAAGTGGAAATTCTGCTTCTTTCATTTCATAATTATCTCCAGTTTTTTGCCATTTTTTATCTTCATTCCCTCTACAACTGTATCTAGCCATTGTTCTTTCTGTCTGTGATTGGGCTACGATATTCTCACTGTTGTACATACCCCCAGCCATTCCACAAAGTTTTTAAGAAGTTTTGATGAGAATTGTAGAGTATTTATAATGTGGAGGAAAATAACATTTTAACTAGAAATCCTGAGACCATTTACAGGCTATACATATAGCATTCTGATTATTTAATTAAGATTAGAGAAATTCATTGTCCTAAGGTTAAAGTAAGAGTCTTAACGTCCTATGAAAGATAAACAATTCTGAAAGCCAGAGGAGTAAATCAAGATCTCAGCATTGTTTGCTTAGTAAAAGCAAACTGTTACTAGATCCTAACATATAACATCATAAATATGAAAATAATTACAATAAGTGAAGCATTAATAAGTGGGTGATGCATATGGTAAGTACTATATAAAGAAATATGAGAATTTGGCAATCTCTTAATAGGGAGTTTAGGTAAATAAAGAGCATTGAATTTAATTTTCTATGAATTACTTGTAGTATAACATATGCATCCATCTAGAATCTACTTATGAGTGTGTATTTTGAGTGTTAGAATATAATGGAATGATTTCTCTGGATTAAAAATATTTGGAATTGTCTTTCTTTATCTGATATTTCAATCTTAGAGAATTTATTTTACATAACATTATCTTCCTTTATTTTAGTAGGTGCAGGGCATAGTACACAGTTCTCATTTCTAGTTATCTAACTGTGGCCAACAATTCGGTCATTCTCTCTAGAGGAATCTCAGGGATCATGGCCACTTTTTGATTGAAAATTTCATTTGTGATTTTGGATCCAATCTTGTTTTGTATAGTCACAGTAACCACAGGGGAGACAGTGAGCACCACACACCTCTTCAGTCTCTTCCATAACATAACGATCAGCACCAGGAAGTCCAGGTGTCTTTGGCTTCAAATAAAAGCATTAAAACCCCTTTCATACTCTGTTCTGGATTATGAATTTGTCGGTAATTATCAGAGTTCTCTTGCTTATGACTGACAAATGGAATGCCAAAAGCAGCACTCTCACTGTGTTGCCTTGGTTATAGTGCCATGGCATCAGCCTAGCTTACAGCAACCTCAAACTCTTGGGCTCAAGCAATCTTTCTGCCTCAGCCTCCCTAGTAGCTGAGACTACAAGCATATGCCACAATGCCCTGCTGATTTCTCTATATATTTTTATTTGGCCAATTAATTACTTTTTATTTTTAGTAGAGACATGGTCAAGGTCTTCCTCAGGCTGGTTTCAAACTCCTGACCTTGAGTAATTCTCCTGCCTTGGCCTGCCAGAATGCTAGGATTACAGGTGTGAGCCACTGTGCACAGCCAGCACAAACTCTCTTTACACCCGGAGCTCGATTAAACAAGTAGTTCAAATAGAAAGGTCAATTCCTTGGGTTTGGAAATCTCCTGTGCGAACAGTTATATCTCTGCCTAAATTTTTCCAGTTCACCACTTGGTGCAGGGATAATATGTGTGAGAAACCCTAGCTAAATGAGTCCATGGACCCACCAGTAAAAATTTTTGGCACAAATTACGGGTCAAGAATATTGGTTTGATATTAATGCTCCACTAAAATATGATGATCAGGCTATTTCTCAAATTCAACAGTGCTGTATTAAAGTATGAAAAAAGATACCTTCTCTTAGACTGTAGCTTCCTATATAAATTTTAAACAAAATGTTAATGAAACTCATGTAGATTTTATTGCTAGATTGCAAGAAAGATATGGTGTAAGAAATGGTTAGTCCTCCTAATTTAAGGAATAGGATTTTACATATATTGGCTTTTAATAATGTTAAACTAAATGCCAATGGCATTATGCCCAGCAAAATTAAACAGCATGGTGCCACCATTGCCATGGCTGCTGAGCCACCCAGGCTGTGGCTGTGCTCAGCCAGGCAGCCCAGCACCAGCTCCCCACCACCACACCCCAATGGCACCTTGTTGAGCAAGGGGAGCACCTGGCTGCTGAAAAAACTTTTAAGAATTTGCCCAAAGGTCCAGTCAGATATTAAAAATGCAACTTGGCTGAGACTGTTGGCCCAAAAGGTAATTTCAGAGAACAATGACCCTCTTGTGACAATGGCCTGTTAATACCATCTACTGATTATATATATATATATATATATAATCAGTATATATATAAGTGATATATATATATCTTATAGGATACATATATCTTATATATATATATCAGTAGATGATATAGAGAATAAATGGTATTAACAGGCCATTGTCACAAGATGGTCTTTGTTCTCTGAAATTATCAGTTATATATATATATATATATATATATATATATATATATATACATATATATATATATACCCCTATAGATATATTTGGCATGATCCTACAGGCACATTAACATTAATTAATAATTTGGTCATATTTCTGTTAAATGAAAAAGAGTATTAATACATTTAGGTATAATTGATTCAGCCTATTTGAAATAAATGTCAGTTATGATGAGTTTCACTTCCCATTGTACTATAGAGTCTGGAGACCATATTTCACAACTTCTGTTATAACCTTATATGGAAATTTAAAACTCTAATGTTTTAAGACAAGGCAGATTTGGAAGTACTGGAAAAAACGTATATAGGCAAACTTTTATTAATGACTACAAGCCTCAATTAGAAATTATGCTGAATGGCAAATCTTTTGTTTTACTTATAGATATTGGAACTTATGTTACAAATATTTCTAAAGGTTTTTGGCTAAGGATTGGCATATTATAATAATAGATTTAAAAGATAGGTTTTTTTTTACTATACCTTTACAAATATTTGATAGAGAAAAATTTGCTTTCCCATTACCTGCTTTGAAGAATCAACATCCAACTAAACAGTATCAATGGAATGAAATGGAAACAATTCTATACAAATTTTTTAATTAAAATTTTATAAGACAAAAGTATTTTCAAGTTTCCCTGTAAATAAGACAATGTCTTATATTTATTTTTCCTCAAGAAGATACCCTAGGGCTTATTTTCAAGGGATGTGTTATTTTTTTAAAGTTGGTACAACAATCCAAATTTATTCAAATATAGTTAAGTCATCTTCTTCTGGAACATCATCATCACTCCCCAAACCCCAATTCCATCCTGAATTTCTTGCAATTTTATTCCCTTTAGAACCATTGGTCCCAATCCCTCATGTCAAGCAATAGAGCTCTCATGTGGCAGATGAGAAGGGCTGCTTCTCTGCTTTACAGCTCCACGAGGAAATGAATGGGAGGCTGTGCAGAGAGGCTGGATGGCCATGCCCATCACTTGGTCTCATTTGTGGTTGGCCTTATATTGTGTGAATGCTTAGAAATCCTGCTAGGGCTGATTTTATGGGTAGGTCTTATTTTCACGGAAACACTGTAGTTTTGTTAAAAGACAATTTTGTTTAATTTATTGGTTTTTGAAACTACTTATATTCAATACAGAAGTGATCATTAAAAATTAAGTGGATGTAAAAGTTAAATGTTATAAAGCATCTATAAGAGTCTTAACTACAGTCAAATTGGTTAAAATTAGATGGATTTGTTTATCATTTTATTAAAATTAACTTTAACATTAATACAATGAAATTTGGTTTTCTCTTTCATATTAGATTGTCATATGATATGAATAGAAATAACAAGATTTTGTATTCACCTTTTAATAAACAGCAAAATTGAAGGCAAAGAAAAAAAGGCAGATTCAGCCTCCTTATTAACTTTTACTTTAGTCTATTAGGTCTTATACTAGTTTGAGAAACTGAGTCTCCTCTCTCCCAAGGAACAGGATTTTTGCATTTTAAAAAATATTTGAATTATCAGTTAGGCTATAATTTTATAGTAACCTACAATCATGTTTCATGATGACAAATGTCTTCTGATAAACAATTCATGACTTTCTGCTTTTTAAGCTTTCACTTAATTTAAAGTTACTAAAATAAAAATTCTAGTCAATGCATTTAATTCGACATATAAGATGTACCATAGAATAAGATGTTTTTAATAACACAAAATTATACAAAAAACAGAATGTGTTCTTGTTAAAATATATATCTTTGTCTAATTGTTGGGTTATTTAAATATTGAATCAAAATAAATGTAAAAACAAAATAAAAAGAAAATTCCACTTGTGAGTAAAAAAAAGATATGAGAAGTCAATGAATATAAAGATTTAGTAAAAATGGTTAAACAAAAGAATAATGTAAAGAAAGAATCATGGAGGGATTTTTTTGTCCTAAAATGACTAGTTATTTAGGAAATAGGAATGTTAGGACAAAACAGAGAAGTTTAAAGTATGTTTTATAAATGGTGTATGATACATGCAGGATGGGATAAAGTTGATGAAAGGAAATGTATTAAGGAATTTTGACTAAAACAAAGATTTCTGTTAATATCAATTTAATCTTAATAAAATGGCATAATGTACTCATCTTAATTCTTTAACATGTTTTTTTTTTAATTTAAAAATTTTCAGTACAGGAGATTTTTCTTTAATTTTTGTAACCTAAAAAAAAAGCAACAGACTAGAACAACTGAGTGGCCAAAATCCTGAAAAAAATTATTATTTGTCTCACTAATTCACAAATTCAAATGGCTTATCAGCAAAATCTGGATTGGCAATGAGATATATCTGATTTTACAGAAACAATTGATAATCACTCTCCCAAAAATAAATTATTTTAAGTTCTAAATTTAACTCAATAGTTTTTACCTAAAATAGTAAAAACCATACTCATCAAACCTTAAAAAAATATGTTATTTAAACAAAAAGGGGCAGGTATACAGTCCCCCAGAGGTAGAATAATTTAAGCCTATTTACTTTAAATTTTTTGTTTTATCATAAAAAAGATAATTTAACAGCAATAGAGAAGTATCGGAAAGGGAGTCATCAACCAGATCCTTTCCTCACCAGCCTATCTGGTGGAAAGATGATATAGAAGAATGAATGGAAAGAAGGACAGACAAAGGTGTGGGGGAGAGGTTTTTGCTTGTGTTTTGACAGATGACGGACAGTCTGGATTCCAAGCAGAAGAATCAAACCCAGAGTGGAAACGGGAGGGGAAAAAAATGGAAGAGACCACCAGAAGTGAATGAGTCCCTGGCTGAGGGCTTTGAAAGTATGAAAATAAAGAATAGGAAGTACTCAAGCAACAAAACATGTCAGCCATTGATCATGACATGTGGACAGCTGAAGAGGACCTATAAAGAAGCAGACAGAATACTGAAGTCTATGTCTGTATGTAAAATGTCTGTAAACCTCTTTCTTGCCATGATCTGCATAGTGAGCATGGCAGTAAGAATGTATGATAACCAGACTTATCATTACTGGGCCTATATTCCCAATCCACCTTTAAATCAGATTGTCAACTGGGCTGACATTCCTTTCTTAGTATTTAATAATGATTCTAATTGGCTACCAGGACCTTATGATTATTGTGGTCCAATGAAACTCAACAAGGAGGACACTATAATTAATAAATATGAAGTTGAAACAGAAGGCCTTCCCATATGTATTGGTAAAGGTATTCATTGTTTAAAACCTGCTACTCAAATCTGACTAATCACCTGCAACTCTACCAGTGATAAAACTAAAGCATGGTTATTTCGTTTAAATGTCTCCTCTTTTTCTGCTTCTGGACATACTAAATTTGCACCTACAGATGTACCCATCTATAAGGAGGTAGTAATTTCTGACCCTAAATCCTGGATACGATGGAAAAAAGTAAAAGTCACATGGAACACATTCTTACTGGGTCACCTTCTTGTGGTTATGTATTAGACTGGAGTCCCCAGGGACATCCTGCCTCGTCTTACAAACTTAAAAACTTCATTGGAACAAAACTGCCACCTCGATGTATGTAACAGACACTGACTTTGAAAGTCATATTACATGGCTCAATTATGGCATGAGCACTCCATCTCCCCATAGTTTAGATGACCCTATTCATCAGCAACTGTAGAAATTATTGGCTGCTTTACAGCCTTTGCAGTCCTGGATTACCACAAGCACATTAGATATAAACAGTATCCAAGAATAGAATTTTTACCTAAACTCTACTCATTATATTCAAGCTTGTGTTAAATTGCCTTACTTATTCATGATTGGACATGCTATCTCTGATGCACCTTCCTTCCTAGTGACTTGTAACAGCTGTTCCTATTTTTCTGTATTGATTGTTTCATAAAATTCAATCCTCATAAAGAAACATTTTATATTCTTAAAGCCAGAACAGGTCTGCGGTTACCTGTTAAAATAAATAGAGTTTGGCAGGGATCCTCAGCAAAGTTTGCTTTGGATAAACTACTTAACCACATTCTTAAACTTACAAAAAGATTTATTGGTCTATTAATAGCAGCTACTTTGCAAATTATTGCTGTCACTGCATCTGCCATCATGGCTGGTGTAGCATTACAAGAAACAGCTCAAACTACTGACTTTGTTAAAAATTGGCATTACAAATCAAATCAATTATGGTTCAATCAGAATCAAATTGACAGCAAATTGGCTGCTTAAGTGGCTGACTTATAACAAGCAGTCACCTTACTGGGAGACCAGGTCATAAGTCTGCAAAAGCAACTAAGGCTCTGTTGTGATTGGAATATCACTCAATTTGTATCTCTCTCTCTCTCTCTCTCTCTCTCTCTCTCTCTCTCTCTCTCTCTCTCCTTCTCTGTCTGTATTTGTGTGTATATATACACACACATACATAAACTGTATTTCCTTGGGAAAACATTAAAAAGCATCTACTCCATCAAGAAAAATATGACTGAGCAGTTTGAAAATTTACAACCAAATATATTAAATACTTTCAGTCACAAACTGAATTTGCTCTCTAAAGCTGACGTTTTTAATGACATTTTATCTTGTTTGGACTCAGGTGATTCACTTTCTTATCTTAAAATCTATAAAAATTCCACCATAATAACTTCTGACATTATTTTAATCATTTACTTGTGCTTATTTATAGTCTGTCAAAAACTCCAAAAAAACAGCAGAGGACTGACACATTACCATGATAGACATACAACTGCATCAACTTATTTCTAATAAAAATAAAAAGGGGGAATTTCTTGGAAAAATATGTTTGAGTAATTTATTATATGTATCCAATAATGCCATTATTTTATTGTATCACCCTATGTTACTATATTAAATAAAGACAGAAACAGATGTTAGCAGGGTTTTGCCCTGAAGGAATGTGTGAACTCAATGGTTCACTTATCAGAAGCTGTTATCAAAGGTGAGCTTTCATGGCTCTGGTAGGGATGTTTTCCAGAAAGGCTTCCTTGTATCTCAAAATCTGTGAGCTTCCCTCTTTCCTTAAAAGACAAGGCAGGGCAAATATGACTCACAGGATGGGAGCCACTGACAATGAGTGCCGTTTGCCCAGAGTCATGCCCCTGTCTTCTAAACAATCTGTTTTATAATGATCTGTTCCCTGCTCTCTCCTGATCATCTACCTTTAAGTCCACAACAACTCAACCAAAAAAATATAGGGTCACTATGCTTCTTTTGTTATACCTATGTTAATTGATGACTACCTCTTAAAACTTAGAAGTTAGTCCTTGAAAGACTTTGTACTTATTTTTCACCTAGATAGAATTGAAACCCTTTGAGAAGGATTTTGACCCCAACCCACTGTCTGCCATAGTAACTGTATTCACTGATATTTAAATATGTTACCCTGAAACCTAGTAATTAATATCTGTGATTATAAAAATCTATGTAAATCTAACCATGTTGCTAGACATTTATGGGGATATGTCTAGTCTCCTGGATAAGCCCACTGTTATATGTGATCTTTTTATATAAAACTGTAAACTGTACTTTAGTCTCTGTATATTCTTTTATTCTATTTCCTATCAATTTTTTTATCCTCTGTGGTAACCCCTATCTAAGGTGACCTGGCTTGGTGGAGAAAAGCAACTGATCTCCTCATAGCTCTGCCTCAACTCCCCCCCCCCACATTCTATCCCACCTGGGATGTGAATCATCCCTTTGTCCAGCCTGTCAACACTGCATATGCAACTTGTTTCATTAGTCACTGAGTTGCTATGTCAGATGTCAGATTGTCTATCATGGTACCAAAGTGTTTGTTTTCAAGTAACACTTATTTTACTTAATAATGAACACAGAACATAAGAGTAATAATGTTGGTATACTGTTGTAATTGCTCTCTATTTTTATTTATTTATTATTAGATTTTTTTTAATTTCAGCATATAATGGGGGTAAAGATTTTAAGGTTTCAATAAATGCCCTTTCTCCCCTCCCCCCACAAGTCTGAGTCTCCAGCATGGCCATCCCCCAGATGGTGCACATCTCACTCATTATGTATGTATATACCCTCCCCCTCCCCCCTGCCCAATACCCTATTACCATAGCACCTATGTTTCCACTTAGGTACTGCTCAGTTAATACCAGTTTGCTGGTGAGTATATGTGGTGCTTGTTTTTCCATTCTTGGGATACTATATTTTTTCTTTCAAAAAAATATGAGAGTACAAACATTTTTATCACATTTAATATCTTTGTATCTCCCTAGCAAGGGTTAGAGGTACACCCTTCCCCTCCATGAGGGTCAAGGCATCCCTCATTTGTGGGTCTACCCCCAAACTCTTGAATCCCTGGTGAACACCACCACCATTTGAGCACCGTAGTGTTAATCATTCAGTACCAATTTGAAGGTGAGTACATGTGGAGCCCATTCTTCCAATCTTGTGTCACTTCACTTCAGATATGGGCTCACTCAACCCAGGAAAATATAAGTGGTGCTAGCTCATTGTCATTTCTTAAAATTGACTAATAGGTCATTAAAAACATATAGCAAATATTAATAATCCACTAATGAATTGATGGGCTCTTGGGTGTTTTTTATTTTTTTACTTTAAAATTGTAACATGCTCATTAATTTTTTTTCTTTTTTTTTTTTCTTTTTTTGTCACCTGATCTGACTTGTATGCTCATTAATTTTATTTCATCAGTATTTGTATCTTCAGAGGTATAGGTTCTTATCAAATAATCAACAGGTGTCCTGAAAATTTCATCAAACTATAGGAGGCCCCTTTAAGAAAGCCCATGGAGGGGGTGAACTGCAATGCAGATTAAAGCTAATTACATATTAATTACACTTAGGATACCTTAGGTCACTTTGTAAATCTTATTATGCCTTGTCTGGGGAAACATTAGATTGATAAAGGATTCCCTCCTTCCTCAGGTTTAGAAGTGGCTCAGGGTAGAATTAAAGGTTGAGCAGCACCAAAATATAATGGCAGCCTTATCCATCTCCCCAGGTGTAGCAATTGCTGGAAACACCACCAAAACAGGGCACCATTGTCCCCAGAAGATCCAAGATCCTAACTATCTGCCTAAGATTTGTAAATCCTTTTGAAAGATTTTTAAAAGGTTATTTTTTAAGAAATACTTTTTTTTTGAGACAGAGTCTTGCTTTGTTGCCCAGGCTAGAGTGAGTGTCAACATAGCTCACAGCAACCTCAAACTCCTGGGCTCAAGCAATCCTCCTGCCTCAGCCTCCCGTGTAGCTGGGAATACAGGCATGCGCCACCATACCCGGCTAATTTTTTGTATATATATTAGTTGGCCAATTAATTTCTTTCTATTTCTAGTAGAGACGGGGGTCTCACTCTTGCTCAGGCTGGTTTCGAACTCCTGACCTTGAGCAATCCACCCGCCTTGGCCTCCCAGAGTGCTAGGATTACAGGCGTGAGTCACTGCGCCTGGCTACAGTGCACTCTTTATTACAAATAGGGCTGTTTAGACTTCTTCCTTCTTCAAAGCTAATTATTAATTATCTAGATAACTTGTATGTGAAAGTTATGATTTGTTTACTTATATACAGTAACGACTTTATGTGTGCCTTTAAAATCTCTCAGTGGATTAGCACTAAACACATCACATTCTGCTTTAATTGAGTAATAAAAGGATTTTCTTTTAATTCTCTTTTAACTTTGTGGAGAGGTTTTCTTATTTGGAGACTCTTTACTTTTAGTATTTCCTGAACACTTTCCAGAATTAAAAATGCAACATAAACATAAAATGTGCCCACCACTTCTACATTTGAAGGGCTTTGAACACTAGATTCCTTTTTGAGCTTCCAGTCTGTAACCTGAAACTCTGCAGCACAGAGCTTCACTGTCCCCACATCTGCACACAGTAAGTTCTCTAGGCCTCTTTGGTGTCTACTGTCCCTCTAGAGCATACTTAGACCTGATTCCTGTGAATACACTCTCATAGGATAATAATCAGTTGTTCTATCCTTTCTCTAAATGCATCTCACATCTTTAGAACTGAAATGGTTTCAGAGACCATGGGGCTCAGACTCAAATGGGAACAAGATAATGCACTCTGGGTTGGACACATAAACTCCCTTTCTGCCTTCTCTTCTTGCCCAAATGCCAGGAAATGTGCAGTGAGTCCTACTGAATCCATGCCTCTCTAAGAGACCTAAACCTGCAGCTCTGAATTCTGAATCCAAAGTCTGAGGTTCCTCAGGATGCATTAGAGCAGGTTCCAAAGAAGAATTTCTCTTCCTGTTTTCCTCCCCTCCCTGTCAAAGCAAAGAATACACAAGTTTGATCAAACTAGACCTGGCCTGAACCTGGAATTCACAACACAGAGACATACATTGGACTGAGGATGTTCCAAAGTCTCAGGGGAGACATATGCTGCAGTGTAAGAGATCAACATGGACTTGTAAGTTGACTTTGAAAGGATCCTTTTGGGGTGAGTGTAGACAATGTTTTAGATCTTGTGTAGTATTGTATTATAGTTGTATGTGAAGAATGGAAATGCTGGCACCACATCTAAATTTTTCTGTAAATTATTGCACACTTGTCACTTTTGTGGAATAATAAGGATTAAATCACACAATGTAAAGGCTTCTCCACAGTGCAACAAACCATACTTCTAATCAAATAGCACATGCTCAGTAGACATTGCATTATGCTCCTCTTCACTTTGGATATTAGGTATATGTTGTGATGAGTGTTGGGCAAAAGGCAGTATGTATGCTGTGCTTGCTGTCTCTACCTGAGTGCTACTAATAATGGATTCAGGTTGACCAACAGCAGCACTAAAAGGGGACCTGACAAAGAACCCAAATAGTGTATACCTTCCACACTAGCCGACCACAATTCTTAGAGTGAGGCCCACATTATCACATCATTTACATTCACATTGATGTTTCAGAGACAATTTTAAAGTAATTACCTCTCAACCCAGACTTTCAATTAGGATAACCTGGCTAGATTGAAGAAACACCATCACCTGCGTGTTGGGCTGGGTGGGAACATCCATGTGGTTTTAATTGTGCCCCACATAATTCTAATTTGATACCAAGGTCAAGCATTAGGACTTCTGCATATATACATGTGAATTGAGTTTAGCCTTTGTTCCTGAAGAAAGTCATAGATTCTGCTCTCTTGGGTTTGGTAGAGGCAGATCAGTGTGGTCCATATTTCCATTCCTGTTGCAGAAACTCCTGGCACCTGTAGCAGGGGGAGGTAACTGGAAGAAAATACAGGAGAACCTCACATTTTGGTCTCCATGAATGGGCTGATCATAGCCGACTCTTTACTGTGAACAAGAAAAAGTGAGTGTAGCCCTTCTGCATTTTAAGGTCCTCCTGCTTGTGAGTGTTGTAGAAACAAGGAAAGAAATTGTGCTGACTCCTTTCTGGGAAGTCTCAAGATTTAATTGTAATTGTTTTACACAATCTCACCTGAAAAGAAATTTGAAAGTAGGAGAAGAGGAAAAAGAAATGGCTTGTTTTCAGGTACGTGTTTCCCAGATTAGGGGTTGTGTCAACTCTTTCTCCTAGAATGTAATGTAGAACTTCAATTTTTTGAACTTCTAAACTTTTACTTCTTTACTTCTGATGTGTATGCCTAATAAGTTTTGCAACTATATTTTTTTCTATTTATTCTTATGATAGTCAAGGAGCTCTGGAAAATCCATCCTCTGTATCTAACAGAGCCTGCTCTACATTCTCTCCCATAAGCTTCTTAATACAATAGCCAAGTTGTATAAGAAGCATATGACATGTAATATTGAAAATATTCTGATTGTGACAGGTCCAGATAAAATAGTATGAATATCTGAGATTCCTACTGGGGATAGGATAGAGTCTTTGGATTTGAGTGAGTACGGGAAACATGTACTCTCAAAGTTCGATCTGGATGCTTCATCACCTCTACGTAAAATATTATTAGGAAAATTGAGAAAGACGATAACATTGGTTGTCTAGGATAACCAGAAAATTATGGAAAAAAGAGAAAATAGAAGACTCGCTCTGTATGATGCTACAGTATTTACATACATTATTAAAGATAACAAATCATGGAAAGTATCTGTATCTGAAATTGGCATATAACTTATGATTCTTCATTGTTACATATTGTTGGCCACTACCATCCCAGCAATGGTTTTGTATTCTCCTTTGTGCAATGGTGCCTAATACCAATTTGTCCCTCTAAATTTATGTTAATTTCATTCACTTGGTTAAGATGCTCTCATCTTAACAGATTTTTCCCATATACAGTTAATTGTTTTTTATTTTTTGTCTTTATCATTGTGTCTCATGGAGATTTACTCACTGTTGTTAATGAACAATCACATTTAATATGGAAGCTCCCCTTTCTTCTTATAGCTTGCTTTGAAAAATTAGGGCTATCATCTGTGTTCTGTTCAGATGAATTGAGATAAATTCAAGGTCTACCACTTTTACTGGATGTTGACAAAATACTCTCCTTAGGCAAGAAGCATGTTATCAATAGTTTTATTATGTGACATGCAGAGATTCAGACCTCACCTTAGATCTACTGTATCAGACTCTGTATTTTGACAAAATCTCCAGTTCATTATTGTACTTGTTAAAATTAGGTGATACTTTCTAACTCTGTATGTTTCTCTATGTGAGAAATATGCACAATTTATTGACATGATGTAAATAAAACACCAATAAATTTATATTACTTCTGTAAGGCCCTTAATTTTGTGTTAGATACTTTATCATCCAAAGAAGAATCATATGCACACAGATTCATACATCTTTTGGGATCTTCATTCCTGTGAAAAAGAGAATATATTAAATAATATCATTGTGCTAAAATATAACTTATTGGATAATTCCAGTCACTCATATGTCAGAAACAATTCTCACAACTCATTTTCCTTGTAGTCAAATTAAGAACTCTCTATATGACCACTTGGGAAATATGTGTCTTTTTACAGGAGATGGTTACATTCAGGGATGTGGCTGTAGAATTCTCTCCAGAGGAGTGGGCATGCCTTGATAATGCTCAGCAGAATTTATATAGGGATGTGATGTTAGAGAACTATGGAAACCTGGTCTCCCTTGGTAAGGATCATTTATATACAGAATTCATATTCCACATTAAGGCCATTATTTTATTTTTGTAGATAGTTTCTTAGAAGATTCTACTTTACATGAATGAATTTTATATCCCTTCTTTTAAAGAAAATTTGAAGATTTTTGGTGTATTAAATAAAATCATTAGATGTCTCATGTTATCTTGAATGTTTCCCTTTCTTTGGGTGATATGTATATTTCACAGTAGGTTAGTAGTTACTCTAGAAATCAGGGTATATCGTTGTTGCCTGCACCTTAGAATAGAATTTACACCTCTTATTTATGTGGTGCTAGTTGGAATTGGTGCTGTACTCATAAATTAGAAGTAATTTTTTATTATTCTACAGTGTCTGTGAGAAAACAATATCTTGCAAAGGAATTTTCTAAAATCTTCTATAGTGTTCTGTCTATTAAGGATAGTACTGCATTAGTAATTGGAAAGTTTTCAGCAAGAGTCATGTGAAATTTTTCTAATAAAACAGGTCTTGCCTTCTCAAAGCCAGAACTGATCACATGCCTGGAGCAAAGGATAGAGCCCTGGATTATGAAGACAGAGGAAACAACAGCTAAATATCCAGGTAGGTGAGATTTAGTGAAGCAGATTAACAAATGTTAGAGAGCCAAAGCTCAAGGACGAAGGCAGATATATAAAAGTGGGTTTGAATATTCTGCTCTTTTGGAAATGATTTTTAGAAGCCTGTGTATGTTTCTCTTTATCTCACAGATGGACATCTTATGTCCCACACCCTTAAACTCTCTAAGAACTCTACCCATGCAGTGATCTTCCTTAGAATTCAGTGAGAGCCAAACTTCTTGTCTTGGCTTATAAGGGACTACATTATCTATTAGCATTTCTATTGGTTAGGAGTTATGGGACTATCTGTGCATATTTTGAAGACCATGACATTAAACCATCATTTGACAGCCTTTCACTCTCCTGCCCTTTCTGGAGTACAGTGGCTGATCATAGCTCACTGCAACCTCAAACATAGGGGCTCCAGGGATCCTACCACCTCTGTCTTCTAAGTAGCTAGAACAATGGGCATGAGCTACCATGGCCAGCAATTTCTTAGGTGTTATTATTTTCTTGTAAAAATGGAGTCTCCTTATGTTGCTAGGGCTGCTATCAAGATCCTGGCCTCAAGTGATCCTTCTACCTTGGCCTCCCAAAGTGCTAGGATTATAGGTGTGATTCACCATGCCCAGCTCCATGTTTTAAGTTCTTTTTGATCCCTCATTACTGAAATGTGTAAAGGGGAATAGTGGAGATATTGGGACTTGTTTCTGGAATGCCAGAAGCACTAAGGACACAAGTTCATATTTTATGCATCATGATTTCCAATTCTTAGTTTCCAGAGGCAATCCTACAGAAAGTCAGACTCACTAATTTTGTACAAATGCATAGCCTCCTCCTAAATGTAAGAAAATCTAATGTTATTTCACTTGTAAATACTCTTTTTCTTGTATAAAATAAGAGTAAATTTTCAACTTTATTATACCCAAATTCCCAAAGTAATAATATTGTTTATTTTCCCTGCTCACCTTATGGAATTCTTAAATATACTGTCTCATTCAATGCTTCAAATAGCTGAACATATTTATATTCCCAATTGATACATAATACTTTGATAACTTATACTCCATAATTTCCTTTTATTTCATAGCATTAGAAATGTGTCATTCATATGTCTGTATGTGTGCATGTATTTCTGTGTGTGGGGTTTTAATGGGTGGAAATTTCCACAAATAAGAAATGTATAACTGTATAAATTTATTGTACATACTGTAGTGATCTGATGCGTGTATAAATGGTAAAACAATATAATTAAGTTAATAAACATATCCATCATCTCACATTTTTACCATTTAATTATAGTGAAAACATTTATTAATAGTGAGGTTTATGGTCTAAACAAATTTTAAGCATATAAAACATCATTAGTAACTCTAATCATAATGCCATACATTAGATCTCCAAGATCTAGTCATCTTATAACTAAAAGCTTTTAGCCTTAAACATCTCCTCACTTTTCCTGATTCCACACCCTGAAAACCAATGCTGTACTCTTTATTTTTGTAAATTCAACTTTTTAAAAATTATCCATAGCAGTATTTATTATCAGTATTTATTATCAGTATTTAATTATCCATAGCAGCATTTCTGGGAATGGCTGATTTTACTTAGCATAATGCCTACTATGTCCATCCATGTTGTTGAAATGGCAGGATATTTATCATTTGCATGGTTTAGTAATATTATATGGTATGTGTTTGTGCATTCATTTTTTAGTCTATTCATGATACACAAGCATTTAGTTTGTTTCCATTTTCTTGGCAAATGTGCATAATGCTGCGATATATATATAGGGGTGCAGAATCTTCTTAAGATACTGATTTTACATGGTTATACTCATAGGTAGAATTGGTGAATGACAAGGAAGTTGTATTATTTACATTTTTTTACAAATCTCTATGGTGACATTATCCATTTACAATCAATAACAGTGTACAGGGATTGCTTTCCTGCACACTCTTGTCCTCACTTGTTATGTCTCTTCTTTTGGACATTAGCCATTTTAGCAGTTGTGAGGTGATATCTTATCATAGTTTTCATTTGTGTTTACATGATGTTTTGGTGATGCTGAGTTACTCTTCGTGTTTCTTGTTGTAAACTGGTATGCTTTCTTTGAAAATAATCTACATAAACTTTTGCTTATTTAGAAGTGGGTGATGACATTGTCTTGCATTTGAAAAATATGAGTTTCCTATATATTTTGGGTATTAACATATTATACAATATAAACCTTGAAAATATTTTCTCCCATCCTATATGTTTTCTTATTTTGTTTTTTTACTTTGCTGTGCAGAGGATTTTAAGTTTGATGCAGCCCAAATTGTTCAGATTTTGTTTCAGTGCTCATTGTGTCATATCCAAAAATAAAAGAAAATTGCAAATCTTATGTCCAAGTTTTCTCATATGTCTTCTTTTCTTTATATTATTTTTTAAAGAAACAGTTTTATGCCTTCCATTTAAAACTTTATTACTTCTGGAGTTAGTTTTTGGGTATCATATAAGAAACAATAGTCTGCTTTTATTCATTTGTTTTTGGGTATCCAGTTTTCCAGCACCAAGCATAGAAGAGCCATACTTTCTGCATTGTACATTGCTAGTGCCTAGATAAATGTTACTTGACCTTATATGTTTTGGTTTATTTCTGAGCTCTCCATTCTCCTCCATTGTTATTTGTGTTGGTTTTTTTTTTTTTTCTTATCTTTTTTTTAATTTTTTTTTTTTTAAAGCCAGTCAAATTTAGCAGTGGGGGGTTGAATACCAACTTTAGTGACACTAATGTGAATAAGTTCTGATAACCCACTACCATCGGACCAGCCTTGTGTTGGTTTTTATGCACATATTTTGCTGTTTTTATTACTCCCACCTTAAAATTTAGTTTGAAATCAGAAAGTGCAATGCTGGAACCTTTTTTATTCTTTCTCATTATTATATAGGGCTCATCAATGGTATTTGTGAGATCATACAAATATTAGAAGTTTTTGGTTAATACTGTCAAGTAATGCCCCTGGAATTTTGATAGGGAGTGCATTGAATGTATACATTGTTTTGGATAATATCATTCTATTCACTCATGCCATCTTCAATTTCTTTTATTAATATCTTATAGTACTCAGGGGAAAGGGTTTTTTTAACCACTTTAGTTAAATTTATTTCTTAGACATCTATTTTCTTGATGGTATTGTAAATGAGAGTGTTTTCCTTTTTCATTGTCTACTTTATTAGTGTAAAGAAAAACAACTGCTATCTGTATGTAAATTTTACATCCTGTGACTTAACTGAGAGGTTTTATTACTTTTATAGCTTTCTTCCTTTCTTCTATATGGCTTTTGATCTATAAGATAATGTCATCTGTAAACAGTGTTATTTTTACTTTTTCCTTTCTAATTTGAGTGGATCTTGTCATGTTCTTGCCAAACATTTCTGCTTAGGTGTTGTAGTCACATAATAAAATAGCATTAACAGTGGTTGCACATTATACTTATGATGGTATCTGTGCATATGAAGGATTAAATACCTTTCCCAGTTAAAACTGGTTTTGGAAGGTAAAGATTTTTTCTTTTGAGTACTTGGATTAAAGGTATCTCCACTGGGTTTTCAATGAAGAGTTGCTGTAGCTAGGACACAAGTCTGCCCCTTGTTCTGCAGTGGAGTCTGCATCTGGTGGGCCAGTTCCAAAGGCCTTGGGTGGTTTTCAATCCTCTCTTGTTTCTGGGCAAATTGGTTGCCTTCAGGATTTGGATGTGTATGCCACATACTAGGGTATGGTTGTGGATTTCAGTCTGCATGTTTTAGGGCTGATTCCATATGTGTGGCTGGGTGTGGCTCCCAACGAGTACATTGGAAGAGTCCCTGCAGGTCACTGTGTGGATCTATGCCCTGAAAGAACTGGACATGGACTATTTGAGACTGCTGTAGCAGAGTCACAGTTCTGCTTTACAGATGATAGCAAGACCAAGATATTCAAGTCTGCCTCCATGGCTGCAGATAGCTGTGTCTCTCCCAAAGTCTCTGGATGAGCAGCACCACCCCAACTTTGCCATAGGGAACCATTGGAGACTCTGTGTATCCAAGATGATGACCCATGTTGCAGTCTGTATTCAGGACAATGGGTCCTTAAGTTTGTCAGCTGGATGAGAGCCTGAATACTCAAAATGACCATCCCAGATCTATGGTTCCACTAGAGTTTAATGCCCTCCATTTAAGTCTTCAAATTCAGATAATTGTAATTTTCCTTGGATGCCTACCAAATTGTTGTTGTTCTTTTGGAAAGAAAAAAGCAAGTGGATCCTTCCCCTCCCACCATATAGCTGATTTGTTCTCCTTATATATTTTAAATTTGTGATCTGTTGTAATTTAATTTTTATAATTTTTAGAATCAAAAGTTCAGAATAACATAACAGCATTTCAATTTCTCTACATTCTCACCATATGTATGTGACGGCATATGGTTTTATTTATTTAAAAGTTCTCAATGTAATGGATATGAGGTGATATCTCATTGAGATTTTTTGTTTGCATTTTTCTAAAGATTAACAATTTTTAGGATGCTTTCATTTTATGTTTGGCCATTAGTATATCTTATTTTAAGAAATGCCAGATCAATCTATTGTCCATTTGTTAGTCAATTTGTTCACGTTTGTTTTTGAATTTTAATCATTGTTCAAATATTCACAATTTTAAATTCTAACAAATATGTGATGTGCATCTATTTTTACCCATTTTGTAGGAGGCATTTTTACTCCACTAAGTTTTTCCTTTCTTCAAATTTCAAGTGTGATACAATCTCATTTTTCTTCTCTTCCTTTTTCTTCATTATGCATTTGATGTTACATCTACTAAAACAGCGCCAGGACCAATATCATGATGTTTCCCTTATATTTTCTCTAAGAGTTTTATACATGTATTTCTTATGTTTTAATATTTAATTTACTTGAGATATATTCTAAATAGTGCAAGGGAAGGTACCAACATCATTTTTTTTCTATCACAAATACTCAGTTTTCTACAACATTTGTTGAAGTGACTTCTTTTTCATTGCATGGTCATTGCAATCTTGATTAACATTATTTTGGTCATGGACACAAAGGCTTATTTCTGGGATCTCCATTCTGTTGTTTCATCTCATTGTTTGTTATTGTGCCAGTAGATTGTTTTGTTATTCCTGTAGATTTGTTTTGAAATCAAGAAGTGCTATGCCTCCTTGTTTGTATTTCTAAAACAGTCTGGCTATTTATTGTTCCAATACGCTTTAGAATTTAGTTTTATATATCTTCAAAAGAAGTATGATAGGACTATTATAGACATTGATTCAATTTGTATATCACTGTGGAGAGTATTGACATCTTAACTTTTTAAATCATCTGACCATTGAGCTGAATGCATTAAAAAGTGTGTTTAATTTAGATTTATTTTTGTATTTAGCTAGTTTGTGTTGTGCTTTTGATTTCTAGTTCCACTTCATTCATGTCAAAAAATATATGTTGTATGTTGTTAGGATTCTTCGACTTGATAAGACTTAAGTGTCCTAACAGCATTTATCATGTATGATTGAAACCATAGTGTATTCTGCTGCTTTTGACTGAAGAGCTCTGTAAATATCTTTTACATCTAAATGGTCTATAATGTCTTACCCATTTTCTGCTTTCTTATTTATGTCCTGTCAAATTTTTGTATTCATCATTGAATGTGAGGTCTTACAGTCTCCTATAACTAGTGTGTTGCTAGGTATTTCTTGCAATACTTCTGTCCATAATTTTGTGCATATTTTCTTAATATGTTTAGAAACCTAGTTATATAATATATATTTAAAAATATATATGCAACAATATGTACATTACATGTATATCATCTATGTGTATTCTGTGCCATAGATTTCTCCTAAATGACTCATTATTTCATTATAAAAGTCTTTGTGTCTTCTGATGGTTTTTGACTTAAAGTGTATTTTCTTTAATTATGGCCACAATATCATCCTCTTATTGTTCATGTAGATTTTTTTTTTACAATTACTTCCAAGCACTTTTACTTTTTAGAGCTAAAGGAAGGCTTTCGTAGGTGGGATATTGTAGGGTTCTCTTTGTTTTTTATTCATACATTCATCTTATTTTTCATTAGAGAATCTAAACCATTTATATGTAATGTAACACCTGAAGGAAGAGTGTGCTGTTTCCATTATTCAAAAACTGAAATTGAGAATTTGAAAGAATTGCATTTAATCGGTAGACCAATATGGACATCTTCACCACATTAGGTCTTCTTCCCTTGAAGAAGAATGTATTCAAGATTGTGTTGTTTATTTTCCTATATTTGTGAATTTTTCTGTGTTTCTTCTATTATTTATTTTAAGTTTCATTCCATTCTAGTCAAAAATTAAAGTTAGTAAAATTTCAATTTTCTAAAATTGGTTAAGACTTGTGGCTTAACAGGTAGTTTTTTAGGAAGAACGTTTTATGAGCTATCAAGGAGATTGTGTATTCTACTATTATTCTGTAGAGTGTTCCTAATATATCTGTTAGATCTAACTGCTATGTAGTGTTTTCAAATCTTTTGTTTTCTTATTAATAATTTGACTGGTTTTATTATTATTGAAAGTGGAATAGAATATCAAAGTATCGTATTATTTTGATGTCCATTTCTTGCTTCATTTCTGTCAATGTGTTTTAAAAATATATTTGAGAACCTTGATGTGAGATAAAGATAGATATCATATAAATGTATTATTTTCAAGGCCCTCCATGAATGACCACTTTTTATATTTATTGCCCTTTTTGTCTCTTGTGACAGTTTTGACTTAAAGTGTATTTTAAAAATTATAACGTTTTTCACTTTAAAATAATGTGCCTAATATAATTTTGAAGTCCACTGCTCTTTGATGCTAAATGTTCTTCTGAAATATCTTGCTATATCCTTGTAGTTTTAGTCTATTGTTCTCACCAGGTATGAAGACAGGTCACTTTAGATAGAATATAGTTGGATTTTTTTTTAACTCTTTATTTAACTATGCCTTCTGACTGGGAACAGTAGTACATAAATAGTTACATAATTTTCTCAAAGGAAGGACTTACAATTTCTCTTTGTTAATTATTTTATATAACTTTTTTCACTTTCTTTTCTTTCTTTCCTCTCCTTCTCTCCTGCATTGTGCCTCACTGATTTTTAGTGACATATTTTGTTTCTTTGCCTAGCTTTCTTTTTTCTCTATAAACCTTTTTTTCTGATGTTCACTGTGAGAACTATATAAAACCTTTTGAACTTGCAACTTATGTTAAATGAATAACTACTTCAGTTGCATATAAAAATTCTTAATCTTTACATCTGCCCTCACTTTTATGATATCGATGTCAATAATTATGTCTTTTTATATTGTATAGAAATTAACACATGACAATGATCTTTTTGTTATTTTGCCTTTAAAATTTCATAGCATAATTAAATATTTTGCACCATCATTATGATAATGCAGAATTTTATTCTTAATATGTGCATATTTTTCTCAGAGAGTTATGTAGTTGTCAAGGGAGGTGGAAACCAGCCTTTGGAAAGGCCACAAAAAACACATGTGTGGACATGTGCCCATAGTTTCATTCTCTTTTGAAAGGGAATCCAGGAGATGGGATTTTACTACTAAAGTGATAACTCAGTATCAGCATGGAGGAAGGGCTTTGGTTCGTAAATGCAACAAAGTTTCCTTCCCCTTCCTGTGATTCTTGGTGTTTTTCTCAATTGAGGTGCTATGAACTATTAGCAGTTATGATTTCTAAAAGAATCATGGTTGCAAGTATATTTTTAAGGTCATACATCTAAGACCATGGTATTCTATTGTGCTTTCTTGCTAATGTGCTTTCTATAGTTTTATATATTCAAATTTTGAAGTATATTCGCCTGAGTCTGGTTAGTGAGATACTTTGTTATTTTCATTTCTTTCAGAGCTGTCTCACTATTGCACCAAAGAATTATTACCAGAGCAGGGCACAAAAGACTCCTTTCAGAAATCAATAACGAGACTATATGGAAGCTGTGACCTTGAAAATATATACTTAAGAAGAGATGAGGAGTGTGTGGCTGAGTGTAAGAAGCAGAAAGTATGTTCTGATGGTCTTACCCAATGTTTGTCAACTTGCCGGAGAAAAATCTTCAAAAGTGACAAATGTACAAAAGTCTTTAGCAAATCATCAAATCTAAATAGACACAAGACAAGACATACTGGAGAGAAAAGTTTCAAACTTAAAGAATGTAGCAAAACATTTAACCACAGCTCTAATGTTTCTGGACATAGAAAAATTCATACCACACAGAAATCCTACAAGTGTGAAGAATGTGGAAAACCCTTTAACTGTTGCTCAAAACTTATTATACATAGGAGAATTCACACTGGAGAGAAACCCTACAAATGTGAAGAATGTGGTAAAGCCTTTACCCAGTGCATACACCTTACTCAACATAAAAGAATCCATACTGGAGAGAAACCCTACAAATGTGAAGAATGTGACAAAGCCTTTATCCAGTTCTCAATCCTTAGTCGACATAAAAGAATTCATACTGGCGAGAAACCCTACAAATGTGAAGAATGTGGCAAAGCCTTTAACTCATCCTCAACCCTTAGTCTACATAAAAGAATTCATACTGGAGAGAAACCCTACAAATGTGAAGAATGTGGCAAAGCCTTTAACTGGTCCTCACACCTTACTCAACATAAAAGAATTCATACTGGAGAGAAACATTACAAATGTGAAGAATGTGGCAAAGCCTTTACCCAGTGTTCAGGCCTTTCTCGACATAAAAGAATTCATAATGGAGAGAAACCCTAAAATGTTGTAGAATGTGGCAAAGTCTTTATCCAGCTCCGAGACTTCACTCTACATAAATGAATCCATACAGGAGAGAAACCATAGAAATGTGAGAAATGTGGCAAAGCATTTTCCCAGTGCTCACACCTTAATCTTCATAGAAGAATGCATAACAGAAAAATTCTATGAATGTGAGAATTGTGGCAAAGTCTTTACTAACTGCTCACATTTTATTCAACACCAAATAAATTATACCAGATAAAAGTGAGATAAATGTAATGAGTATGAAAGTGCTTTCCCTAAGTATTAGCTTTAAAATGCACAACAGTAGTTATACTTAAAGTAAACAATCATAATGTAGAGTGCTGACAATACCTTTAGTTACAACAGAGATCTTATTGGACATGGGAGAACTTACACTTAAAAAAATGCTCCAATATTTTCCCCAACATTGCTCAACATCACAAAAATTTTAAGAGATAGACACCTTACAAATATAATGAATGTGAAAAAACATTTATGCAAAAGATATACCTTAGAGAACCACAAAGAATTGATACTTAAAAATACTCTACAGATATAATGAATTTCAGAACACATTTAACGAAGAATCAAGTCTAAACAAATATCAGAGGATTCACAGTGCAATACACTAATGCACTAACACATTCACAGATTTCTTTAAACCAGGTTGTTGATTATAGAGTACTACCCAGTTAAAATAGTTAGTTGATTTACTTGTATGTCAGCTTTAAAAAGAGAGAGATTTTGTGAGAGTTATAATTACATGTAAAATATACTTTCTGGTCAGGGTGGGGTAAAAATATAAAAAGATATAATTTTTTCCCTTTTTGACAAGCAAATATTAATGTTATTCAACTTTAAAAACAGTAGATGGTATGCTTTCATTCTTAGTGTGTATGTGAATGTCTGTGGTTAATGATAGCTACATTGCATTTATTAGTAGTCTTTGTGTATTCAATAGGCATTATTCATGTACTTTTCCATGGGAAATTAAAATCACTGAAATGTAAGATTTATGAAGTGGAGAGGTACTATGGATTTTTCTTATAACAAACAGTATCTCAAGTGATGTATGATGTGGGTATACAGGCTAATATTCTTTTAATTATAATCAGAATGAAAAATTACAATATTAGAAATAACTTGTTTTAATATTATACATTATGATAGATAATAAAATCAAATGAAATTTGGAATATTTTTAGATGACATGTAAACTTAATTTGTTTCATTAGATTAAAAATAATTTTAATGTGTCAAACATGTAGATTGAACGAAGTGTTATTTTTGCACCAACTTTAACCTATCCAATGTTACTCAAAGAGTAACTTGGAGATAATGTGTTGTAAAAATGTACTGTGGGGTTACAGAGTAAAAATACATCACTTGTGATCCTTTTTATCAGTGTCTCTACTTTGAAGAATAATGTTCCCAAAGTTCTTTTTCATTATATTTATAATTACATTGTTACTATAATGCTTATAATAAAGATTTTGTACTTAATGAAAAGCCATACATTTCTTAATACAGCATGACTACTTATTACATTCTATCCTACATTTTTCTTTAAGTTGCAAAATTATCTCCTCCTGCAATAACTTCAGACACATGCATTTTATTTGAAATTAACCAATTACCAAAAAAAGAAAGTCTCACTGATAACCAAGTAAGTTTAGGGTGCACCGTTTATGACAAATAGGGCTGTCCAGGCTTTTTTCTTCTTTGTTCACAGAAAATTATTATCTAGATAACATGTATGTAAAAGGATTTGCCTAGCTATGTCCAGTAACAACTTTATGTTGTGCCTTTGAAATGTCTCAGTGGATTGGCACTGTGCACATCACATTCTGCTTTAATTGAGTGATAAGAGGGTTTTTTTTTCAATTCTCTTTTAACTTTGTGGATAGGTTTTCTGAGTTGGAGACTCTTTACTTTTAATATCTCCTGAATACTTTCCATAATTAAAAATGCATCATAAACATAAAATGTGCCCACCACTTCTAAATTAGAAGGGCTTTGGACAGTAGATTCCTTCTTGGGCTTCCAGTCTGTAATCTGCAAGTCTGCAGCACAGAGCTTCACTGTCCCCACATCTGCAAACAGTCAGTTCTCTAGGCCTCTTTGGTGTCTACTGTCCCTCCAGAGCATACATAGACCAGATTCCTGTGAATACCCTCTCATAGGATAAAAATCAGTAGTTCTATCCTTTCTCTAAATGCATCTCACATCTTTAGAACTGAAATGGATTCAGAGGCCATGGGGCTCAGACAGAAATGGGAACAAGATACAGTGCACTGTGTGTGACACGTAAACTCCCTTTCTGCTTTCTGTATTGCCCAAATGCCAGGAAGTGTGCATGAGTGCTACTGAATCCATGCCTCTTTAGAGACCTAAATCTGCAGATTTGAATTCTGAATGAAAGGTCTAAGGTTCCTCAAGATGCATTAGACAGGTTCCAAAGAGGAAATTCTCTTCCTGTTTTCCTTCCCTCTCTGTAAAAGCAAAGGATACACAAGTGTGTACACACGTTGTATACACACATTGTATACACATGTTGTGTATCCCTTGCTTTTACAGAGGGAAGGAAACTAGACTTGGCCTCAACCGAGAATTCGCAACACAGGGACATACTCTGGAATAAGGATGTACCAAAAACTCAGGGGAGACATATGCTGCAGTGTTAGAGATCAACATGGACTTGTAAGTTGAGTTTGAAAAAACCTTTTTGGGGTGAGTGTAGACAATTTTCTAGATCTTCTGTAATGTCATATTATAATGTCTTGTATTATAATGTCTTGTGTAATGTCATATTATAATTGTGTTAGAGGAATAGAAAGGCTGGCACCACATCTAAATTTTTCTGTAAATTATTGGACACTTACTACTCACCTTTTCTGGCACAGCAAGGATTAAATCACACAATGTAAAGGCTTCTTTACAGTGCAACATACTATACTTCTGAACACATAGCACATGCTCAGTAGACATTGCATTATGCTGCTCTTCACTTTGGAAATGAAGTATATGTTGTGATGAGTGTAGGGCAAAAGGCAGTATGTATGCTGTGCTTGAGGTCTCTACCTGAGTTCTAATAATAATGGATCTAGATTGAACAACATCACCCCTAAAAGGGGACATGTCAAAGAACCCAATTAATATACCCCTTCCACACCACCAGACCACATTTCTTAGAGTGAGGCCCACAGTACCACATGATTTATATTCACAGTGATGTTTCAGAGACAATTTTAAGATAATTACCTCTCAGCCCAGGCTATCAGTTAGGATAACCTGGCTAGATTGAAGAAACACCATCACCTGCCTGTTGGGCTGGGTGGGAACATCCATGTGGTTTTAATTGAGCCCCACAAAATTCTAATTTGATACCAGCGTCAAGCATTAGGACTTCTGCATATATTCTTGTGAATTGAGTTTAGCCTTTGTTCTAGAGGGAAGTCACAGGTTCTGCTCTCTTGGGTTTGGTAGAGGCAGATCAGTTTGGTCCAGATTCCCATTCCAGTAGCAGAATCTCCTGGCACCTGTAGCAGGGGGAGGTAACCAGAAGAAAAGACAGAAGAACCTCACTTTTTGGTCTCCATAAAGGAGCTGATCATAGCTGAATCTTTTCTATGACTAAGAACAAGTGAGTGTAGCCTTACTGCATTTTATGTTCCTCCGCTTGTGAATATTGTGGAAACAAGGGAACAAATTTTGCTGACTCCTTTAAGTATAGTCTGAAGATTTAATTATAATCGTTCTACACAATCTCACCTGAAAAGGAATTTCAGAGTAGGAGAAGAGGGAGAAGAAATGGCTGGTTTTCAGGTAAGTGTGTCCTAATTTAGGGGTTGTGTCTACTCTTTCTCCTAGAAAGTCATGTAGAACTTTAGTTTTTTGAACTTGTAAAATTTACTTCTTTACTTCTGATGTATATGCCTAAAAAGTTTTGTAACTACATGTTTTTCTTTATTCTTATGATAGTCAAGGAGCTCTGGAAAATCCTTCCTCCCTATACAACAGAACCTGCTCTATATTCTCTCCCACAAGCTTCTTACTACAATAACCAAGTTTCATAAGAACTGTATGACATGTAATATTGAAAATGTTCCCATTGTGACAGGTCAAGATAGAATAGTGTGAATGTCTGAGATTCGTCCTGGGGATGGGATAGAGTCTTTGGATTTCAGTGAGGAAGAGAAACATGTACTCTCAATGTTTGATCTGGATGCTTCATTAGCTCTACATAAAATATCATTAGGACAATTTAGAAAGAGGATAGCATTGATTGAAAAGAATAATTATGGAGAAAAGAGAAAATAGAAGAGTTGCTCTGTATGATGCTAAAGTATTTACATACATTATTAAAGATAACAAAATATAGGAAATATCTGTATCTGAAATTTGCATAAATTGATGATTCTTCATGGTTACATATTGTTGGCCACTACCATCCCAGCAGTGATTTGTGTCCTCCTCTTTGCAACGGTGCCTAGCACCAATCTGTGCAGCTAAAGTTATGTTAATTTCATTCACTTGCTTAAGATGCTCTCTGACAGATTCATCCAATATAAAGTTAATTGTTCTTTTTTCTTTATTGTTAAGTGTCTTGTGGAGATTTATTGACTGATGTGCATGAGCCATCATATTAAATCCGGAAGCTCTAATTTCTTCTTATAGCTTGCTTTGAAAAATGAGGGCTATTATCTGTGTTCTGTTCAGATGAACTGAGATAAATTCAAAGTCTACCACTTACTGGATATTGACAAAATACTCTCCTTAGGCAAGAAGCATTGTAATCAGTAGTTATATTATGTGACATGCTGAGATTCAGACCACACACCATATCTACTGAATCAGAGTCTGTATTTAAAAAAAAATCTCCACTTCTTTATTGTACTGATCAAAATTATGTGATGCTTTCTAAATCTCTATGTTTCCCTATATGAGAAATATGCACAATTTATTGATATGATGTAAATGTAGCACCCATAAATTTATATTACTGTAGTGAGGCCCTTAATTTTGTATTAAATACTTTATCATCCAAATCAATCATATGCACACAGTTTCATACATCTTTTCTGATCCTCTTTCCTGTGAATAAGAGAATATGTTCAAGAATATCAATATGCTAAAAAATATCTTATTGGATAAGTGTAGTCACTCATATGTCAGAAACAGTTCTCATAACTTATTTTCCTTGTAGTCAAATTAAGAACTCTCTCTATGGCCACTTGGGAAATATGTGTCTTTTTACAGGAGATGGTGACATTCCAGGATGTGGCTGTAGAATTCTCTCCAGAGGAGTGGGCATGCCTTGACAATGCTCAGCGGAATTTGTATAGGGATGTGATGTTGGAGAACTATGGAAACCTGGTCTCCCTTGGTGAGGATCACTTATGTACAGAATTCCTATTCCACATTAAGGTCATTAATTTATTTTTGTAGGTAGTTTCTTAAAAGTTTCTACTTTATATGAATGAATTGTATATCCCTGCTTGTAAAGAAAATTTGAAGTTTTTGGTGTACAAAATGAAATCATTAGATGTCTCATGTTATCTTGACATTTCCTTTTCTTGGGCTGATACGTATATTTCACACTAGATTAGTAGTTACTCTAGAAATCAGGGTATATAGTTCTTGCCTGCAAGTTAGAATAGAATTTCCACCTCTTATTTATTTGGTGCTAGTGGGAATTGGTGCTCTAGTCATAAATTAGAAATAATTTTTTTATCATTCTACAAGGTCTGTGAGAAAACAATATCTTGCAAAGGAATAGTAGAATATTCTATGATGTTCTCTCTGCTAAGGATAGTACTGCATTAGTAATTGGAAAGACTTCAGCAAGAGTCATGTGAATTTTTTTTTTTTTTTTTTATAAAACAGGTCTTGTTGTCTCAAAGCCAGAGCTGATCACATGTCTGGAGCAAAGGATAGAGCCCTGGATTATGAAGAAAGAGGAAACAACAGCCAGATATCCAGGTAGGTGTGATTCAGTGAAGCAGATAACAAATGTTTGAGAGGTAAAGCTCAAGGAGGAAGGCAGATATTAAAAAGTGGCTTGGAATATTCTGCTGTGTTGGCAATGATTTTTAGAAGCCTGTGTATGTTTCTCTTTAACTTACAGAAGGACATCTTCTGTCCCATGCTCTTAAACTCTCTACAAAGTCTACCCATTCACTGATTTTCCTTAGAATTCAATAAGAGCCAAACTTCTTATCATGGCTTATAAGGGACTCTATTATCTGTCTCTATTTCTATTGCATGTGGGGATATGAGAATATCTGTACATATTTTGAAGACCTCTACATTAAATCATCTTTTGACAGTTTTGCTCTGCTGCCCCTTCTGGAATATAGTGGCTGATCATAGCTCACTGCAACCTCAAACTTCTGTGCTCCAGGGATCCTACTACATTAGTCTTCTAAGTAGCTAGGACTAACTATGTTCAGGAGTTACCATTGCAAGCTATTTTTTGTTATTAATAGTTTTTTTTTTAAAAAAAATGGAGTCTCCTTATGTTGCTTGGGCTGGTTTCAAGATTCTGGCCTCAAGTGTTCCTCTTTCCTTGGCCTCCCAAAGTGCTGAGATTATAAGTGTGATCCACCATACCCAGCTCCATGTTTTAAGTTCCTTTTGTTGCCTCATAACTGTAATTTATAAAGTGGAATATTAGAGATATTAGGATTTGTTTCAGTCATGCTAGAAACACTAGGGACAGATGTTCACATTGTCTGCATCATAATTTCCAATTCCAAGGTTTCAGAGGCAATCCTACAGAAATTCAGACTCATTAATTTTATACAAATACATAGCCTCTTCCTAAACATAAGAAAATCTAATGTTATTTCACTTCTAAATATCCTTTTTTCTAGTAGAAAATAAGAGTAAAATTACAACTTTATTAGACCATAGTTTCCAAGCAGTAATATAGTTTATTTTGCATACTCACCTCATAGAATTCTTAAACATACTGTCCCATTGAGTGCTTCAAATTGCTAAATATGTTTATAATCACAATTGATACATAATATTTTGATAACTTATATTTTGTAATTTTCCCCTAATTAGTACCATCAGGAATGTGTGATTCCTATGTGCATATGTGTGCGTATATATGTGTGTGTGTGTGTGTGTGTGTGTGTGTGTATTTGTGTGTGTGGTGTGTGTGTCTAACAGGTGTACTTTTACACAAATAAGAATTGTATAACTGTATACATTTATTTTTTATGCAGTAATGATTTGATGTGTGTATACATTGTAAAATAATAGAGTTAAAGTGATAAACATATCCATCATCTCTCACATTTATAATCTATTTATAGTGAGAACATTTACTTATAGTGAGGTCTATGTTATTAACAAGTTTCATGTATATAAATTATTTTTAATAACTGTAACCATGATGCTGTGCATTAGTTCTCCAAGAATTATAACTAAAAGTTATTTCCCTTAAACATCTGCCCACTTTTCATGCCTCTGCACTCTGGAAACCAATGTTGTACTATTTATTTTTATAAGTTCAACTTTTTTATATTACCTGTAGCAGTATTTATGTTTCTGGGAATGGCTTATTTTACTTAGCATAATCCCTACCATGTCCATACATGTTGTTGAAATGGCAGGATATTTATCATTTTTATGACTTAATAGTATTCTATTGTATGTGTTTGTATACTCATTTTTTAGCCTTTTCATCATAAACAGTCATTTAGTTTGTTTCCATTTTATTGGCACATGTGCATAATGCTGTGATATACATGGAAGTGCAGAATCTTCCTAAGATACTGATTTTACATCTTTGGTTATACTCATAAGTAGAATTGATGGATGATAAGGCTATTCTCTTTTTTACAATTGTTAATGAATCTCTATGATGACAGTACCAATTTACAATCAATAACAGTGTACAGGGATTGCTTTCCTGCACACTCTTGCCCACACTTGTTATGTCTCTTCTTTTGGACATTACCCATATTAACAGTTGGGAGGGTATACCTTAACAAAATTTTGACTTGTGTTTGCATGACGTTGTAGTGATGCTGAGTTTTTCTTCATGTTGCTTGTTATAAACTTGTAGGTTTTCTGTGAGAAAAATCTACACAATATTTTTCTTGTTTTTGATTGGGTAATGATGGTGAAGATAATATTGTTTTTGCTTTTGATTAATAGGAGTTTCCTTTATATTTTGGGCATTAATATATTATAGAATATAAAGTGTGAAAATATTTTCTCCTATCTTAAGTTTTCTTATTTTTTTCTTTTCCTTGCTGTACAGAGGATTTGAACTTTGATTCAGCTCACATTTTTTATATTTTTTCCAGTGCTTATTTTGTCATATATATCCCCCCCCAAAGAAAAACAAAAAACAAAAAACAAAATTTCAAGACATATATCATGGTTGTCCCATATTTCTTCTTTTCACTTATGCTTCTTTTAAAGAAACATTACAGTTTTAAGTGTACCATTTAAATATTTAATACATCTCAAGTTAGTTTTGGTGTATCATGTAAGAAAAAATAGTCTACTTTTATTAATTTGTTTGTGGGTATCCAGTTTTCCAGCACCAAGCATTGAAGACACCATACTTCCTACATTCACATTGCTAGTGCCATAGATAAAGATTAGTTACCTTATATGTTTCCGTTAATTTCTGAGCTCTCCATTCTCTTCCTTTTCTTTTTGTGCTTTTTTAATACTCATATTTTGTTGTTTTTATTACTGTCATCTTGACATACACTTAAAAATCATAAAGTGTGATGCCAGAACCTTTTCTCTTCTTTCTAAACATTGTTTTGGCTCATCAAAGTATTTGTGATATGGTACAAATATTAGGAATTTTTTTGTTGATACTATGTGTAATATCACTAGAATTTTGATAGGGAGTGGATTGAACGTATGCATTGTTTTGGATAATATCTTTCTATTTACTCATGTCTTATTCAATTTCCTTTATTAATATCTTCTAGTAGTGAGTGCAAAGGATCTTTTTTACCACTTGGTTAAATTTATATCTTAGAAATCTATTATCTTGATGCTATTGTAATTGACAGTGTTTTCTTTACTTAATGGATAGTTTGCTAGTGTATAGAAAAACAACTGATATTTGTATGTAAATTTTATGTCCTGTGAATAGCTGAGTTGTTTTTCTACTTTATAATTTTTTTTCTATCTTCTATATGGCTTTTGATATATAAGATAATGTCATCTGCAAACAGTGTTAGTTTTACTCTTCTGTTTATAATTTGAGTGGATTCTTCTTCTGTTGTTGCCTAAAATTTCTGATTAGATCTTTTAGTTATATGATAAAATAGATGTGTTAAGAGTCATTGCATATTATCTTTATATTAGTATCTGTGCATGTGAAGGATTACTTTTCCAGTTTTTATAAAGTGATTTTGGAAGGTAAAGATGTTTTCTTTAGGGTTCTGGGTTTTCAATGGATAGTTGCTGTAGCTCGGTAACAAGACTGCCCCTTGCTCTGCAGTGGAGTCTGCGTTTGGTGTGCTAGTTCTGAAGCACTTGGGCCATTTTCAATCCTCTCTTGTTTCTGGGTAAACTGCATTCCTTCAGGAGTTTGATCTGTATGACACCAATTAGGGCCTGGTTGTATAGTGACTCTGCATATGGTGGGGCTGATACCAGCTGTGTGGGTGGGTGTGGCTACCAATGAGTACCTTGGAAGTTACCCTTCAGTTCACCATGTGGATCTACATACTAAAAAAACTGGACATGGACTGTAGTTGAGACTGCTATAGCAGAGTCACAGGTCTGCTTCACAGATGATAGCAAGACCAAGTAATACAGGCCTGCCTTCATGGCTGCACATAGGTGTGTCTCTCCTAAAGTCACTAGATGAGCAGTACCACTCCAACTTTGTCACAGGGAACCATTGGAACCTCTGCGCATTCCTGATGGTTGACTCATGTTATAGTCTGTAGTGAGGACAAGGAGTCCTTAATATTGCCAACTGGATGAGAACCTGAATATTGAAAATGACTTCCTAGATCTGTGGTACCTCTATGGTTTAATGACCATCCATTTAAGTCCCCAAATTCACATAAATGTAATTTTCTGTGGATAGCTGCCAAATTTTTGTTTTTTGGGATAAAACAACTGGATATTTTCCACCCGACCATATTGCTTTTTTTTTTTTATTTATTTTGGCTTTTTATTTTTATTTTTATTTTTTTATTGGCTTTTTTTTTTATTTTGGCATATTATGGGGGTACAGATTTTAAGGTTTCAATAAATGCCCATTTCCCCCCCCTCCCCCCAAAGGTCTGAATCTCCATCATGACCATCCCCCAGATGGTGCACATCTCACTCATTATGTATGTATATACCCACCCCCCTCCCCCCTCCCACCTGCCCCATACCCTATTACTGTAGTACCTATGTGTCCACTTAGGTGCTACTCAGTTAATACCAGTTTGCTGGAGAATATATCTGGTGCTTGTTTTTCCATTCTTGAGATACTTCACTTAGTAGTATGGGTTCCAGCTCTAACCAGGAAAATATAAGATGTGCTATATCACCATTGTTTCTTAGAGCTGAATAGTACTCCATGATATACATATACCACAATTTATTAATCCATTATTGGATTGATGGGCACTTGGGCTGTTTCCACAGCCTTGCAATTATGAATTGTGCTGCTATAAACATTCGAGTGCAGGTGTCTTTTTTGTAGAGTGTCATTGGATCATTTGGGTAGATGCCCAGCAATGGGATTGCTGGATCAAATGGTATATTCACTTGTATCGCTTTAAGGTATCTCCATATTGCTTTCCACAGAGGTTGAACTAGTTTGCAGTCCCACCAGCAGTGTAGGAGTGTTCCTCTCTCTCCGCAACCACGCCAGCATTTATTGTTTGGAGATTTTTTGATAAAGGCCATTCTCACTGGGGTTAAGTGATATCTCATTGTGGTTTTGATTTGTATTTCCCTAATGATTAGGGAGCATTTTTTCATATGTTTGTTAGCCATTCTTCTGTCTTCTTTAGAAAAATTTCTGTTCAAGTCCTTTGCCCACTTTTTAATGGGATTATTTGATTTTTCCTTCCTGATTTTCATGAGTTCTAAGTATATTCTTTTTATCAGTCCCTTATCAGATGCATAGGATGCAAAAATTTTCTCCCATTCCGTAGGTTGTCTGTTTACTTTCATGATTCTTTATGTATTTTTAAGTTCTGATCTGTTTCATGTCTATGTGTTATAATATTAGAATCCAAGGTTGAGAAAAACATGGGAGCATTTCAATTTCTCTACATTGTCAACATATGTATGTATGTGTATATATATTTACTTATTTAAAACTTCTCAATGTAATGGATGTGAGGTAATATCCCATTGTGATGTTGCTTTGCATTTCTCTAAAGATTAATAATTTTGAGGACCATTTCAAATTCTGTTTGGCCATTTGTATATCTGCTTTTCAGAAATGCCAGATCAATCCATTGTCCATTATTTAATCAAGTCATTCATTTTTGTTGTTGAGTTGTAGTCATTTTTATATATTGAGGATGTAATCTATTATGGTTAAGTGGGCTTCATGCGAGAGATGTAGGCATGGTTAAACATAGGCAAATCCATAAATGTAATTATATACATAAAAGGAAAGTAAAAACAAAGATCATATAATATTCTCAAGAGACCCAGAAAAAGCATTTAACAAAATCAGGCCTCTTTGCTGTAAGAATGCTTAACAAGATAGGCATTGAGGGGACTTACCTCAAAATGATAAAGGTCGTATATGACAAACCCCCAGTCAATCTCACACTGAACAGAGAAAATTTGAAAGCATTCCTGCTTATAAACAGATAATATATCCCTTTAAGTTATTGTAAACATAGTACTGGAAATCATTGCTAGAGATTCTGCAAGGGAAGGAAACTAAGGGAGTCTCAGTCAGAGCAGAACAAGTCAAACCATCACACTTTACAGATTAATGATCTCAGAAAACACCAAAGAGTCTGCCAAAAGCTACTGGAGTTGATAAATAAGTTCAGCAAAGTCTCAGCTTACAAAATCAATGTACACAAATCAGGAACTTTCTCATAGGCCAACAACTGTGAAACTGAGAACCAAATCAAAGATGCATGCCTTTCATAATTGAAACAAAGCAAATGAAATACTTAGGAATATATTTACTAAGGATGAGAAGAACTTCTACAGGGAGAATTATAAAACACTGAGGAAGAAAATAGAAGAGAATAGAAACATACGGAAAAGCATTCCATGGTCAAAGATAGGCAAAATCAACATTGTTAGAATATCTATACTACCCAAAGTAATCTACAGATTCAATACAATTTGTGTTAAACTAATAACATCATTGTTTACAGATTTAGAAAAGTAATTCTATACTTCATATGGTACAAGAGAAGGCCCCATAAAACAAAAACGACATTGAGGAGCATGAACAAATTGAGAGGCATCCCTTTACCAGACTTTAAGCTATATACAAGACTATCATAACCAAAACAGCATGGCATTGTCACAAGAACAGGACATAGAACAAAAGACCAGAACTGAGATCATAGATATAAAACCATCCTCATATAGTCATGGAATAGCAGACAAGAACATGTACAGGGAAAAGAAATCCCTTTTGAATAAATGGTCCAGTGAAATTTGGATAGCCACACGTAGAAGAATGAAGCAGGATCCACACCTATCATCTCTCACAAAAATCAATTCACAATGGATGAAAGACTTTATCCTATGGCATAAAACCATAGAATTTTAGAAGAAAATGTTGAAAATGCTCTTACATACTTCAGCCTAGACAAAAAATTTAGGAAGACTACCCCCAAATCAATCACCCCACCAACAAAAATAAATAAATCAGGCGTCATCATACTAAAAAGTTTCTACACAGCCATTAAAAGTATAACTAGAGCAAACAAACAACCTAGAGAATGGGAGAAAATATTTGCATGGTATATATTCAATATATTGCTAATAGCTAGAATTTATACATAAGTCCAGGAACTCAGTAAGATAAAATCAAACAACCTGATTAAAAGCATGCCAATACATGAACAGAAAGTTTTAAAAAGGACATGTACTATGGCCAAGAAGCATATGAAAAATGTGTGTACATCTCTATTCATCAAGGAAATGCAAATGAAAACCAAACTGAGATATCCCTTAACTCCAGTGAAAATGGCTTTTATCAATAAGCTGAAAATAAGTGTAGGTGTGGATGTAGAGAGTTAGGAACACTTATGTACTACTAGCAAGACTGCAACCTGGTACAATCTCTCTGGAAAGTTATATGGAGACACAGGAAAATACTAAATTTAGAACATCCATTTGATCCAGAAATCCCACTACTTGGTATCTAACCAATGTAAAAACGTCATCCTATAATAAATACATCTGCACTTGAATGTTTATAACATCAAAATTTACAATTGCAAAGAGGTAGAAACATCCTTGGTACTTATAAATACATTAATATAAATATATCTATAAATAAATATAAAATGTGATATATGTATACCATGGAGTACTACTGAGCCTCAAATTCAGTGGCTAAATGACACCCTTTTATATTATCCTTGATTGTGCTGGAGGCCTTTCTTTAAAGTAAACTATCACAAGAATGGAAAAACAAGCACCACAAATAGTCCCTATCAAATTGTTACCAATCGATCAACACATATGTGAACAAATGGAAGTAAATTTCAGTGGGTATTGGGCTTTTGAAAGGGGGAGAAGGTGTTGGGAAAATCCACTCCTAATGAGTGTGGTGAACACGATCTGTGGATGGGCACAGTTGTAGCTCTGATCAGTCGATGCAAAAGCAATATACATATTCTAAATGATTTACTCCCATAATATTTTGAAATTAAAAAAACAATTTTGTAATATGTAAGAAAGTTTTGAAAAGTTCATCTCTGTATCTCTTTAAGATATTCTTTTTATTTTAATTATTATAAAATCACAAAAATTGAAATCTTAATTACTTTTAGTTGTTAACATCAGTCATGTGAGCTATATTTACATCATCATGTACTATATTGTCTGGAATGTATGTACTAAGTAAAGGTGAATTTCAGTACACATGAGAAAACTACCTGTTTTGCCCATTGCCTAACTGCTGACAAAAAGCATTATGTTTTCTGTTCCTAGGAGTGTAACAGCTTAGAAATATCCTACGCATACAATCAAAATACATCTGTCTTATTGTGACTGAGGTTTCATTAATCATATTGTCATCGAGGTTTATCTATATTGTGGATGTTATTAGAGAATCTGTTTTTTCTTAAGCTGAGAAATAATCCATTATTTCTACATTTCAAATAGTATTTATCTGTTCATTTGGCAAAGGCAGTTTGTGTTGCTATCATCCACTGACTTTTGTGAATTATGGTGAAATAAATATGCATATGAATATAACTCTTTATTTTACAATATATGCAAGAGCTTATTTGTGTTTCTTTCTCATTCATTGGTCCAGGTGTCTCTGCCATTAGATAACTTCTTTGACTACTGTATCATTTTTTTTATTTTTCTATTTTTATTTCAGCATATCATGGGGGTAGAAATGTTTAGGTTATGTGTGTTGCCTTCACCCCGGAGTCAGAGTTTTAAGTGTGTCCATGCCCAGATGGTGCACATCAAACTCATTATGTTTGTATATACCCATCCCCTCCTCCCCCTCCTACGTGCCCAACACCCAATAAATGTTATTCCTATATGTCCACTTAGGTGTTGATCAGTGAAACCAATTTGCTGGTGAGTACATGTGGTGCTTATTTTTCCATTCTTGGAATACTTAGGATAATGGGGTTCAGTTCTATCCAGGATATTACAAGAGGTGCTATATTAGTGTTGTTTCTTATAGCTGAATAGTACTCCAAAGTATACATTTTTAATGTTTTAAAATGGGTAAGTGTGGTACCTATAGCATTGCTTCTCTTTTTGGTGATTGTTCACATCTTTGTGGTCTCTTGAGATTTCATATTATTTTGGGTTTGCTATTTCTATTTTTGAAAAAATGAAATTGAGAATTTGAAAGGAATTGTATTTAATCAGTAGATCACTTTGGACATCTTCACAACATTAGGTCTTCTTCCCTTGAACAAGAAAGTGTTCAAGAGTATGTTGTTTATTTTCTTATGCTTTTGAATTTCTCTGTGTTTTTTGTGTCACTTATCTACAGTTTCATTTCATTCTGATCAGAAATTGTGTAAAATTTCAATTTTCAAAAATTGGTTAAGACATGTTTTGTGTCTGAACAGGTAGATTTTGTAGGAAGAATTTTTATGAGCTATCAAGAATATTGTATATTCTGTTATTATTTAGCAGAGTGTTCTCTATATATGTGTGAGGCCTTGTTGCTCTCTAGTGTTTTCAAATATCTTGTTTTCTTACTAGTAATTTGACTGTCTTTATTAGTATTTAAAGTGGAATACCATGCTATCCTATTATTTTTATGTCCATTTCTTCCTTCAATTGTGTCAATGCTTTTTATATATTTGAGAACATTTATGCGAGAAATAGATAGATATCAGATATAGCTATTATATTTAAAGGGTTCTCAATGAATGACCTCTTTTTATATTAAATGTCCTTGTTTATCTCGTGTGGCAGTTTTGACTTAAAGTACATTTTATAAACTATAACATTTTGCACTTCAAAAGTCATGTGCCTAATATAATTTTGAACTCCACTGCTCTTCTATGCTGAGCATTTTCATGGTATGTCTTGTTATTTCCTGTCACTTTTTGTCTATTGCTTTCACCAGGTATGAAGTCAAGTCTCTTTAGAGAGAATAGAGTTGGATTTTTAATTTCTTTATTTAACTGTGTCTTCTGAGTAGAAATACTAGTACATAAATATTTGCATAATTGTCTAAAAGGGACGGATTCAAAATTGCCCTAATATTAATTGTTTATTTAACTTTTGTCACTATTTAGTCTTTCTTTCCACTCCTTTTCTCCTCATTCCACCTCACTGATTTTTAGTGATATATTTTGCTTCTGTGGCCACCTTCATTTGTGTATTGCTTTAAACATTTTTCTGGTGTTCACTGTGAGAATTACCTAAAATTTTTGAAGTTGCAACTTATGTTAAACTCGTGACTACTTAACTTCAATTGTACATAAAAATTCATATTATTTATATCTGCCCTCAACTTCATGATATAGATGTCAGTAATTATGTCTCTTTACATTATGTCAATTAACATGTGGGAATGATCATTTTTACTTTGTCTTTCAAATTTGATAGCATAATTAAATGTTTTTGCACCATCAATATAATACTGCAGAATTTTATTTTTGATATGTGCATATCTTTCCCAGAATGTTATGTAATTGTCTTGGAAGATAGAAACCAGACATTCAAAGGCCATCAAAAACCAGATGTATGGACACATGTGCCATTGGTTTGAGTCTCTTTTGAAAGGGAATCCAGGAAATGGAATTTTACTGCTAAAGTGAGAACTCTGTATCAGTGGGGAGGAAGAGTTTTGCTGGGTAAATATAACAAATGTTCCTTCCCCTTCCATATGGTTCTTGGTGTCATACTCACCTGGGGTGCCATGAAATATTACCACTTGTGATTTCTCAATGAATCATGTTTGCAAATATATTTTGAATGCCATACATCTATGATGGAAGTAAGACTATGGTATTCTATTGCACTTTCTTGCTAATGTGCTTGTTATAGTTTTGTATATTAAAATTATGAAGTATATTTACATAAGTATAACTAGTGAGATACTTTGTTATTTTCATTTCTTTCAGAACTCTCTTCCCATTGCAGTGAAGACCCAATGCCAGAGCAGGGCATAAAACATTCAGTCCAGATATCAATAATAAGACTATACGGAAGCTCTGACCAGGAAAATGTACTTTTAAGAAAAGACTGGGAGTGTGTTGATGAGTGTAAGAGGCAGAAAGTAGGTTATGATGGTCTTATCCAATGTTTGTCAGGTAACAATAGGAAAATCTTGAAAGGTTATAAATGTATAAAAATGTTTAGCAAGTCCTCAAATCTAAATAAACCTAAGATAAGACATACTGGAGAGAAAAGTTTCAAACATAATGAATGTGGCAAACCTTTTATGCACAGCTCAAAAGTTCTTGGACATAGGAAATTTCACACTATAGACAAACCCAGCAAGTGTGAAGAATGTGGAAAACCCTTTAACTGCTACACAAATCTCACTATACATAGGAGAATTCACACAGGAGAGAAACCCTACAAATGTGAAGAATGTAGCAAAGCTTTTACCCATTGCTCAATCGTTACTCAACATAAAAGAATTCATAATGGAGAGAAAACATACAAATGTGAAGAATGTGGCAAAGCCTTTACCCAGAGCACACACCTTACTCAACATAAAAGAATTCATAGTGGAGAGAAACCCTACAAATGTGAAGAATGTGGCAAAGGCTTTATCAAGATTGGAGACCTCAATCGACATAAACGAATTCATACAGGAGACAAACCCTACAAATGTGAAGAATGTGGCAAAGCCTTTACCTGGTGCTCAACCCTAACTCGACATAAAATAATTCATACTGGAGAGAAACCATACAAATGTGAAGAATGTGGCAAGGCCTTTACCCAGTGCACAAAACTTACACAACATAAAAGAATTCATAGTGGAGAGAAACCCTACAAATGTGAAGAATGTGGCAAGGCCTTTACCCAGAGCACATATCTTACTCAACACAAAAGAATTCATAGTGGAGAGAAACCCTACAAATGTGAAGAATGTGGCAAAGCCTTTAACAAGATTGGACATGTCCATCGACATAAACGAATTCATACAGGAGAGAAACCCTACAAATGTGAAGAATGTAGCAAAGCCTTTACCCGGTGCTCAACCCTTATTGTACATAAAAGAATTCATAGTGGAGAGAAACCCTACAAATGTGAAGAATGTGGCAAAGCCTTTAACAAGATTGGACATGTCCATCGACATAAACGAATTCACACAGGAGAGAAACCCTACAAAATTGAGGAATGTAGCAAAGCCTTTACCTGGTGCTCAACCCTTACTCTACATAACAGAATTCATAGTGGAGAGAAACCCCACAAATGTGAAGAATGTGGCAAAGCCTTTACCCACAGCACACACCTTACTGAACATAAAAGGATTCATAGTGGAGAGAAACCATTCCAATGTGAAGAATGTGGCAAAGCCTTTATCAAGAATGGAGACCTCAATCGACATAAATGAATTCATAGTGGAGAGAAACCCTACAAATGTGAGGAATGTGGCAAAGCCTTTACCCGGTGCAGAGAACTTACACAACATAAAAGAATTCATAGTGAAGAGAACCCCTACAAATGTGAAGAATGTGGCAAAGCCTTTACCCAGAGCACACACCTTACTGAACATAAAAGAATTCATAGTGAAGAGAACCCCTACAAATGTGAAGAATGTGGCAAAGCCTTTACCCAGAGCACACACCTTACTGAACATAAAAGAATTCATAGTGAAGAGAACCCCTACAAATGTGAAGAATGTGGCAAAGCCTTTACCCAGAGCACACACCTTACTCAACATAAAAGAATTCATAGTGGAGAGAAACCCTACAAATGTGAAGAATGTGGGAAAGCCTTTAACAAGATTGGACATGTCAAGCGACATAAACGAATTCATACAGGAGAGAAACCCTACAAATGTGAGGAATGTGGCAAAGCCTTTACCCGGTGCTCAACCCTTACTCTTCATAAAAGAAATCATAATGGAGAGAAGCCCTACAAATTTAAGGATTGTGGCAAAGCTTCTATCCATTGCTCACACCTTAATCTATATGAAAGAGTTCATAACAGAAAAAAATTGTATAAATGAAAATTGTGACAGTCTTTAATAACTGCTCCAATCTTACTCATCATCAAAGAAATCATACTAGATATAAGTGAGATAAATGCAATGACTTTGGAAGTACTTTCCCAAAATATTAGCTTTAAAATGCACAACAGTACTTATACTTATGTAAACAATAATAATGTAGAGTGCTGACAATATCTTGAGTTATGACAGAGATTTTATTGGACATGGGAGAACTTTCACTGAAATTAATTCTCCAATATTTTCTGAAACATTGCTCAACATCACAAAAATTTTCATAGATAGAAACCTTACAAATATAATGAATGTGAACAAATATTTAAGAAAAAGGTATGCCTTAGAGAACAACAAAGAACTGATACTTAAAACTCCTTTACAGATATAATAAATTTCAGAACACACATAATCAATATTAAGTCTAAACAGATATCAGAGGACTCACAGGAAAATGTGCTGAGGCACTAACACATTTAAACATTTCTTTAAACCAGGTTGTTGAGTATAGAGAATAACTCTGTTAAAATAGTTAGATAAATTATTTTTATATCAGTTTTAAAAACGAGAGATTTTTTGAAAATTATAATGATGTGTAAAATATACTTTCTCATCAGGGTGGGATGCAAATGCAATAAAGTATAATTTTTTTGCAACCTTTGACAAGGAAATACTGATGTTATTCAACTTTAAAAACAGTAGATGCTATGCTTCATTTTTAGTGTGTATGTGAATGTCTATGGTTAATGATAGCTGCGTAACAGTTATTAGAAGTCTTTGTGTATTAAGTACATATCATTCATATACTTTTCCATAGAAAACTAAAATCACTGAAATGTAAGATGTATGAAATGGAGAGGTGCTGTGTGGTAGACTTCTAACAAACAGTATTTCAAGTGATATATGATGTAGGTATACAGATTAATATCCTTCTCATTAAAATCAGAATAAAACAATGACAATATTACAAATAATTTGTTTTACTAATTGTGCATTCGAATAATGAAACAGTGAATTTTTAAATATTTTTAGATTACATGTAAACCTAATTTGTTTTATTAAATTAAGAAAGGTTTTTGTTGTGTCAAACGTGTTGTAGATTGAATGAACTGTTAGTTTGTTACCAACATTAACCTATTCCATGTTACTGAAAGTTGGAGGCAATGGATTGTAAAAATGTACTATTGTGTTACACAGTAAAATTAAATCATTTGTGATCTTTTTTTCAGTGGCTTCCAATTTCTAATTCTTTGAAGAATAATGTTCCCACAAGTTTTATTTTTTATTATTTTTATAATTCATTGACACTGTAATGCTTATAATAAAGTTTGTCCACGTAATGAAAAGCCATATATTTCTGAACGCTGAATGAGTATTTGTTACATTTTATGCTACGTTTTTCTTTCAACGTGCCACCCGTCTGGCCAGTTAAACAGAAATAAACACACTTTTTTATTTATACTGAATCAAATATACAAATACATCACATATAAGATGAACTTTGGTTGCAGTAGATTTATAGAGTAAGTAATTATGTTTGTGTGAATATGGATGTATACTTATTTTGAAAAGAAAAGTAGAAATATTGAAAAAAATAGTTAATTTCATAATTGTTCAGAATATACTAGCAAACTAGAAACTCCACAGATTCTGATAGCAATTTTTTTTTCTTTATGTTGAATGAATTTGTTTAAAATTCGAAAGTCTCTAATTCAGAACCTGCCCATGCCTATCTTCTGTTCTTACACGGTTATTACTCATGCTAGGCTTAATATATTATTTTATTAATTGAAAGTTTGTATTTATTGTATATATGACCTACTCTGCAATTATAAGAATGATATTTTTTTTTTTTTTTGAGACAGAGTCTCGCTTTCTTGCCCAGGCTAGAGTGAGTGCCATGGCGTCAGCCTAGCTCACAGCAACCTCAAACTCCTGGGCTCAAGCAATCCTCTGCCTCAGCCTCCCCAGTAGCTGGGACTACAGGCACGCGGCACCATGCCCGGCTGATTTTTTTTTTATATTATATATTAGTTGGCCAAATAATTTTCTTTCTATTTTTTTTTTATGGTAGAGACGGGGTCTCGCTCAGGCTGGTTTTGAACTCCTGACCTTGAGCAATCCGCCTGCCTCGGCCTCCCAGAGTGCTAGGATTACAGGGGTGAGCCACCGCGCCCGGCTATAAGAATGATTTTTATAAAATTTAATTGTGGCTCCAAGTAAGAGATTGAAATGTCCAGGGTGAAAAATGTCACTGATTTTCATGTGGAGTGATGAGACCTGCAGAACAAACAACTCTCAGAATTTATCAGTGGGAATTCAGCTTCTTTCATTTCGTAATTATTTCCAGTGTTTTGTGTTTTTTTTTGGTCTCTTTTTATCTTTATTCCCTTCTACAAATGTATCTATGCCATTCTTTTTTCTGCCTGCACTTGGGCTACAATATTCTCACTGTTGTACTCACCTGCTGAGAGTTCACATAATACTTTAAAGGTTCTGATGAGAATTGTAGAATTAATTTAATTTGGTGAAAATCATTTAACTATAGAATTTGAGGGAATTTATTGGCTATACATGCAGTATTCTGATTACTTAATTAAGATTAGAGAGATTCAGAATCCTAAGCTTAAAGTAAGAGCCTTAAGAACAAAGACAGATATACAATTCTGAATGCCAGAGGATTAAATCAAGAACTCAGTATTGTTTGCTTTGTAAAAGCAAACTGTTATTAGATCCTAACATATAATGCCATAAATATGAAAATAATTTCAATAAGTAAAGCATAAATAAGTGTGTGATGCATACAGTAAGTACTATATAAAGAAACATGAGAATCTGGCAATCTCTTAATAGAGAGTTTGGGTAAATAAAGAAGTTTGAATTTAATTTTCTATAAAGTACTTATAGTACAACCTATGCATCCATCTAGAATCTACTTATGAGTGTGTATTCTCAGGGTTAGAATATAATAGAATTATTTCTGTGTATTTAAAATATTTGGAATACTATTTATCTGATATTTCAATCTAGAGAATTTATTTACAAGACTTTATCTTCCTTTATTTTAGTGGGTGCAGTACACAGTGCACAGTTTTCATTTTTAGTCATCTAACTTTGACAAACGATTCGGTCATTCTCTCTAGAGGAATCTCATGGATCATAGCTGCTTTTTGATTGAAAATTTCATTAGTGATTTTGGATGCAATCCTGCTTTCTATGTCCACAGTGGCCAGAGGGGAGACGGTGAGCACCACATACATCTTTAGTCTCTTTCATAACATAATCATCAGCACCAGGAAGTCCAGCTGTCTTTAGCTTCAAATAAAATTGTTAAAGCCCCTTTCAGGTTCTGTGCTGCATTATTAATCTATTGGTAAATATCAGAGTTCCCTTGTTTATGAATGACAGGTGGAATGACAAAAACAGCACTCTCACTCTGTTGCCCAGGCTAGAGTGCCATGGCATCAGTCTAGCTCACAGCAACCTCAAACTCTTGGGCTCAAGCAATCCTTCTGCCTCAGCTTCCCTAGTAGCTGGGGTTACAACCATATGCCACAATGCCCTGCTGATTTATCTATATATTTTTATTTGGCTGATTAATTTCTTTCTATTTTTAGTACAGACACAGTCTTGCTCTTGCTCAGGCTGGTTTCAAACTCCTGACATTGTGTGATCCTCCTGCCTTAGCTTCCCAGAGTGCTAGGATTACAGGTGTGAGCCACTGCACCCGGTCAGCACAAACTCTCTTTACACCAATAACTCGTTTAAAGAATTGGCTCAAATGGAAAGATTAATTCCCTGGGTTTGGAAATCTCTTGAGTGAACCGTTATATCTCCGTGTAAACTTTTAAAGTTCACCACTTAGTGCAGGGATTAGATGTGTCAGAAACCGTAGCTAAATGAGTCCACAGACCCACCAGTAAAAATCGATGGCACAAATGATGGGACAGGAAATTTGGTTTGATATTAATGCTTAACTAAAATATGATGATCAAGCTATTTCTCAAATTCAACAGTGCTGTATTAAGGAATGGAAAGAGATAGCTTCTCTTAGACTGTAGCTTCCTATATAAATGTTAAACAAAATGTTAATGAAACTCATGTAGATTTTATTGCTAGATTGTAAGAAACATATGGTGCAAGAAATGGTTAGTCCTCCTAATTTAAGAAATATGGTTTTACGTATATTGGATTTTAATAATGTTAAATCTAAATGCCAGCGGCTTTATGCCCAGAAAAATTAAAGTGCATGGTGCCACCGCTGCCATGGCTGCTGAGCCACCAATGCTGTGGCTGTGATCAGCCAGGCAGCCCAGCACCAGCTCCGCGACACCACAGCCCAATGGCACCTTATGGAGGAAGGGGATCACCTGGCTGCTGAAAAAACTTTTAAGAATTTGCCATTATTTGTCCTGGTCCAACAGGCACATTAATATTAATAATTTGTTCATATTTTTGTTATATGAAAAGGAGTATTAATGCATTTAGGTGTAATTGATTCAGCTTATTCGAAAGAAATTTCAGTTATCAAGGAAAATAGCTCCCAATCCCACAATTTCCATCTGAAGATGGGATCCAAAGTTCAGTGAGCACCTGCCTTTAAGTTGCAAAATTATCTCCTCCTGTATTAACTTCAGAAGCTTGTTTTTTATTGGAATTTAACCAATTATCAAAAAAAGAGAGTCTCACTAATTACCCAGTAAGTTTATGGTGCACTGTTTAGGACAAATAGGGCTGTCTAGACTTCTTCCTTCAAAGCTAATTATTATTCATCTAGATAACATTTATGTAAAAGTTAGGATATGCTTAGTCATGTACAGGAACGACTTTATGTGTCCCTTTGCAATCTCTCAGTGTATTGGCACTGTGCACATCACATTGTGATTTGAGTAATAAAAGGGTTTCTTTTAATTCTCTTTTACCTTTGTGGAGTGGTTTTCTTAGTTTGATACTCTTTACTATTAATACTTCCTGAACACTTTCCAGAATTAAAACTGCAACATAAACATATAATGTGCCCACCATTTCTAAATTAGAAGGGCTTTGAACACTAGATTCCTTCTTGAGCTTCCAGTCTGTAACCAGCAAGTCTGAAGCAGAGAGCTTCACTGTCCCCACATCTGAACACAGTGAGTTCTCTAGACCTCTTTGGTGTCTACTGTTCCTCCGGAGTATAGTTAGACCAGATTCCTGTGAATACACTCCCATAGGATAATAATTAGTAGTTCTATCCTTTCTGTAAATGCATCTCACATCTTTAGAACTTATATGGATTCAGATACCATTGGCCTCAAAAACAAATGGGAACAATATTATGCACACTGAATTGGACACATAAACTCCCTTTCTGCCTTCAATTCTTGCCCAAATGCAAGGAAATGGGCAGTGAGCCCTACTGAATTCATGCCTCTCTAGAGACATAAATCTGCAGCTCTGAACTCGGAATCCAAGGTCTGAGTTTCCTCAGGATGCATTAGAGCAGCTTCCAAAGAGGAATTTCTCTTCCTGTTTTCCTTCCCCCTCTGTAATAGCGAAGAATACACAAATTTGATCCAAACTAAACCTGGCCTCAACCTGGAATTTGCAAGACAGGGACACGCTTTGGACTGAGGATGGATCAAAATCTCCGGGGAGAAATACGCTGCAGTGTAAGAGATCAACATGGACTTGTAAGCGGACGTTGAAAAGACCTATTAGGGATAAGTGTAAACAATCTTCCAGATCTTGTGTAGTGTCATATTATAGTTGCATGAGAAGAAAAGAAAGGCTGGCACCACATCTAAATGTTTCTGTAAATTATTGAACACTTATTACTCACCTTTTCTTGTATAATGAGGATTAAATCACACAATGTAAAGGCTTCTTCACAGTGCAACAAACCATACTTCTGAGCACATAGGACATGCTCAGTAGACATTGCATTATGCTGCTCTTCATATGGATATTATGTATATGCTGTGATGAGTGTTGGGCAAAAGGCAGTATGCATGCTGTGCTTGCTGTCTCTACTGAGTGCTCCCAATAATGGATCTATGTTGAGCAACATCAGCACTAAAAGGGACATGGCTAAGAACCCAATTAATGTGCCCCTTCCACCCCAGCAGACCACAATTCTTAGAGTGAGGCCTACAGTACCACATGATTTATATTCACAATGATGTTTCAGACACAAATTTAAGGTAATTACCTTTCAGCTAGGCTTTCAATTAGGATAACCTGGCTAGATTGAAGAAACACTATCACCTGCCTGTTGGGCTTGATGGGAACATCCATGTGGTTTTAATTGTGCCCCAACTAATTCTAATTTGATAACAGGTCAAGCATTAGGATTCCTGCATATATTCATGAGAATTGGGTTTAGCCTTTGTTGTAGAGGAAAGTCACAGGTTCTGGTCTCTTGGGCTTGTTAGAGGCAGATCACTGTGGTCAGATTCCCATTCCTGTAGCAGAAACTCCTGGCACCTGTAGCAAGGGAAGGTAACCAGAATAAAAAACAGGAGAACCTCACATTTTGGTCTCCATGAATGAGCTGATCATAGCTGACTCTTTACTGTGAGCAAGAGTAATTGAGTGTAGCCCTTCTGCATTTTATGTTCCTCCTGCTTGTCAATGTGGTGGAAACAAGGGATGAAATTGTGCTCACTGCTTTAAGCGCAGTCTCAACATTTACTTCTAATTGTTCTACAAAATCTCAGCTGAAAAGAAATTTCAGAGTAGAAGAAGAGGAAGAAGAAATGGCTGGTTTTCAGGTAAGTGTGTCCCAGATTAGAGGTTGTGTCCACTCTTTCTCCTAGAAAGTCATGTAGAACTTCAGTTTTTTGAACTTGTAAACCTTTAATTTTTACTTCTGTTGTGTATGCCTAAGAAGTTTGTAAGTACATTTTTTTTTTCTTTTTTCTTATAATAGTCAAGAAGCTCTGGAAAATCCTTCCTTCCTATATAACAGAGCCTGCTCTACATTCTCGCCCAGAAGCTTCCTAATACAATAACCAAATTTTATAAGAACTGTATGATATGTAATATGAAAATGTGCCCACTGTGACAGGTCAAGATAGAATAGTGTGGATGTCTGAAATTCCTGTTGGGCATTGGATATAGTCTTTGAATTTGAGTGAAGAGGGGAAACATGTACTCTCAAAGATTTATCTGGTTGCTTTATCAGCTATACATAAAATATCATTAGGAGAATTCAGGAAGAGGATAGCATTGATTGTGTAGGATAACCAGAAAATTATGGAAAATAAAGAAAATAGAAGACTTGCTCTGTGTGATGCTAAAGTATTTACATACATTATTAAAGATAACAAAACATGGGAAACATCTGTATCTGAAATTTGCATACAACTGATAAATTTTCATGGTTACATATTGTTGGCCACTACTATCCCAGTGGTGATTTTGTATTCTACTCTTTGCAATGATGCCTAACAACAATTTGTCCCACTAAAGTGATATTAATTACATTCACTTGCTTAAGATGCTCTCTGAGAGATTGTTCCCATATAAAGTTAATTGTGTTTTTTTTCTCTTTATCATTAAGTGTCTCATGGAGATTTACTGAGTGATGTGCATGAAGGATCATATTTAATCTGGAAGCTCCCCTTTCTTCTTGTAGCTTGCTTTGAAAAATGAGGGCTATCATCTCTGTTCTGTTCTGATGAACTGAGATAAATTCTACCTTTTACTGGATGTTGACAACATACTCTCCTTAGGCAAGAAGCATTGATATCAGCAGTTATATCATGTGCCATGCAGAGATTCAGACCCCACCCCAGATCTCCTGAATCAGAATATGTATTTTAACAAAATCTCTAGTTCTTCATTGTACTCGTAAAAATTAGGTGATACTTTCTAACTCACTATGTTTCTCTATGTGAGAAATATGCACAATTTATCAATGTGATGTAAATATAACACCCATAAATTTATATTACTGTTGTAAGGCCCTTAATTTTGTATTCAATGATTTATCATCCAAAGCATAATCATGTGCACACTTTTTCATACATCTTTTGTGATCCTCATTCCAGCAGATAAGAGAATATGTTCAAGAATATCAATGTGCTAAAAATTATCTTATTGGATAATTGCAGTCACTCATATGTCAGAAACAGTTCTCATAACTCATTTTGCTTGCAGTCAAATTAAGAACTCTCTCTATGACCACTTGGGAAATGTGTCTTTTTACAGGAGCTGGTGACATTCAGGGATGTGGCTGTAGAATTCTCTCCAGAGGAGTGGGCATGCCTTGACAATGCTCAGCGGAATTTGTATAGAGACGTGATGTTGGAGAACTATGGAAACCTGGTCTCCCTTGGTGAGGATCACTTATATACAGAATTCATATTCCATATTAAGGCCATTACTTTTTTTATTGATTCTTAAAGGTTTCTACTTTACATGAATGAATTTTATTTTTTTAATTTTTATTTTAGTGTATTATGGGGGTACAAGTCTTAAGGTTACTTATATTGCCCATGCCCCCCTCCCCCCTTGAGTAAGAGTTTCAAGCATGTCCATCCTCCAAACATTGCACATCTTATTCATTGTGGTTGTATACACCCATCCCCTCCTCCTCCCTCCCACCCTCCTGACACCTGATAAATGTTACTCATATGTGTCCCCTTAGGTGTTGATCCGTTAATACTAATTTGCTGGTGAGTACATGTGGTGCTGGTTTTTCCATTCTTGAGATACTTCACTTAGTAGAATGGGTTCCAGCTGTATCCAGGAATATATGAGAGGTGCCATATCACCATTGTTTCTTAAAGCTTAATAGTATCCCATGGTATACATATAGCAAATTTTATTAATCCATGCATGAATTGATGGGCACTTGGGTTGTTTCCATAGCTTCACAATTGTGAATTGTGCTGCTATAAACATTCGAGTGCAGGTGTCTTTTTCATAAAGTGACTTTTGATCTTATGGGTAGATGCCCAGTAGTGGAATTGCTGGATCAAATGGTAGATCTACGTGTATCGCTTTGAAGTATCTCTATATTGCTTTCCACAGAAGCTGAACCAGTTTGCAGTCCCACTAGCAGTGTAGAAGTGTTCCTATCTCTCCACATCTATGCCAATATTTATTGTTTGGGGACTTTTTATTGGAAGGTCATTCTTACTAGAGATAAATGATATCTTATTGCAGTATGCTCAACATCTCTGATCATCAGGGAAATGCAAATCATTTTATTCTTAATGTATTTTTAATTTTTGATCTGTTCTATGTCTATGTTATATAATATTAGAATCCAAGGTTCAGAATAACATGGCAGCATTTCAATTTCTCTACATTCTCTACATATGTATGTATGTATGTGTATATATATTTACTTATTTAAAAGTTCTCAATGTAATCCAAACGTTCCCAAACAGCAAATGTTGGTGTGGATGCAGAGAGAGAGGAACACTCCTACACTGCTGGTGGGACTGCAAACTAGTTCAACCTCTGTGGAATGCAACATGAATGAATTTTATATCCATGCTTTTAAAGAAAATTTGAAGATTTTGGTCCATAAAATAAAATCATTAGATGTCTCATGTTATCTTGGACCTTTCCCTTTGTTGGGATTTCACACTAGATTAGTGGTTACTCTAGAAATCAGGGTATAAAATTGTTGTCTGCACCTTGGAATAGAATTTGCACCTCTTATTTATTTGGTGCTAATGGGAATTGGTGCTCTAGTCATAAATTAGATCAATTTTTATCATTCTACAGGGTCTGTGAGAAAGCAATATGTTGCAAAGGAAGTTTCTAGAACCTTCTCTAATATTCTCTGTACTAAGGATAGTACTGCATTAGTAATTGGAAAGTCTTCAGCAAGTGTCATGTGAAATTTCTCTAGTGAAACAGGTCTTGCCGAGTCAAAGCCAGAGCTGATCACGTGCCTGGAGCAAAGAATAGAGCCCTGGATTATGAAGAAAGAGGAAACAACAGCTAAATATCCAGGTAGGTGAGATTCAGTGAAGTAGATTAACAAATGTTAGAGAGCCAAAACTCAAGGAGGAAGGCAGATATTAAAAAGTGGGTTGGAATATTCTGCTCTTTTGGAAATGATTTTTAGAAGCCTGTGTATGTTTCTCTTTATCTCACAGAAGGACATCTTCTGTCCCACGCTCTTAAACTCTCTAAGAACTCTACCCATGCAGTGATCTTCCTTAGAATTCAGTGAGAGCCAAACTTGTTGTCATGGCTTATAAGGGAATACATTATCTGTCAGCATTTCTATTGCTTAGGAGTTATGGGATTATCTGCATATTTTAAAGACCATGACATTAAACCATCTTTGACAGTATTTCGGTTTTCTGTCCTTTCTGGAGTACAGTGGCTGATCATAGCTCACTGCAACCTCAAACCTATGGGCTCCAGAGATCCTATAACCTCTGTCTTCCAAATAACTAGATCTATGGGCATGAGCTACCATTTTGTTATTATTATTTTCTTATAAAAATGGAGTCTCCTCGTGTTGATAGGGCTGGTATCAAGATCCTGGCTTCCTTCTTGCTTGGTCTCCCAAAGTGCTGGGATTATCAGGGTGATCCTCCATGCCCAGGTCCATGTTTTAAGTTCCCTTTGATGCCTCATTTCTGAAATGTGTAAAGGGGAATAGTGAAGATGTTGGGATTTGTTTCTGGAATGCAAGAAACACTAGGGAAATATATTTATATTTTCTGCATCATGATTTCCAATTCTATGTTTTCAGAGGCAATCCTACAGAAAGTCAGATTCACTAATTTTGTACAAATGCATATCCTCTTCCTAAATGTAAAAATATCTAATGTTATTTGACTTAAAATAATCTTTTTCTAGTATAAAATGAGAGTAAAATTTCAGCTTTATTATACCCAAATACCCAAACTATAATATAGTTTATTTTCTCTGTTCACCTTATATAGTTCTTAAATACACTGTCTCATTCAGTGCTTCAAATAACTGAATATATTTATACTCCCAATTGATATATGATACTTTGATAACTTATGTTCCATAATTTCCTCCTATCTAGTAGCATCAGAAATGTGTCACTCATATGTGTGTGTGTGCATATATTTCTGTGTGTGGGGTGTTTAATGGGTGGAAGTCTCCACAAATAATATTTGTATAACTGCATAAATTTATTATACACACTGTAGTGATCTGATGTGTGTATGAATGGTAAAACAATAAAATTAAGGTAATAAACATATCCATCATCTCACATATTTATCATTTAATTATAGTGAGAACATTTATTAATAGTGAGTTCTATGGTCTTAAAAATTTTAAGTGTATAAAACATTATTAATAACTCTATTCATGTTGCCATACAATAGATCTCCAAGATCTATTCATCTTATAACTAAAAGATTTTACCCTTAAAATCTCTTCGTTTTTCCTTACTCTACACCCTGGAAACCACTGTTGTACTCTTTACTTTTGTAAATTCAACTTTAGAAAAATTATCCATAGCAGTTTTTATCTTTCTGGGAATGGCTGATTTTACTTAGCATAATGTCCATCCATGTTGTTGAAATGGCAGGATATTTATCATTTTCATGGCTTAGTAATATTATATGGTAGGTGTTTGTACAGTCATTTTTTATTCTATTCATCAAAGGAGGCATTTAGTTTGTTTCCATTTTCTTGGCTAATGTGCATAATGCTGCAATATATATGGGGGTGCAGAATCTTCTTCAGATACTTATTTTACATGAGTATACTCATAGGTAGAATTGGTGAATGATGAGGCAGTTGTATTATTTATATTTTTAAACAAATCTGTATGATGACACTATCTATTTATAATCAATAACAGTCTACAAGGATGGATTTCCTGCACACTCTTGTCCTCACTTATATGTCTCTTGTTTTGGACATTAGCCATTTTAAAAGTCTACAAATGTGAAGAATATGGCAAAGCCTTTACCCAGTGCACACACCTTACTCGACATAAAAGAATCCATTCTAAAGAGAAATCCTACAAATGTGAAGAATGTGGCAAAGCCTTTAACCAGTGCACATACCTTACTCCACATAAAAGAATCCATAGTGGAGAGAAACCCTACAAATGTGAAGAATGTGGCAAAGCCTTTACCCAGTGCACACACCTTACTCGACATAAAAGAATCCATAATGGAGAGAAACCCTACAAATGTGAAGAATGTGGCAAAGCCTTTTCCCAGTCCTCAATCCTTATTCAACATAGAAGAATACATACTGGGGAGAAACCCTACAAATGTGAAGAATGTGGCAAAACCTTTACATGCTGCACACACCTTACTCGACATACAAGAATCCATAATGGAGAGAAACCCTACAAATGTGAAGAATGTGGCAAAGCCTTTTCCCAGTCCTCAATCCTTATTCAACATAAAAGAATACATACTGGGGAGAAACCCTACAAATGTGAAGAATGTGGCAAAACCTTTAAATGGTGCACACACCTTACTCGACATAAAAGAATCCATAATGGAGAGAAACCCTACAAATGTGAAGAATGTGGCAAAGCCTTTTCCCAGTCCTCAATCCTTATTCAACATAAAAGAATCCATACTGGAGAAAAACCCTACAAATGTGAAGAATGTGGCAAAGCCTTTTCCCAATCCTCAATCCTTACTCAACATAAAAGAATACATACTGGAGAAAAACCCTACAAATGTGAAGAATGTGGCAAAACCTTTACACGGTGCACACACCTTACTCAACATAAAAGAATCCATAATGGAGAGAAACCCTACAAATGTGAAGAATATGGCAAAGCCTTTTCCCAGTCCTCAATCCTTATTCAACATAAAAGAATACATACTGGAGAAAAACCCTACAAATGTGAAGAATGTGGCAAAACCTTTACATGGTGCACACACCTTACTCAACATAAAAGAATCCATAATGGAGAGAAACCTTACAAATGTGAAGAATGTGGTAAAGCCTTCACCCAGTGTACAAAACTTACTCTACATAAAAGAATTCATATGGGAGAGAAATGATACAAATGCGAGGAATGTGGCAAAGCCTTTACTCAGTGCACACACCTTACTATACATAAAAGAATCCATACTGGAGAGAAACCCTACAAATGTGAGGAATGTGTCAAAGCCTTTACCCTGTGTACACACCTTACTCGACATAAAAGGATTCATACTGGAGAGAAACCCTACAAATGTGAAGAATGTGGTAAAGCCTTCACCCAGTGTACAAAACTTACTCTACATAAAAGAATTCATACAGGAGAGAAACCCTACAAATGTGAAGAATGTGGCAAAGCCTTTAACCATTCCTCAATTCTTACTCGACATAAAAGTATCCACACTGGAGAGAAACCCTACAAATGTGAGGAATGTGTCAAAGCCTTTACCCAGTGCACACACCTTACTCGACATAAAAGGATTCATACTGGAGAGAAACCCTACAGATGTGAAGAATGTGGCAAAGCCTTTACTTGGTGCACACACCTTACTCAACATAAAAGAATTCATACTGGAGAGACACCCTAGAAAGCAATAGAATCTGGCAAAGCCTTTATCCAGCTAAAAGGCCTCACTCTACATAAATGAATCCATAGAGCAGAGAAACCATACAAATGTGAGGAATGTGGCAAAGCATTTTCCCAGTGCTCACACCTTAATCTACATAAAAGAATTCCTATCACTGAAAAATTTTACGAATGTGAGATTTGTGGCAAAGTCTTTAATATTTGTTCACATCTTATTCAACATCAAAGAAATCATACTAGATAAAAGTTAGATAAATGTAATGAGTATGTAAGTGCTTTACCAATGTATTTGCCTTAAAATGCACAACAGTACTGAAACTTAAATATAGTGATGTAGACTGCTGACAATACCTTTAGTTATAACAGATCTTACCGGATATGGGAGAACTTACACTGAAAGAAATGCTCCAATATATTCTAAATATTGCTCAACATCAGAAAAATATTAAAGAATAGAAACCTTACAAATATAATGAATGTGAAAAAATATTTATGCAAAAGATATACCTTAGAGAACACAAAAACAGTTGATACTTAAAACTACTTTAATAAATTTCAGAATGCAATTAATCAAGAATCAAGTATAAACATATATCCGATGACTCGCAGTGCAATACACTAATGCACTAACACATTCACACATTTATTTAAACCAGGTTGTTCATTATAAAGAACTACCCAGTTAAAATAGTTAGTTGATTTATTTGTATGTTAGCTTTAATACGAGATTTTCTGAGAGTTATAATTACATGTAAAATATACTTTCTTGTCAGTGTGGGGTGAAATTGTAATAAAGTGAAATTTTGTTTTGCTATTTGTGACAAGCAAATACTGATATTATTCAACTTTAAATACAATCGATGGTATGCTTTCATTCTTAGCGTGCATGTTAATGTGTGTGGTTAATGATAGCTACATCACATTTATTAGAGGTCTTTCTGTGTTAAGTAGGCATTATTCATGTACTTTTCTATGAAAAATTAAAAACACTGAAATGTAAGATTTACTAAATTGAGAGGTACTATGGAGTTTTCTTATAACAATCAATATTTTAAGTGATGTATGATGTAGGTGTACAGGCTAATATTCTCCTCATTATAATCAGAATGAAAAAATTACAATATGAAAAATAACTTGTTTTAATATCGCACATTACGATAATAAAATAAAATGAAATTTGGAATGTTTTTAGATTGCATGTGAACTTAATTTGTTTTATTAAATTAAAAGTATTTTTAATATGTCAAACATGTTGTAGATAGAATGAAGTGTTATTTTGCACCAACATTAATCTATCCCATGTTACTCAATGTTGGAGGTAATGGATTATAAAAATGTACTGTTGGGTTACACAGTACAAAGACATCATTTGTGATCCTTTTTATTAGTTGCTCTACTTTGAAAAATATTGTTCCCAAAGCTTTTTTAATTATATTTATAATTATATTATTGCTGTAATGCTTATAATAAAGATTTTGCACTTAATGAAAAGCCATACATTCCTGAACATGGAATGACTAGTTGTTACATTTTATCCTACATTTTCCTTTCAACATGCAACTTTCTTGGCCAGTAAAACAGAAATAAGCATATTTTTTTTTATTTATATTGAATCAAGTATACAAATACATCATGGTTAAGTTGACGTATAGTTGCAGTATATTTACAGAGAAAGTAATTATGTTTGTTTGAATGTGGATATATACTTATTTTGAACAGAAAAGAAGAAATATTAGACAAAATGGGTAATTTCAAAAGTGTTGAGAATTTGCTAGCAAACTGGAAACTTCAAAGATTCTGAAAGGAAATATTTTGTTCCCTTTATATTGAATTAATTGTTTAAAACCCTTAAGCCTCTGAATGGGAACTTGCCCAGCCAATCCCCTGTTCTTACATGCCTATTACTCATGCTAGGCCTACTATGTTTTTTTATTATTTCAAAGTTCATTAAGTATTGGTTATATGATGTGATCTGCAATTACAGCAAAGATTGTTATAAAACTTACTGGTGTTCATAAAATTACCTGAAGGTATGAATAATTCCACAGTATAGTAATATGATTTTACTTAGTGCATTCTAATTTGGGAAGCATATTGAAAGCACTTTTTGGTTACTGTTTCTTTTACTTTGGGTTATCAAACTAATTGATTTCTTGACTTTATCAGGCTACTCTGTTCAGGTAAACAATAAGAAGGATTTATAAATTATGGAGTTGATTTTATATTTAAATAGAAAAAAGTACAGGAAAGTGTTAGATATGTAATAGATGCTTCATAATTAGCAGTCAATATGTCTGTGGGAGTGAGCTTGTGGCTCCAGAGAAGAGATTGAAAGTGTCCAGGGTAAAAAAAAGTCATTGATTTTGCACGTGGAGTGAAGGGACAAACAGAACAACCAACTCTCTGAATTTATAAGTGGAAATTCTGCTTCTTTCACTTCATAATTATCTCCAGTTTTTTGCCATTTTTTATCTTCATTCCCTCTACAACTGTATCTAGCCATTTTTCTTTCTGTCTGTTTGGTCTATGATATTCTCACTGTTGTACTCAGCCCCAGCGAGTTCACAAAGTTTTTAAGAAGTTTTGATGAGAATTGTAGAGTATTTATAATGTGGAGGAAAATAACATTTTAACTAGAAAGCTTGAGACCATTTACAGGCTATACATATAGCATTCTGATTATTTAATTAAGATTAGAGAAATTCATTGTCCTAAGGTTAAAGTAAGAGCCTTAAAGTCCAATGAAAGATAAACAATTCTGAAGGCCAGAGGAGTAAATCAAGACTCAGCATTGTTTGCTTAGTAAAAGCAATCTGTTACTAGATTCTAACATATAACATCATAAATATGAAAATAATTACAATAAGTGAAGCATTAATAAGTGGGTGATGCATATGGTAAGTACTATATAAAGAAATATGAGAATTTGGCAATCTCTTAATAGGGAGTTTAGGTAAATAAAGAGCATTGCATTTAATTTTCTATGAATTACTTGTAGTATAACATATGTATCCATCTAGAATCTACTTATGAGTGTGTATTTTGAGTGTTAGAATGTAATAGAATGATTTCTCTGGATTGAAAATATTTGGAATTATCTTTCTTTATCTGATATTTCAATCTTAGAGAATTTATTTTACATAACATTATCTTCCTTTATTTTAGTAGGTGCAGGGCATAGTACACAGTTCTCATTTTTAGTCATCTAACTGTGGCCAACAATTCGGTCATTCTCTCTAGAGGAATCTCAGGGATCATGGCCACTTTTTGATTGAAAATTTCATTTGTGATTTTGGATCCAATCTTGTTTTGTATAGTCACAGTGGCCAGAGGGGAGACAGTGAGCACCACACACCTCTTTAGTCTCTTCCATAACATAATCATCAGCACCAGGAAGTCCAGGTGTCTTTAGCTTCAAATAAAAGCATTAAAACTCCTTTGATGCTCTGTGCTGGATTATGAATTTGTTGGTCATTATCAGAGTTGCCTTGCTTATGACTGACAAATGGAATAACAAAAGCAGCACTCTCACTCTGTTGCCTTGGTTATAGTGCCATGGCATCAGCCTAGCTCACAGCAACTTCAAACTCTTGGACTCAAGCAATCTTTCTGCCTCAGCCTCCCTAGTAGCTGGGACTACAAGCATATGCCACAATGCCCTGCTGATTTCTCTATATATTTTTATTTGGCCAATTAATTACTTTTTATTTTTAGTAGAGACATGGTCAAGGTCTTGCTCAGGCTGGTTTCAAACTCCTGACCTTGAGTGATTCTCCTGCCTTGGCCTCCCAGAGTGCTAGGACTACAGGTGTGAGTCACTGCACCCAGTCAGCACAAACTCTCTTTACACCAATAACTCATTTAAAGAATTGGCTCAAATAGAAAGTTTAATTCCATGAGTTTGGAAATCTCCTGTGCGAACAGTTATATCAATGCCTAAATTTTTGTGGCTCACCACTTGGTGCAGGGATAATATGTGTCAGAAACCCTAGCTAAATGTGTCCACGGACCCACCAGTAAAAATTTCTGGCACAAATTACGGGTCAAGAATATTGGTTTGATATTAATGCTCAACTAAAATATGATGATCAGGCTATTTCTCAAATTCAACAGTGCTGTATTAAAGTATGGAAAAAGATACCTTCTCTTAGACTGTAGCTTCCTATATAAATGTTAAACAAAATGTTAATGAAACTCATGTAGATTTTATTGCTAGATTGCAAGAAAGATATGGTGCAAGAAATGGTTAGTCCTCCTAATTTAAGGAATAGTATTTTACATATATTGGCTTTTAATAATGTTAAATCTAAATGCCAATGGCATTATGCCCAGCTAAATTAAGCAGCATGGTGCCACCACTGCCATGGCTGCTGAGCCACCAAGGCGGTGGCTGTGCTCAGCCAGGCAGCCCAGCACCAGCTCCCCACCACCGCACCCCAATGGCACCTTATGTAGCAAGTGGAGCACCTGGTGGCTGAAAAAACTCTTAAGGAATTCCCAAAAGATTTGCTCAGACATTTAAAATGCAACTTTTGGCTGAGACTGTTGGCACAAAAGGTAATTTTAGAGAACAAAAACCATCTTGTGACAATGGCCTGTTAATACCATCTACTGATATATATATATATATATATATATATATATATATATATATATACATACATACATATATATATATTAGTAGAAGATATAGCTTGCTGGACTCTGAAAATTGCAGAAATGTCTACAGAACTCATATGTTCAACACTATGTTTTTCAGTCCTAGACACATTGTAGAATATATTCCTTCCTCAATGAAAGAATGAGTGAATGAATAAACTATACAGTGGAGAACATCACAGACCTTAACCCCAGTGTTTAGGTACTTACTAAAACCAGGGGTGTCTTTATTCTCTGCTGGAGATACTTTTGTTTTTGTATTTAAAAAATACCTATATTATACAAAGTATCTAGAAAAATCAAATTCATAGAAACAAAAATTAAAATGGTGGTGCCAGGGACTGAACAAATGGAAAAATGGAGCTATGTTTACTGGGTGTAAAAAAGTTCTGCAAATTTCTTTCACATAGTGTGAATATACTTAACACTACTGTACTGTATATCTAACAATGTGTAAGATGGCAAATATTATATTGGGTGCATTTTACCACAATTTCAAATTGTAAATTACCTATATAGTCACCAAGTGGTTTAGAATAGGACAGGGTTATTCTTTCTATATTATCACATTGGAGATATTGGCCACATTTGCCAGAATATTTTCTCAACCATGAACCCCCATTTTTGTTTCCATTTTTGCTTTTATTCAGATAACCCATAGAGGGTTTTGATTCTATGTATGTGCTTAAAATTGGGAGAGGTTTTAGACCTCTTTCAAAATATTTTTTTTAGAAAATAGATATCCAAGCTGAGTTCCAATATTATGTCCATTACCTTGTGGGTTTGCCCTACAGAGCAAGCCCTTTCCTTGCAGCATTCAGGGGCAGTTCTAGTAACAAGGCAGGTCCTCAGAAGCCAGAGCATGTGAGTGGAGCAAGAAGAGGGTGGGGCATGAAATAAGATCCTGAGAGGTGGGAACATGGTGGAAGGGGTGTAGACAGGAAAATGGGTGACCTGAGTGATCTCTATTCCAGCAGAGGAGAAGCACAGGAATGCTTTTGTCTCAGGACAGCAGAAGACCCTGGACCAGGCCAACTGCCAGAGAGTAGTGAGAGAGCCCTGGACTGGATCAAGCAGTGGCAAGGCCACCATGGCACACCAGAGAGAGAAGGTGATCTGAGATGATATTCATCAGAACTAAATTGATCTTGTGCCAGGTGGCTTAGAAGGTGGAGGATGGGATGGGTATATATACACCTAATGCTTGCAGTGCTCACCGTCTGGGGGATCAACATAATGGAAGCTCTGACTCATGTGGGGCAAAGGCCATATACATAATGTAAACATTTTTACCCCTGTAATATGCTGAAATAAAAAAAAAAATTAAAAAGACCTCAATCTTTTGGGAAAGGTACTACAAGGAGCTACTAACCCAAAATGTCTATACTCATCATTACAGAAATGCCCTCCAAAAGTGAGAGACATGGTGATTGGTACAATGGGCAAGAGTGGCGAGGGCACCCCAGGAAGGAGGAGTCAGGGGTGAGGATGGGGGTTGCAGGTGATAGTGAAAGAGAAGACGTCTTTTTGCACACCCCAACCTCTTTCATAGACTTCAAAAATAGTAAATTTGGAAGGGGTGTCTCATTCCATATCACAGTGGTAAGTAGGCTTAAATTCCATCAATTCCTTAATATTTCTCTTACCTGACTCCTATGTTCTTACCTCAGTAAGAAATACCATTCTGCACTTCATCTCACTTCTAATATTGCCTGAATCTACCTCTCTCCTTCCTCAATGCCAAAACCTCAGCAGGGCCCTAGTCACTGCCACCGTGACTGGTCTGATGGGTTTCCAACTATGCTTTTCCCCTGAAAGTTGGCTCCTCCAACCCACCCCCTACACCACTACTAGCTAGAGGGATGCTAAACAGCCAGTTTTAACACATCAATCCCTCCATAAAATTCTTCAGAGCCCTCCACAGTCTCTGAGCTTTCATAATCAGTATATAAAGCTCCTTTGGATTGGACTCTAATTCCTGATAGTTTCCTTCCATACTCTCCTTCATCATTCCGCCTGTGTTATTTTCATAAATGTTTAAGTATCTACTATGCAGCAGCCACTGCTGAAGGATACTACACATGACCCATGCTCTCTCACCATTTACAAATAAATGGAATTCCTAATTACACCATGCCATTTTCTACTACTTTACCTATACAAACATTGTGGTTTTTTTTTTTTCTATTCCTGAACTCCTTCTCCAACTCCTGTGCCTAATTAGCTACAGTCCATAGAAGCCTGACTACAGAGATAAAATATAGTGTGTTTTCTTTACTTATAACTTACCTGGTTTTCTTTAGGAGCCTCCAGCCACAAATTTCAGAAAAAAAAAATTAAGTCCAATTCCCATTTTACAAATGAGAAAACTGAGAGTCAGTAAGCATAAAGAACTCGTTCAAAGTTATATACCAAGTAGACGAGCTTCATTTGCCCAAAAGTGGTACTTATAAGTATGCCATATGCCTTCTTTCCAAATGGCTTATTTATGGAAATTTTTGCATTAATTATAGGAGCTTTTGGCTGTGAAGAAGTTATGCTATATGCTGAGTGGCAAAAATTTGGTCCATTCAACCAATTTAATTAATCCCTTCTGACAACTTTAAGACTTTATAAGGAAGCACATTCACTCAATTAATGTCCCTTAGGCAAATGATACATTGGGGTAAAGTGAGAGAATACTAGAACTTGTATAGATGTTTACTTTTATCCTTAAATGTAGTGATGATGCTTTGCTAATATACTGGTACTAGTAAATAAAGAGTATATGTATGAATTTTAGGGGTGCATGCCCCAAAGTATTTTACTCTAGGAGTTTGAGAGAAATAGTATAAGGACCCTGTTCTCTACTGACATCTGCACCTTTCTTTCTATTCTCCACACAAATCGCACCACTTGAGCCAAAACTCACCAAGCTCACACTCAGGTTCTTCCCACATATCCTCACACAGTACACTCATTACCTTCATCCAGGCCCCTGATCAAATGGATCTCCCTAGGGGCACAAGACCCACACCCCACCCCACCATCAACTCTCCTTCCACTATTCCTGTTTTACTCCTCTCCATCACAGTTACATTTACCTGACATTATATATTTGTGCCCATCACTACAAACAGAATGAAAGCTTACAAAGCCTGGGAGTCTTCTCTGTTTTGTTTCCAGCCTTTTCTCCAGTGCAGTAGGAATTATGACCTGAATGGATGAATGTAGATTTTGCTCTCTGTTACCATGTACACTCCTGAGTGTACATCATCCTTTGGCTAAGCTTGTTTGGCTGCCTTGTGGGTTTGTATTATGTACAGGCCAGTACTGTCTCTTCCTATGGCTGGTGTCTGCTTGGCATCCAAGAGAACATTCTTCAATACTGAAAATGTTTGGTATCCATGCAATAGTATAAGCTGTAGCCTTTAAACACATGTTGCTATTTAGCTCTAACTAGCTCTTAGTCTAGTGTAACTAAATTATTGTATATGGTTCTTCAGAATGTTTACTGTAATTGTGAGAGGATTTCAATTTATAGAACTTTAATTAAGGTAAAAATATTTCAAATATACATGTTCAAATACAACAGTGATTATGCTCTCTCCTCCAATGTGTCAAGTGTCATATTCTAGAACTCCTTTATGATTCCTTAGTAAATCCTGGTGAAATGCAAATGTAATTATTTACTGAAACTAAAAGAAGAAGGGCAGGGCAAAAATGAATTTAAAGTGCTGGAAAGTGCCTTGTGATTTAATTTAGAGTAATTATGTACAGATTGTCAATATATCTCTTTCAATCTGTCTCGAAAGTTAACAAGTAAGGAACAACCACGGCAGAACAACCAGACATCAAGGGTGATGTCACCCTTTCTGCCTGTTTCACAGAACCCAGAATCCCTGGCTTATTTTTGTCCTCACCATGCTGGAAATCCTGGTCCTTTCTGGAAACACCACAGTCATCCTTCTCATTCAGCCCTACCCACCTCTCCACTGCCGTATATATTTTCTGATGACCAAGCCATCTATCATGTAGCAGTTCTATATGTCCATGTTTGTTCCTCAAATGGCCCTCAACTTTCTCTCTAGGGATCATGACATCTCTCTCACTAAATGTGGCATTCATCTCTTTCTTCTCATCACCCCGTCAGCAGCAGAGTGTCAGATGCTGGCCGTCCTGGCTTAGGACTGCTACGTGGCCATCTGTCACCCATTGCACTACCCCATCCACATTCCCCATGTTCTCTGTGTTCTCCTGGTACTTCCATCTTGGCTGAGGAGCTTGCTGAATGCCTTGATCCATGTGCTCGGCCCTCTGACTTTCCATAACTTCCCTTACAGGAAAGGTCATCATTTTGTTTCTGTGATCCCAGCTGTATTTAACAGTCTCTGCTGACACGTCCCTCTATATAAGGGTCTTTTTATCCACGGTGTTATTTTCCTCTTCCCTCCTATCTTAGCTATTATGGCCTCCTATGTATTTATACTGTCCACTTGACTAGTTGCAGTCTCAAGCCTGGGGCACATGGAAACTCTTGCTACTTACTTCTCTCACATGCCCCTGGAGTCTCTAATCTATGTGGCTTCAATTACCAATTCCCTTCTACAAAAGTCTCATTCCCCTGAGCAGGAGAACTGGCCTCTGTCATCTACACCATCCTAATGTGAATGCTCAACCCACTCATCTACTATCTGACAAACGGGGATGTCTTTGGAGCCCCCAGGAGAGTTCTCAGAAAATAGGGAATATGACATATTTAACTTTCCACTGAAAATACAAATCTAAAACAATGAAACATATACATTGAAATCTTGGGATTTACCATATGTAGAGAGACATATTCATATGCATTTAACTATAAAGTCAGATATTTTGAGGAACAGATCATGGACAAAAAGAAATGATCCTGCCTTGAAAGTTGATATGTAAATTGGTCATTTTCTTCCTTTTATTCATTTCTGTATTTGTACTAAAATATAATATATTTGGAATGTGGCTTATTTGTGCACTATATCAAATATCCATTTCTTATTCCTGTGCAATCATCTTATTTGGTCATTGTTATTTACTTTCCTACATTTTTGTTTTTAATTGACAAATAATTGTATATGTATATATTAGACACAGTGTGATGATTTCATCTACGCATACTTTGGGAAAGATATGATAAAACTAATTGACATTTCTCAAAAGACAGAAATCAATGTTCAACAGATATATGTCAAAATGCTCAACGTATCTAATCATCATGGAAATGAAAGTTAAAGCCACAATGAGCTATTTGCTCACACCTGTGAGAATGCCAGTTCTCAATATGATGATTGCTAAGTGCTGGTGAGGATGTGGGGAAAAGGAAACACTTGCATATTGTGGCTGTGAATGTAAATCAGGATAGACAAATTTATTTGTATTACAATAAATCTGGGGGGGTACCAGTTGTGTTTGTTTCTTTGATGAATGTATGAATTGTATAGTGTTAAATTCAGAACATTTATTGTATCAATCATTCAACGAATGTAGGTTTCACCCAGTAGATAAGATTTGATCCCTCAATCCCAAACACCATCCTCCCTTCTTAGCCTTAAAATCTATTTTCTCAACACAGCCATTGTAGAAAATAGTATAGAGATTCCTCAAAAATGAAAATTGAATTACCATATGATCCATCACTCCCATTTCTAGATGCATATTCAATTGAAGCAAAACCAGTATGTAGAAGATATATCTGTCCTTCCATATTCATTACAAAAATATTCATTCTAGCCCAGGTATAGAAGCAGCTTAAGCGTCTACCAGCACATGAATAAATGAAGAAAATGAGGTGCATTTACACAATGAGCCTTCAAACAGAATGAAATTCTCTCATTTGTGACAACATGTTTTGAACTGGAGGACATGATGCTAAGTAAAGTAAGCCAGGCACAGGAAGACAAATACTGTATGATCTCACTTATCTGTGGAATCTAAAGAAAGCTGATTTCATAGTGGGAAGTGTGGTTACCACAGAGAGTGGGATGGGGAAAGAGAAAAACAAAGGGTACGGAATATCTGTTTGTGCATTTTTTAAAATTCATAGACCTCTAAATAGATGAACCATGGTATCTTTACATAATTATCACCATTCAAATGTAGTAATATTCTAATATTACTATTGTAGACAAGGTAATAATTTGTATTTTTTAATATATAATTTTTTCCTAAATTTTAAATTTCCCCTAAAATCACCCTAACCCTAACTTCCTGGCATGAGATTACTAAATCAAACTTTATTGATACATTGATAATTTTCAAATAAACTTGACTTTTTTGCTTAAGTTACTTTGAAATCATACTTGATTGACTTTTATATTTGCTTTGTTACTCAATATTTGGTATTTTTATAAAGTTTAGGAAAGAAGTATGGTTTTTATATTCATTTTTTTATTACAAGAAAATATGAGAGTACAAACATTTTAGTCACATTTTATATCTTTGCCTCTCCCTACCAAGGGTTAGAGTTATGCCCTTCTTCTTCATGGAGATCAAGGCATCCCTAAGATGTGGGTCTTCCTCCAAACTCCTGAATCCCTGATGAACACCACCACCATTTGAGCACCATACTTTTAATCAATTAGTACCAATTTGATGACTAGTACATGTGGAGCCAGTCTTCTGATCTTGTGTCACTTCACTTTGCATAATGGGCTCACTCAATTCAGGAAAATATAAGCAGTGCTAGCTCCTTGTCATTTCGTAAATTGAATAATATTTCATTGTAAACATATACCAAATATTAATAATCCACTCATGTAATGACAGGCTCTTGGGTGTTTTTTTTTATTTTACTTTAAAATTGTAACATGCTCATTAATTTTATTTCATCAGAATTTGTATCTTCAGAAGTGTAGATTATTATCAAATAATCAACTGGTGTCCTGAAAATTTCATCACACTATAGGAGCTCTTTCTAAGAATGGCCATGGAGAAAGGTGAACTGCAATGCAGATGAAAGCTAATGACTTATTAATTACACTTAGGATACCCTAGGTCACTTTGTAAATCTTATTATGCCTTGGCTGGGAAAAGGCTAGATTGATAAAGCATTCCCTCATTCCTCAGGTATAGAAGTGGCTCAGGGGAGAATGAAGGGTGGAGCAGAACAAAAATGGAATGGCAGCCTTATCCATCTCTCCAGGTGGAGCAATTGCTGGAAACAGCACCAAAACGGGGCACCATTGTCCCCAAAAGAACCAGAGATCCTAAGTATCTGCCTAAGATTTGAATATCCTTTTGAAAGATTTTTAAAAAAAGGTTTTTTAAGAATATTTTTCTGAAACTGAGAAACATCTCTTTGAAATGATATATCCAGGAAGATAATTTCCTATCCCAAAATTTCAATAAGATGGGATCCTAACTTCAGAGAGCACCTAGCTTTAAGTTGCCAAATTATCTCCTCCTGCATTGATTTGAGACACTTGTATTTTATTTGAATTTAACCAATAACCATAAAAAGAGTCTCACTAATTACCAAGTAAGTATACAGTGCACTCTTTATTACAAAATAGGACTGTTTAGTCTTCTTTCTTCAAAGCAAATTATTATTTATCTAGATAACATGTATGTAAAAGTTAGGATTTGCTTAGTTATGTACAATAATAACTTTATGTGTTACTTTGAAATCTCTCAGTGGATTCGCACTGTGCACATCACATTCTGATTTAATTGAGTAATAAAAGGGTTTTCTTTTAATTTTCTTCTAACTTTGTGGAGAGGTTTTCTTAGTTGGAATCTCTTTTAATATTTCCTGAACACTTTCCAGAATTAAAAATGCAACATAAACATAAAATGTGCCCACCACTTCTAAATTAGTAGGGCTTTGAACACCAGATTCCTTCTTGAGCTTCCAGTCTGTAACCTGAAACTCTGCAGCACAGAGCTTCACTGTCCCACATCTGCACACAGTAAGTTCTCTAGGCCTCTTTGGTGTCTACTGTCCCTCCAGAGCATACTTAGAGCAGATTCCCTTGAATACACTCTCATAGGATAATAATCAGTTGTACTATCCTTTCTATAAATGTATCTCACATCTTTAAAACTGAAATGGAGTCAGAGACCATGGGGCTCAGACACAAATGGGAACAAGATTATGTGCACTGTGTGCAACGCATAAACTCCCTTTCTGCCTTCTCTTCTTGTCCAAATGCCAGGAAATGTGCAGTGAGTTCTACTCAATCCAGGCCTCTCTAGAGACCTAAATCTGCAGCTCTGAATTCAGAATCCAAAGTCTGAGGTTCCTCAGAAAGCCTTAGAGCACGTTCCAAGGAGGAATTTCTCTTCCTGTTTTCCTTCCCTCTCTGTCAAAGCAAAGAATACAGAAGTTCCATCCAAACTAGACATGGCCTCAACCTGGAATTCACAAGACAGGGACATACTTTGGACTAAGGATGTACAAAAATCTCAGGGGAGACATATGCTGCAGTGTAAGAGATCAGCATGGACTTGTAAGTCGAGCTGGAAAAGACCTTTTTAGGGTGAGTGTAGACAATTTTCTGGATCTTGTGTCATCTTGTATTATACTTGAGTGAGAAGAATAGAAAGGCTGGCACCACATCTAAAATTTTCTGTAAATTATTGGACAGTTACTACTCACCTTTTCTGGTATAATAAGGAATACATCACACAATTTAAAGGCTTCTTCACAGTGCAACAAACCATACTTCTGAGCACATAGCACATGCTCAGTAGACATTGCATTATGCTGCTCTTCGCTTTGGAAATTAAGTATATGTTGTGATGAGTGTTGGGCAAAAGGCAGTATGTATGCTGTGCTTGCTGTTTCTACCTGAGTGCTACTAATAATGGATCTAGATTGAGCAACATCAGCACTAAAAGGGGACCTGACAAAGAACCCAATGAATGTACCCCTTCCACACCAGCTGACCACATTTCTTAGAGTGAGGCCCACAGTACTACATGATTTATATTCACAGTGATGTTTCAGAGACAATTTTAAGGTAATTGCCTCTTATCCCAGGCTTTCAATGAGGATAACCTGGCTATATTGAAGAAACACCATCACCTGCCTGCTGGGCTGGGTGGGAACATCCATGTGGTTTTAATTGTGCCCCAAATAATTCCAATTTGATACCAGGGTCAAGCATTAGGACTCCTACATATATTCATGAGAGTTCAGTTTAGCCTTGTTCCAGTGTAAACAAGGTTCTTCTGTCTTGGTTTTGGTAGAGGCAGATCAGTGTGGTCCAGATTCCCATTCCTGTTGCAGAAATGCCTGGCACCTGTAGCAGGGGGAGGTAACCGGAAGAAAAGACAGGAGAACCTCACATTTTGGTCTCCATAAAGGAGCTGATCATAGATGTATGTTTCCTTTGACAAAGAACAACTTAGTGTAGCCTTTCCACATTTTATGTTCCTCCTGCTTGTGAATGTTTCAGAAACAAGGGAAGAAATTGTGCTGATGCCATTAAGTGTAGTCTCAGGATTTAATTCTAATTGTTCTACACAATATCAGCTGAAAAGAAATTTCAGAGTAGGAGTAGAGGAAGAGGAAATGGCTGGTTTTCAGGTAAGTGTGTCCCAGATTAGGGTTTGGGTCCACTCTTTTTTCCAGAAATGCATGTAGAACGTAAGCTTTTTGAACTTGTAAACCTTTACTTCTTTACTTGTGATGTGTATGCCTAATAAGCTTTGTAACTACATTTTTTAAATTTTTTCTTACAATAGTCAAAGATCTCTGGGAAATCCTTCCTGTACAGGGCCTGCTGTACATTCTCTCCCACAAGCTTGTTAATACAATAACCAAGTTTTATAACAAATGTATGACATGGCCGGGCGCGGTGACTCACGCCTGTAATCCTAGCACTCTGGGAGGCCGAGGTGGGAGGATTGCTCAAGGTCAGGAGTTCGAAACCAGCCTGAGCAAGAGCGAGACCCCATCTCTACTATAAATAGAAAGAAATTAATTGGGCAACTAATATATATATAGAAAAAATTAGCCGAGCATGGTGGCGCATGCCTGTAGTCTCAGCTACTCGGGAGGCTGAGGCAGGAGGATCGCTTGAGCCCAGGAGTGTGAGGTTGCTGTGAGCTAGGCTGATGCCACGGCACTCACTCTAGCCTGGGCAACAAAGTGAGACCCTGTCTCAAAAAAAAAAAAAAAAAAGAAATGTATGACATGTAATATTAAAAATGTCCCCTTCATGACAGGTCAAGATAGAATAGTGTGAATGTTTGAGATTCCCATTGAGGATAGGATAGAGTCTTTGGATTTGAATGAGGAAGGGAAACAGATACTCTCAAAGTTTGATCTAGATGATTCATCATCTCTACCTAATATATTATTAGGAAAGTTCAGAAAGAAGATAGCATTGATTACCTAAAATAACCAGAAGATTATGGAAAAAATATAAAAGACTTGCTCTGTATGATACTAAAGTATTTACATACATTATTAAAGGTAACAAAACATAGGAAGTATCTACATCTGAAATTTGCGTAAATCTAATGATTTTTCATGGCTACATATTGTAGGCCGCTACCATCCCAGCAGTGATTTTGTATCCTCCTCTTTGCAATGGCGCCTAACACCAATTTGTCCCACTAAAGTTATGTTAATTTCATTCATTTGCTTAAGATGCTTTCTGACAGATTCATCCAATATAAAGTTAATTGTTTTTTTTTCTTTATCATTAAGTGCCTTGTGGAGATTTACTTACTGATGTGCATGAGCCATCACATTTATTCTGGAAGCTCTAATTTCTTCTTATAGCTTGCTTTGAAAAATGAGGGCTATTATCTGTGTTCTGTTCAGATGAACTGAGATAAATTCAAAGTTTGCCACTTACTGGATGATGACAAAATACTCTCCTTAGGCAAGAAGCATTGTTATCGGTAGTTAGTTATATCATGTGACATGCAGAAATTCAGACCTCACCCCAGATCTACTGAATCAGAGTCTGTCTTTTAACAAAATCTCCAGTTCTTTATTGTACTCGTAAAAATTAGGTGAAACTTTCAAACGCTCTTTGTTCCTCTATGTGAGTAATATGCACAATTCATTGATATGATGTAAATATAACACCCATAAAGTAATATTACTGTTGTAAGGCCCTAAATTTTGTATTAAATACTTTATCATCCAAAGAATAATTATATGCACACAGTTTCATACATCTTTTGCGATCCTCATTCCTGTGAATAAGAGAATATATGCAAGAATATCAATGTACTAAAAATATCTTATTGGATAATTCCAGTCCCTCATATGTCAGAAACAGTTCTCATAACTCATTTTCCTTGTAGTCAAATTACGAACTCTCTCTATGGTCACTTGGGAAATATGTGTCTTTTTACAGGAGATGGTGACATTCCAGGATGTGGCTGTAGAATTCTCTCCAGAGGAGTGGGCATGCCTTGACAATGCTCAGCGGAATTTGTATAGGGATGTGATGTTAGAGAACTATGGAAACCTGGTCTCCCTTGGTGAGGATCACTTATATACACAATTCCTATTCCACATTAAGGCCATGAATTTATTTTTGCAGAGAGTTTCTTAAAAGTTTCTACTTTACATGAATGAATTTTATATCAATGGTTTTAAAAAAACATTTGAAGATTTTTGGTGTATAAAATAAAATCATTAGATATCTCATATTATCTTGAACCTTTCCCTTTCTTGGGCTAATATATATATTTCACACTAGATTAGTGGTTACTCTAGAAATCAGGGTATATAATAGTTGCCTGCACCTTAGAATATAATTTCCACCTCTTATTTATTTGGTGCTAGTGGTAATTGGTGCTCTCATTATAAATTAGAAATAATTTCTTATGATTCTACAGGGTGTGTGGGAAAAAATATGTTTCAAAGGAATTTTCTACAATATTCTATAATGTTATCTCTACTAAGGATAGTACTACATTAAGAATTGGGAAGACTTCAGCAAATGTCATGTGCATTTTTTTCTTACAAAACAGGTCTTGCTGTCTCAAAGCCAGAGCTGATCACATGTCTGGAGCAAAGGATAGAGCCCTGGATTATGAAGAAAGAGGAAACAACAGCTAAATATCCAGGTAGGTGAGATTCAGTGAAGCAGATAACAAATGTTAGAGAGGTAAAGCTCAAGGAGGAAGGCAGATATTAAAAAATGGTTTGGAATATTCTGCTTTGTTGGAAATGATTTTTAGTAGCCTTGTATGTTTCTCTTTAACTTACAGAAGGACATCTTCTGTCCCATGCTCTTAAACTCTCTACAAAGTCTACCCATGCACTGATTTTCCTTAGAATTCAGCAAGAGCCAAACTTCCTGTCATGGCTTTTAATGGACTCTATTATCTGTCAGTATTTCTATTGTTTGGGGTGATATGAGAATATCTGTACATATTTTGAAGACCTGTACATTAAATCATTGTTTGACAGTTTGCTCTGCTGCCTCTTCTGGAGTAGAGTGGCTGATCCTAGCTCACTGCAACCTCAAACTTCTGTGCTCCAGGGATCCTAATACCTCAGTCTTCTAAGTAGCTAGGACTATGGGCATGAGCTACCATTGCAAGCTAACTTTTGTTATTAATATATATATATATATATATATATATATATATATATTTTTTTTTTTTTTTAAATGGAGTCTCCTTATGTTGCTGGGGCTCGTTTCAAGATCCTGGCCTCAAGTGATCCCAAATTCTGGGATTATAAGTGTGATTCACCATGCCCAGCTCCATGTTTGAAGTTCCATTTGTTGCCCCATTGCTATAATTTGTAAATGGGGAATAAGAGATACTAGGATTTGTTTCAATAATGCTAGAAATACTAGGGAAAGATGTTCATATTGTCTGCACCATAATTTGTAATTCGAAGCTTTCAGAGGCAATTGACAGAAATTCAGACTCACCAATTATATAGAAATGCATAGCCTCTTCCTAAACATTAAAATACCTAATGTTATTTCACTTCTAAATATCCTTTATTCTAGTACAAAATAAGAGTAAAATTGCAATTTTATTATACCCAAATTCACAAACAGTAATATAGTTTATTTTGCATATTCACCTCATAGAATTTTTAAACATACTGTCTCATTGAGTGCTTCAAATTGCTGAATATATTTAAAATCATAATTGATACATAATATTTTGATAACTTATATTTCCTAATTTTCCCCTAATTAATACTATCAGGAATGTGTCATTCCTATTGCGTATATGTGTGTGTGTATATACATATGTGTGTGTGTTTGTGTGTTTACCAGGTGGACTTTTCCACAAATAAGAATTATATAACTGTATACATTTATTGTATATGCTGTAATGATTTGATGTGTGTATACATTGTAAAATAACAGAGTTAAAATAATAAACATATCCATCATCTCACACATTTGTCATTCATTTATAGTGAGAATATTTAAGTATAGTGAGGTCTATGGTCTTAACAAATTTCATGCACATAAATCATTGTTAATAACTGTAACATTATTAATAACTGTAAAGATGCCATGAATTAGATCTCCAAAACTTATTCATCTTATAACTAAAAGATTTTCCCTCAAACATTTCCCTACTTTTCTTGCCACCACACCCTGGGAATCACTGTTGTACTATTTATTTTTATAAATTCAACTATTTTATATAACCCATAGCAGTATTTATCTTTCTGGGAATGGCTTATTTTACTTAGCACAATGCCTACCATGTACATCCATGTTGTTCAAATGGCAGGATAATTATAATTTTTATGGCTTAATAATATTCTATGGTATGTGTCTGTATACTCATTTTTTGGTCTATACAACATAAACAGTCATTTAGTTAACATTTTATTGGCAAATGTGCATAATACTGCGATATACATGGGTGTGCAGAATCTTCTTAAGATACTGATTTTACATCTTTGGTTATACTCATAAGTAGAATTGATGAATGATAAGGCAGTTCTATATTTTTACAATTGTTAATGAATCTCTATGATGACATTGCCAATTTATGATCAATAACAGGGTACAGGGATTGCTTTCTTGCATACTCTTGCCCGCACTTGTTATATCTCTTCTTTTGCACATTAGCCATTTTAACAGTTGGGAAGGGGATACCTTACCAAAATTTTGCTTTGTGTTCACATGATGTTTTAGTGATGCTGAATTACTCTTCATGTTACTTGTAAACTTGTATGTTTTCTTTGAAAAAATTACACAAAGTTTTGCTTATTTTTGATTGGATTAGGATGATAATATTGTATTGGGTTTTGAATAATAGGAGTTTCCTATATATTTGGGGTATGAACATATTATACAATATAAAGTTTGAAAATTTTTTCTCCCATTCTATGTTTTCTTATGTTTTTTGTTTCCTTGCTGTACAGAGGATTTGAAGTTTGATGCAGCTCAAACTTTTTATATTTTGCTCCAGTGCTTATTTTGTAAAATCCATAATACAAACAACAAAAAAAGATAATTTCAAGACTTATATCAAGGTTTTCTCATATTTCTTCTTTTTATTTATGCTTTTTATAAAAGAAACATTACACTTTTAAGTCTACCATTTAAATCATTAATAAATCTCAAGTTAGTTTTGGTGTATCATGTAAAAAAAAATAGTATACTTTTATTAATTTGTTTGTGGGTATCCAGTTTTCCATCACCAAGCCTTGAAGAGATCATACTTCCTGCATTCGCATTGCTAGTGCCTTAGATAAAGATTAGTTACTTTATATGCTTAATTAATTTCTGAGCTCTCCATTCTATTCCTTTGCTTTTTGTGGTCGTTTTTATACACATATTTTTTTTGTTTTTATTACTATCACCTTGATATATATTTAAAAATCAGAAAATGTAATGCCAGAACCTTTTCTATTCTTTCTAAACATAGTTTTAGCTCACCAAAGGTATTTGTGATATGAAACAAATATTAGAATTTTTTTGTTAATACTGTGAATAATACCTCTAGAATTTTGATAGGGAGTACATTGAATGTATGCATTGTTTTGGATAATATCTTTCTATTTACTGATGTCTTCTTCAATTTCCTTTATTAATATCTTCTAGTACACAGTGCAAAGGATTTATTTTTACCACTTGGTTAAATTTATTTCTTATGAATCTATTATCTTGATACTATTGTATCACAGTGTTTTCTTTTCTTAATGGATAGTTTGCTAGTGTATAGAAAAACAATTGATATTTGTATGTAAATTTTATATCCTGTGAGTAGCTGAGTGGTTTTACTACTTTAAAAAAATTTTCCCATCTTCTTTATGGTTTTTGGTATATAAGATAAGGTCATCTGCAAACAGTATTATTTTTACTTTTCTGTTTCTTATTTGAGTGGATTTTTGTTATGTTCTTGCCTAACATGTCTGATTAGATCTTGTAGTAATATGATAAAATAGAAGCATTATGAGTGGTTGCACATTATCCTTATATTGGTGTCTGTGCATGTGACGGATTCAATACTTTTCCAGTTTTTATAAACTGATTTTGGAAGGTAAAGATATTTGCTTTAGTGTCCTGGGTTTTCAATGGATAGTTGCTGTAGCTAGGTAACAAGGCTGCCCCTTGCTCTGCAGTGGAGGGTGCATTTGGTGGGTCACTTCTGAAGTACTAGGGCCATTTTTAATCCTCTCTTGTGTCTGGGTAAACTGGTTTCCTTCAGGATTTTGATCTGTAGGACACTGACTAGGGCATGGTTGTATAGTGAGTCTGCATATGGTGGGGCTGATATTAGCTGTGTGGATGGGTGTGGCTCCGAATGAATGCATTGGAAGTTTCCCTTCAGGTCACCATGTGGATCTATGCACTGAAAGAACTGGACATGGACTGTAGTTGAGACTGCTGCAGCAGAGCCACAGGTCTGCTTTACAGATGATAACAAGACTAAGTTATATAGGCCTGCCTTCATGGCTGCACATAGGTGTGTCTCTCCCAAAGTCACTGGATGAGCAGCACCACTCCAACTTTCACAGGGAACCACTGGAGACTCTGTGTATCAAAGATGATGACCCATGTTATAGTCTGTAGTCAGGACAAGGAGTCCTTAATTTTGCCAACTAGATGAGAGCCTGAAATTCAAAATGACCTTCCTAGATCTGTGCTCCCTCTATGGTTTAATTACCATCAATTTTAGTCCCAAATTCAGAAAAAAATAATTTTCTGTGGATGGCTGCCAAATTTTTGTTGTTTGGGATAAAACAAGTGGATATTTCCCCTCTGACCATATTGTTCATTTTACTCTTCTTTTTTTTTTATTTCATCATATTATAGGGGTACAAATGTTAAGGTTACGTATATTGCCCATGCCCCCTTTCCCCCACCTACCCTCCGGACAGATAAATGTAATTCCTATATGTCCAATTAAGTGTTGATTCGTTAATACCAATTTGCTGATGAGTTCATGTGGTGCTTGTTTTTCTATCCTTGAGATACATCACTTAGTAGAATGGGTTCCAGCTCTATCCAGGAAAATACAAGAGGTGGTATATCACCATTGTTTCTTTCTTTCTTTTTTTTTTTTTTTGAGACAGAGTCTTGCTTTGTTGCACAGGCTAGAGTGAGTGCCATGGCATCAGCCTAGCTCACAGCAACCTCAAACTCCTGGGCTCAAGCAATCCTACTGCCTCAGCCTCCCGAGTAGCTGGGACTACAGGCCTGCACAACCATGCCTGGCTAATTTTTTCTCTATATATTAGTTCGCCAATTAATTTCTTTCTATTTATATTAGAAACAGGGTATCCCTCTTGCTCAGTCTGGTTTTGAACTCCTGACCTTGAGCAATCTGCCTGCCTCAGCCTCTGGAGTACTAGGAATACAGGCATAAGCCACCATTCCAGGCCATCACCATTGTTTCTTAAACCTGAATAGTACTCCATGGTATACGTGTACCACATTTTATTAATCTACTCATGTATTGATGGGCACCTGCGTTGTTTCCACACCTTTGCAATTGTGAACTGTGCTGCTATAAACATTAGAGTATAGGTGTCCCATTTGTTGAGTGTCATTTGACCTTTTGGGTAGGTTCCCAGTAGTGGAATTGCTGGATCAAATGGTAGATCTACTTGTATCACTTTAAGGTATCTCCATATTGCTTTCTACAGAGGCTGAACCAGTTTGCAGTCCCACTAGCAGTGTAGGAGTGTTCCTATCTCTCCACATCCACTCCAACATTTGTTGTTTGGGGGAGTTTTTGATAAAGGCCATTCCTACTGGACATAAGTGATATGTCATTGCAGTATGCTCAACATCTCTAATCATCAGGGAAATGCAAATCATTTTCCTCTTTATGTATTTTTAATTTTTGATCTGTTCTAAGTCTATTTTTTTATACAATTAGAATCCAAGTTTCAGAATAATATGGCAGCATTGCCATTTCTCTACATTCTCACCATATGTATGTGTATATATATATATAATTACTTATTTAAAAATTTTCAATGTAATGGATATGAGGTAATATCTCATTGTGATTTTGCTTTGCATTTCTCTAAAGATTAATAATTTTTAGGACCCTTTCAAATTCTATTTGGCCATTTGTATATCTTCTTTCCAGAAATGCCAGATCAATCCATTGTCAATTTTTTAATCAAGCCATTCACTTTTGTTGTTGAATTGTAGTCATTTTTATATTTTCAGGATGTTAAGTCTTATGAAATATGCAGTTTACATCTATTTTTACCCATTTTGTAGGAGGCATTTTTACTCTATCAAGTTTTTTCTTTGTGCAGAAATTTTGAAATTTGATGCAATCTCATTTATCTTTTCTTCATTTTTTTTTTTTTTTGAGACAGAGTCTCGCTTTGTTGTCCAGGCTAGAGTGAGTGCCGTGGCGTCAGCCTAGCTCACAGCAACCTCAAACTCCTGGGCTCGAGCGATCCTTCTGCCTCAGCCTCCCGAGTAGCTGGGACTACAGGCATGAGCCACCATGCCCGGCTAATTTTTTATATATATATCAGTTGGCCAATTAATTTCTTTCTATTTATAGTAGAGACGGGGTCTCGCTCTTGCTCAGGCTGCTTTTGAACTCCTGACCTTGAGCAATCCTCCCGCCTCGGCCTCCCAAGAGCTAGGATTACAGGCGTGAGCCACCGCTCCCGGCCTCTTCATTTTTATTGCTTATTCATTTGATGTTACATCTACTAAAACAGTGTCAGGACCAATATCATGACTTTTCCTTTATATTTTCTTCTAAGAGTTTTATATTGTATTTCTTATGTTTTAGCATTTAATTCAACTAAAATATATCCTACATATAGTGGAAGGAAAGGACCCAACATCATTTTTTTCTTTCATAGATATTCAGTTTTCCACAATATTTGTTGAAAGGGCTATTCTTTTTGATTGTGTGGTCTTTGTAATCTTGAGGCATGTAATTTGATCATGGACACAAAGATTTATTTCAGGGTTCTCCATTCTGTTATTTCATTTCATATTTGTCTTGGTGCCAGTAACATGTTGCTTTTATTCCTGTAGAGTTGTTTTCAAATCAAGAAGTGCAATGCTCCATGTTTTTACTTTCAAAAACAGTCTTGGTATTTACTATTCCAATACACTTTAGAATTTATTTTTATATGTATCCAAAATAAGTATTAATGGAATGTTATAGACATTGCATTAAATTTGTAAATCACTGAGAATGGTATTGACATCTTACAATTTCAAATTATCTGACCATTGAGCATGAATACCTTTAAGAGTGTGTTTAATTTTGATATATTTTTCTATTAGCCACTTTATATTTCGCTTTTGATTTCTACTTCCACTTCATTTTTTTTTTCAGAAAATATATGTTGAATATTTTTAGGCTTCTTCAACTTGATAAGATTTAATTGTCGTAATATAATTTGCCATGTATGATTTAAACTATTGTATATTCTGCTGCTTTGGACTGAAAAGCTCCTTAAATGTCTTTTACATCTAAGTGGTCTATAATGTTTTTCTCATTATCTGTTTTCTTATTGATCTTCTATTAAATCTTTGTACTTAGTGAAAGTGAGGTCTTGCAGTCTCCTATAACTAATTTGTTGCTAGTTGTTTCTTGCCACACTTCTGTCCGTACTTTTGTTCATATTTGCTTAACATATTTAGAAGCCCTAATATATAATATATGTAAAATATCTATGATAAAATATGTACAATAAATGTATATCATCTGTGTTTGTGTATTCTATAGATTTATCCTAAATGACCCATTTTATCATTATCTTATAGCAGTCTTTGTCTCTTCTGCTGGTTTTTCACTTAAAGTGTACTTCTCTTAATTATGTCCATGATATCCTCCCCTAAATACTTACATAGATTTTTTTTATTACTCTCTGCCAATATGACATTTTAGAGCTAAAGGAAGGCTTTTGTAGGTGGCATATTGTACGGTTGTTTGTTCTTTATCCATATACTTGTCTTAGTTTTCTTTAGAGAGTCTAAAACATTTATATTTAAAGTAACTTCTGAAGAAAATGAAGTTATTGCCATTGGTTAATTCTTTTCCATGTGCCTTGTCAATACATTATTCCTCATGCCTGTCTTACTCTGTTTATTTTTGTTATCTTAATTTTGAAGTGACATGCTTTGATTGCTTTCCAATTTGCTTTAGATTACATTCTATAGGCATTCTGTTTGTTATCACATTAGGAAATGGAGGCTACTTAAAATATTTCTGTTACAACAATATATCTTAATCTCATAACAACTTCAGTTCAAGTGAATACAAAACCCACATATCTTAGAGTGCCACATTTTGTTATTAATGTCACAAATGATGTGTTTTTTATTTTATATATGAGAACAGATTTTTTCACACTTGTGCTTTTGTTTATTTTTAATTCTATAGAATAATTATGAGGGTTTATGAGCCACCATGGTCCTATAGAATTCTATATATGTTTACAGATTTATCTTTAATACAGAGCTTTATGTTTTTAAGTGTTTATTATGCTACCCAACATCATTTCATTTTTCATCACAGTGGAGTCCATTTACTTTCTTGTGGGCTGTTCTAGTGGAGATGAACACCATTGGCTTTTGCTTAGCTTGGAAAATATTTAGTTTTTGTATTGTTTTTGAAAAAATTCTAGATAAAGTATTGTTAGTTGATAGTATATTTTTTTTATCACTATAGCATTTTGAAAAATCTCAGCTGCTTTATTCTCCAAATAATCTTCCTGCCACTGTCCCACTATATTCTTCTTCTAGGAGTCTTTCTTAAATATATTAATCTATTTGATTATGTTCAATAAATCCCATAATCTATCTTCACTTGTCTCTCTTTTAAAATTTTGCTTCTATGACTCAAGATTTATACATGAAATGTCTTCAACTTTCTGATTCTTCTGCTTCATTAACAGTGCTTCTGTGCTTGCCTAGTGAATTTCTCAACTCAGTAATTGTATACTTGAGGTCTACAATTTTTATTAGGCTCTTGCTATACTTTTTATGGCATTGTTTATATATCACTTTCTTTAGGCAACAGATTGTGTTGGCAGTGTTTTGTTATTTCTTGCAGAGGATGGTTCAAATGATTATGTTTCATTTATTTCAAATACAGTAAATATCTCCATTTCTTAAGACTTGATTCCCAGAGATTTATATTTTTTGTGGATGTGGGACAGGTTTTGTGAATCATCTGCTTGCCCTGAAATCTTATGATAAGTTCAGTTAATTTTATCTTTGTTTTTAACTAGACTTTGTAATTTTGTGTGGTGATATTAAACTCGGCTCACTTTAACACTGTATGGGTTAACATTTAAATAAGAAATAGCCATTTATCCATCGCTAAAATAATTCTCTATGTGTTTGTGTGACCTGATGTGTAATGATTATGTATATTTTGTTTGAAATTTAAATATTTGTTATCTTGGTTTGTGCTCAATAGTTCTTTTGTCTTCACTAGGTGATTAGTCATGGAAATTGTAATTTCAGCAGCTCTTTATCTGTGAAAATGTATTATATTTGTGTAAGAAAAATAATTGTGTAAGAAGACTTCAAGATCACTGATGAGAATCAAGGCTTGTTGGACTTTCCAAGTAGAACATTGAGGATTGAACATAGGGGAGTGGAAGATGATTCCTGGTCAGCATGGAACAGTATAGACAGAAATAAGTGGAGTCTAGAACACTAACACAGGTAGTAAGCAGTTGAGAGAGAGGAGGATAGAAGGTCGAAACTCACATAATCAAAATCAGAGGACTTCTGGAGCCCAGGGAAAGAGTAAGGGGTTTTGACCTCCCCCACCCAAGTGCCTTGGGAGTGCAATGGATCAGGTTTCTCATCCTATGGGAGTGTGCTAAGAGCAACACGAGAGCCAGAATCACTACACCTGGACACCCCCTCCTCTGCATCTGCTACACTCCAGGCATCCCAGAAAGAAACCTTTTGGTTCAAGGTTCTCATACATGTGTGACCACACTCACCCCATAGCAGCTGCCAAAGCACCTTGTACTGAGTGCCTGAGCCTGCCTTGGGCAATGGGTAGAACACGTCCAGCACAATCTGGACTGAATGACTGAGCATGCTTGGGCAGTGGGGTGCAAAATGCCAGCTAATGCTGTCTTCTAAAGTGTAGCTGGTGCTACAACTCAAAGTGGAGGAGGGTGGTTTGACACACAAACAACAGCTTCAGAGTGCTACAGGAAGACCATGGCACCTTCTCACCACAATAGTCGATGCTGGAATTGTCTGTGCAGAGATGCCCCCCTTTCTGTGCCAGGGGTACATTTTCACCAAGCTCCATCAGCATGGCCTTAGCTTGTGATCTACCCATTGACAGGCTTTTCATGCTATTTCTATTTTTGAAAACATGAAATTGAGAATTTGAAAGGAATTGCATTTAATCTGTAGATCACATTGGACATCTACACAACATTAGGTCTTCTTCCCTTGAACAAGAACGTGTTCAAGAGTGTGTTGTTCATTTTCCTATACTTTTGCATTTTTTTTGTCTTTTTTGTTATTTATTTACAGTTTCATTCCATTCTGGTCAGAAATTAAAGTGTGTAAAATTTCAGTTTTCTAAAATTGGTTAAGGCTTGTTTTGTGTCTGAAAAGGTAGTTTGTAGGAAGAATGTATAATGAGCTATCAAGAATATTGTATATTCTACTATTATTCAGCAGAATGTTCTCTATATATCTGTGAGGTCTAATTGCTCTCTAGTGTTTTCAAACCTCCTGTTTTCTTATTAGTAATTTGACTGGCTTTATTATTATTGAAAGTGGAATACCACGGATCCTATCATTTTTTCTGTCTATTTCTTGCTTCAATTGTGTCAATGCTTTTTTATGTATTTGAGAACCTTTATATGAGATATAGATAGATATCAGATATACCTATTATATTTAAATGGTTTGCAGTGAATGATCTCTGTTTATATTAAATGTCCTTGTTTGTCTCTTGTGGCAGTTTTGACTTAAAAGTATAAATGCAAATCAAAACCACAATGAGATATCACTTAACCCCAGTGAGAATGGCCTTTATCAAAAAAATCTCCAAACAATAATTGCTGGCGTGGTTGCGGAGAGAGAGGAACACTCCTACACTGCTGGTGGGACTGCAAACTAGTTCAACCTCTGTGGAAAGCAATATGGAGATACCTTAAAGCGATACAAGTGAATATACCATTTGATCCAGCAATCCCATTGCTGGGCATCTACCCAAATGATCCAGTGACACTCTACAAAAAAGACACCTGCACTCGAATGTTTATAGCAGCACAATTCATAATTGCAAGGCTGTGGAAACAGCCCAAGTGCCCATCCATCCAAGAATGGATTAATAAAATGTGGTATATGTACACCATGGAGTACTATTCAGCTCTAAGAAACAATGGTGATATAGCACACCTTATATTTTCCTGGTTAGAGCTGGAACCCATACTACTAAGTGAAGTATCCCAAGAATGGAAAAACAAGCACCAGATATATTCTCCAGCAAACTGGTATTAACTGAGTAGCACCTAAGTAGACACATAGGTGCTACAGTAATAGGGTATTGGGCAGGTGGGAAGGGGGAGGGGGGCGGGTATATACATTCATAGTGAGTGAGATGTGCACCATCTGGGGGATGGTCATGATGGAGACTCAGACTTTTGGGGGGAGGGGGGGAAATGGGCATTTATTGAAACCTTAAAATCTGTACCCCTATAATATACCAAAATAAAAAAAAAAACACAATGAGATATCACAAAAAAAAAGTATATTTTATAAACTATAACATTTTGTACTACAAAAGTAATGCGCCTAATATAATTTTGAACTCCACTGGTGTTGTATGCTTAACATTTTCGTGGTATATCTTGTTATTTCCTTCCACTTTTTGTCTATTTCTTTCACCAGGTATGAAGTCAAGTCTCTTTAGAGAGAATATAGATGGATTTTTTTAAATTCCTTTATTTGACTGTGTCTTCTGACTAGTAATACTAGTACATGTATATTTGCATAATTTTCTCAAAGGGATGGATTTATAATTTCCCTAATAATTGTTTTATATAACTTTTGCCACTATATTTTCTTTCTTCCCACTCCTTTCCCCCTCATTGCACCTCACTGATTTTTAGTGATACATGTTTTTACTGAGGCCACCTTTTTTGTGTGTGTCTTTAAAGATTTTTCTGCTGTTCACTGTGAGAATTACATAAAATATTTTGAAGTTGCAACTTATGTTAAACCGATAACTACTTAACTTCAATTGTATACAAAAATTCATAATCTTTACATCTGCCCTCAACTATATTATATGGATGTCAAAAATTATGTCTTTTTATATTGTATGTCACTTAACACATGGGAATGATCATTTTTATTTTGTCTTTCAAATTTTATAGCATAATTAAATGTTTTTGCACCATCAATATAATACCGTGGGGTTTTAGTTTTCATATGTGCATATCTTTCCCAGAGAGTTATGTACTTGTCATGGAAAATAGAAACCAGCTATTCAAAGGTCATCAAAAACCAGATATATGGACTCATGTGCCATTGGTTTGAATCTCTTTTGAAAGGGAATCCAGGAAATGGAATTTTACTGCTAAAGTGATAACTCTGTATCAGTGGGGAGGAAGGGTTTTGCTGGGTAAATGTAACAACTTTTCCTTCCCCTTCCATATGGTTCTTGGTGTCATTCACATCTGGGATGCCATGAAATATTATCACTGATGATTTCTCAATGAATCATGTTTGCAAGTATATTTTGAAGGTCTTACATCTAAGATGCAAGTAAGATTATGGTATTCTATTGCACATTATTGCTAATGTGCTTGCCATAGTTTTGCACATTCAAATTGTGAAGTATATTTACCTAAGTATAATTAGTGAGATACTTTGTTCTTTTCATTTATTTCAGAACTGTCTTCCCATTGCACCCAAGAACTACTGTCAGAGCAGGGTATAAAAGCTTCATTCCAGAAATCAATAATGAGACTAAATGGAATCTGTAACCTTGACATTGTACATTCAAGAAAGGACTGGGAGTGTGTTGGTGAGTGTAAGCGTCAAAAAGTATGTTATGATGGTCTTACCCAATGTTTGTCAAGTAACCATAGGAAAATCTTCAAAAGTTATAAATGTATAAAAATGTTTAGCAAATCTTCAAATCTAAATATATCTAATATAAGACATACTAGAGAAAAAAATTTCAAATATAATGAATGTGGCAAACCCTTTAACCACAGATCAAACATTCTTGGACTTAGGAAATTTCACACTGTAGAGAAACCCTACAAGTGTGAAGAATGTGGAAAACCCTTTAACTGCTACCCAAAATTTACTATACATAGGAGAATTTACACTGGAGAGAAATCCTACAAATGTCAAGAATGTGGCAAAGCCTTTACCTGGTGCACAAATCTTACTCGAAATAAAAGAACTCATAGTGGAGAGAAACCCTACAAATGTGAAGAATGTGGAAAAGCCTTTACCCAGTGTACAAATCTTACTCAACATAAAAGAATTCATAGTAGAGAGAAACCCTACAAATGTGAAGAATGTGACAAACCCTTTATCTGGCTCAGAAACCTTACTCGACATAAAATAATTCATACAGGAAAGAAACCATACAAATGTGAGGAATGTGACAAAGCCTTTACCCAGTACACACACCTTGCTCGACATAAAAGAATTCATAGTGCAGAGAAACCCTACAAATGTGAAGAATGTGGAAAAGCCTATACCCGGTGCATAAACCTTACTCAACATAAAAGAATTCATACTGGAGAGAAACCCTACAAATGTGAAGAATGTGGCAAAGCCTTTATCTGGCTCAGAAACCTTACTCGACATAAAATAATTCATACAGGAAAGAAACCATACAAATGTGAGGAATGTGACAAAGCCTTTACCCAGTACACAAACCTTGCTCAACATAAAAGAATTCATAGTGCAGAGAAACCCTACAAATGTGAAGAATGTGGAAAAGCCTATACCCGGTGCATAAACCTTACTCAACATAAAAGAATTCATACTGGAGAGAAACCCTACAAATGTGAAGAATGTGGCAAAGCCTTTATCTGGCTCAGAAACCTTACTCGACATAAAATAATTCATACAGGAAAGAAACCATACAAATGTGAGGAATGTGACAAAGCCTTTACCCAGTACACAGACCTTGCTCAACATAAAAGAATTCATAGTGCAGAGAAACCCTACAAATGTGAAGAATGTGGAAAAGCCTATACCAGGTGCATACACCTTACTCAACATAAAAGAATTCATACTGGAGAGAAACTCTACAAATGTGAAGAATGTGGCAAAGCCTTTACCTGGCACATAAACCTTACTCAACATAAAAGAATTCATACTGGAGAGAAACCCTACAAATGTGAAGAATGTGGCAAAGCCTATACCCAGCGCATAAACCTTACTCAACATAAAATAATTCATAGTGGAGAGAAACCCTACAAATGTGAAGAATGTGGCAAAGCCTTTATCTGGCTCAGAAACCTTACTCGACATAAAATAATTCATACAGGAAAGAAACCATACAAATGTGAGGAATGTGGCAAAGCCTTTTCTCAGCACACACACATTACTCGGCATAAAAGAATTCATACAGGAGAAAAACCCTAGAAATGTGAGCAATGTGGAAAAGCCTTTTCCCAGTGCTCAATCCTTACACTACATAAAATAATTCATAGTGGAGAGAAACCATACAAATGTGAAGAATGTAGCAAAGCCTATATCTGGTGTAGAGACCTCAATCTACATAAAACAATTCATACAGCAGAGAAACCATACATATGTGAAGAATGTGGCAAAGTCTTTATCTGGCTCAAAGACCTCAGTCTACGTAAACGAATTCATACAGGAGAGAAACCATACAATTGTGAGTAATCCAGCAAAGCTTTTACCCAGTGCTCACATATTAATCTACTTGAAAGAATTCACCACAGAGAAAAATTCTACAATTGTTACAAAATCTTTAATACCAGCTCACATTTTACTCATCATCAAAGAAATAAAACTAGATAAAAGTGAGATAAATGTAATGACTTTGGAAATACTTTCCCAAAATATTAGCTTTAAAATATACAACAGTACTTAAAGTAAACAATAATAATATAGAGTGCTGACAATACCTTGAGTTATAACAGACATTTTATTAGACATGGGAGAACTTACCCTGAAAGTAATGCTCCAATATTTTCTCATTGTTCAACATCACAAAATTTTTCATAGATAGAAACCTTACAAATATAATGAATGTGAAAAAATATTTATGCAAAAGGCATACCTTTAGAGAACAACAAGGAATTGATACTTAAAACTACTTTACAGATATGATAAATTTCAGAATGCATTTAATCAAGAATCAAGTCTAAACAGAATCAGAGGACTCAAAGGGCAATGCACTTGGGCTCTAACACATTCACAGATTTCTTAAACTAAGTTGTTGAGTATAGAGATTAAACCAGTTAAAATAGATAACTTATTTGTATGTCAGTTTTTAAAACAAGAGATTTTTTAAAGTTATAATGACATGTAAAATATACTTTCTAGTCAGGTTGGGATGCAAATGTAATAAAGTATAATTTTTTGCGATTTTTGATAAGGAAATACTGATGTTATTCAACTTTAAGAACAGTGGATGCTATGCTTTCATTTTTAGTGTGTATGTGAATGCCTATGTTTAATGATAGCTACATCACAGTTATTAGAAGTCTTTGTGTATTAAGTACACATCATTCATGTACTTTCCCATGGAAAATTAAAATCACTGAAATGTAAGATGTCTGAAATAGAGAGGTGATTTGTAGTTGACTTCTAAAAAACAGTTTTTCAAGTGATATATGATATAGGTATATAGACTAATATCCTTCTCATTATAATCAGAATGAAACAATGACAATATTACAAATAACTTGTTTTACTAATTGTACATTAGAATAATGAAACAGTGAGTTTTGAAATATTTTAGATTACATGTAAACTTAATTTGTTTTATTAAATTAAAAAATATTTTATTGTGTCATCGTGATGTAGATTGAATGAACTGTGAATTTGCCACCAACATTAATCTATTGTATGTTACTCAAAGTTGGGGGAAATGATTGTAAAGATGTATTATTGGGTTACATAGTAAAATTAAATCATTTGTGATCCTGTTTTCAGTGACTTCAAATATGTAATTCTTTGAAGAATAATGTTCCCAAAGTTTTTTATTATTATTTTTATAATTTCATTGTAACTGTAATGCTTATAATAAAGTTTGTCCATTTTATGTAAAGCCATACATTTTTGAATACTGAATGAGTACTTGTTACACTTTATCCTACATTTTTTTTTCAACATGCGACCTGTCTGGCCAGTGAAACAGAAATAAACACTTTTTTTAATTTCTACTGAATCAAATATACAAATACATCATGGTTCAGATGAACTTTAGTTGTATTAGATTTGCAGAGTAAGTAATTATGTTTGTGTGAATGAGGATGTATACATATTTTGAAAAGAAAAGGAGAAATATTGAAAAAATAGGTAATTTCAAAATTGTTGAGAAGTTACTAGCAAACAAGAAACTCCAAATATTTTGAAAGCAAAGGGTTTTTTTTTGCTTTATGTTGAATTAATTTGTTTAAAATTGTAAAGTTTCTAATTCAGAACCTGCCCATGCCAATCCTCTGTTCTTACATGCTTATTACTTATGCTAGGCCTACTCTATTATTTTATTATTTGAAAATTTGTTATGTATTGTATATATGTCCTACTCTGCAATTATAAGAATGATTTTTATAAAATTTAATTGTGGCTCCAGGTAAGAGATTGAAATATCCAGGGTGAAAAATGTCACTGATTTGCATGTGGAGTGAGGGGACCTGCAGAACAAACTCTAGAATTTATAAGTGGGAATTCTGCTTCTTTCATTTCATAATTGTCTCCAGCATTTTTTCCTATCTTTTTATCTTTTTCCTATCTTTTTCCTTCTACAAATGTATCTAAGCCATTTTTTTTCTGCCTGCAATTGGGCTGCAACATTCTCATTGTTGTACTCACCCCCTGTGAGTTCACATAATACTTTAAAAGTTCTGATGAGAATTGTAGAATTATTTAATTACATGAAAAAAATTTAAGTAGAGATCTTGAAGCCATATATAGGCTATACATGCAGTATGCTTATTACTTAATTAAGATAAGAGAGATTCAGAATCCTAAGCTTAAAGTAAGAGCCTTAAGTATAAAGACAGATATACAATTCAGAATGCCAGTGGATTAAATCAAGAACTCAGTATTGTTTGCTGTGTAAGAGCAAACAGTTATTAGATCCTAACCTGTAATGCCATAAATATGAAAATAATTACAATAAGTAAATAATGAGTGTGTGATGCATATGGTAAGTACTATATAAAGAAACATGAGAATCTAACAATCTGTTAATTGAGAGTTTAGGTAAATAAAGAAGATTGATTTTAATTATTAAGTACTTCATTAATTATGAAGTACTTATAGTACAACATATGCATCCGTCTAGAATCTATTTATGAGTGTGTATTTTCAGTGTTAGAATATAATAGAATGATTTCTCTGGATTGAAAATATTTGGTTATAAAAAAAAAAGAAAATATTTGGAATAATCTTTCTTTATCTTTTATTTCAATGTAGAGAATTTATTTTATATGACTTTATCTTCCTTTACTTTAGTGGGTGAAGTGCGTAGTCCACAGTTCTCATTTTTAGTCATGTAACTGTGGCCAACAATTTGATCATTCTCTCTAGAGGAATCTGAGGGATCATGGCTGCTATTTGATTGAAAATTTCATTAGTGATTTTGGATGCAATCCTGTTTTCTATGCTCACCGTGGCCAGAGGTGAGACAGTGAGCACCACATGCCTCTTTAGTCTCTTCCATAACATAATGATCAGCACCAGGAAGTCCAGGTGTCTTTAGCTTCAAATAAAAGTGTTAAAGCCCCTTTCATGTTCTGTGCTGCAATATTAATCTGTTGGTAAATATCAGAGTTCCTTTGCTTATGACTGACAACTGGAATGACAAAAGCATCATTCTCACTCTGTTGCCCAGGCTAGAGTGCCATGGAATCAGCCTAGCTCACAGCAACCTCAAACTCTTGGGCTCAAGCAATCCTTCTGCCTCAGCCTCCCTAGTAGCTGGGATTACAGCCATATGCCACAATGCCCTGCTAATTTTTCTATATATTTTTACTTGGCCGATTAATTTCTTTCTATTTTTAGTAGAGACACAGTCTTGTTCTTCCTCAGGCTGGTTTCAAACTCCTGACCTTGAGTGATCCTCCTGCCTTGGCTTCCCAGAGTGCTAGGATTACAGGTATGAGCCACTGCACCCGGTCAGCACAAACTCTCTTTACACCAATAACTCGTTTAAAGAATTGGCTCAAATGGAAAGATTAATTCCTTGGGTTTGGAAATAAATCTCTTTTGCGAACCGTTATATCTCTGTGTAAATTTTTAAAGTTCACGACTTAGTGCAGGGATTAGATGTGTCAGAAACCCTAGCTAAATGAGTCTGCAGATCCACCAGTAAAAATTGATGGCACAAATGATGGGACAGGAAATCTGGTTTGATATTAATGCTTAACTAAAATATGATGATCAAGTTATTTCTCAAATTCAACAGTGCTGTATTAAAGAATGGAAAAAGATAGCTTCTCTTAGACTGTAGCTTCCTATATAAATGTTAAACAAAATGTTAATGAAACTCATGTAGATTTTATTGCTAGATTACAAGAAAGATATGGTACAAGACATGGTTAGTCCTCCTAATTTATGAAATATGATTTTACATATATTGGCTTTTAATAATGTTAATTGTAAATGCCAGCAGCTTTATGCCCAGCAAAATTAAACTGCATGGTTCCACCACTGCCATGGCTGCTGAGCCACCCAGGCTGTGGCTGTGCTCAGCCAGCAGCCCAGCACCAGCTCCCCACAACCGCACACCAATGGCACCTTATGTAGCAAGGGGAGCACCTGGCTGCTGAAAAAACTTTTACGAATTTGCCTAAAGATCCAGTCAGACATTTAAAATGCAACTTTTGGCTGAGACTGTTGGCTCAAAAGATAATTTCACAGAACAAGGACCATCTTGTGACAATACATATACCTATATATATATTTGTCCTGGTCCTACAGGCACATTAATATTAATTAATAATTTGGTCATATTTCTATTACATCAAAAAGAGTATCAATACATAGAGATAGAATTGATTCAGCTTATTGGAAAGTAATTTCAGTTATGATGAGTTTCACTTCCAATTATAGTATTCAGGCTGGAGTAGTATTGCACAATTTCTGCTATTAATATGTAAATTAAAAAATCTAATGTTTTAAGACAAGGAGGATTTGGAAGTACTGGAATAAATGTATATTAGCAAACCTTTATTAATGACCAAAAACCTCAATTAGAAATTAAGGTAAATGGCAAATCTTTTGTTGAACTTATAGATACTGGAACAGATGTTACAATTTTTCTAAAGGTTTCTGGCTAAGGGTTGGCATAATAATAGATTTAAAAGATTGTTTTTTATTATCCTTTTGCAAATATCTGATAGAGAAAAATTTGTCTTAACCATACCTGCTTTAAACAATCAACAGACAACTAAATGGTATCAATGGAATGAAAGGGAAACAATTCTATACAAAATTTATAAATAAAAATGACTTAAAACAAAAGTATTTTATTAAGAGATAATTTTGGATAATTTATTGTTTTTTTTAAACCAAGTACATTCAATATGTGAATGAGCATTAAAAATTAAGTGTATGTAAAAGTTAAAGGTTATAAAACATTTATAAAATCTTAGCTTACAGTCAAATTGGTTAGAATTAGGTGGATTTGTTTATAAGATTTTATTAAAGTTAACTATCATTGATACACTAATAGAATGAAATTTGGTTTTCTCTTTCAATATAGATTGTCATGATATGAATAGAAATAACAAGATTTTGTATTCACCTTTTAATAAATTGCGAAAATGAAGGCAAAGAAAAAAAGACAGACTCAGCCTGCTTTTTAACTTGTACTATAGTCTGTCTATTAGGTCTTATACTTGTTTGAAAAACTGAGTCTCCTCTCTCAAGGAATGGGATTTTTGCATTTTGAAAAATATTTGAATTATTAGTTTGGCTATAATTTTATAGGAACCTATAAACTTGTTTCATGATGACAAAAGTCTTATGATAAAAAATTCATGACTTCCTGCTTTTTAAGTTTTCATTAAAATTTAATGTTACTAAAAATAAGAATTCTGGTCAATGCATGCAATTCTACATATAAGATACAGCATAGAATAAGATGTTTGTGATAGGAAAAAATATAAAAGAAAAAGAATGTGTTCTTGTTAAAATATATATTTTGTCTAATTCATGGGTTATTTAAAGATTGAATCAAAATAAATTTAAAAACAAAATAAAAAGAAAATTTCACTTGTGAGTAAGAAAAAGATGTAAGAAGTCAAAGAATATAACGTTTTATTTAGAAATTTTTTTTTTTATTTTTGGCTGACAATAAATCCTTTCTTTTTATTATTTCCATAAAGAAAAGATAATGTAAAGAAAGGATATTGCATAGAATTTTTTGTTCTAAAAATGACTGGTTATTCAGGAAAAAGGAGTTAGGGCAAAACACAAAGTTTTAAGGTATATTTTATAGATGCTGCGTGATACATGCAAGATGGGATAAAGTTTATGAAAAGAAATTTATTAGGGAATTTTGACTAAAACAAAGATCTTTGTTAATATTAATTTACTCTTAATAAAATGGCCTGCGTACTCATCTTAATTCTTTAACATGTTTTCCTTTTAATTTAAAAATTATGACTATGTAAGGTTTTTCTTTAATTTGGTAACTAACCTAAAAAAAAAAACAGAAACAGACTAGAACAAATGAGTGGCCAAGTCCCTGAAAAAAATATTATTCCTCTTTTAATTCACAAATTCAAATGGCTATCAGTGAAATCTGGATTGGCAATCAGATATATCTGCTTTTATAGAAAAAATTGATAATCACTGTCCAAAAAATAAATTATTCAGATTTCACATTTAACTCAATAGATATTACCTACAATAGTAAAAACATACTCATCAAACCTTAAAATATATGTTATTTAAACAAAAAGGGGGAGGTATATGATCCCCCAGAGATAGAATAAATTAAGCCTTCTTTAATTTTTTTGAGTTATCATAAAAAAGATACTTTAACAGCAGTATAAGGTATTGGAAAGGGAGCCATCCACCAGATACTTTCCCTCACTAGCCTATCTGGTGGAAAGGTGATAGAGAAGAATAAATGGAAAGAAGGATGGGTGAAGGTGTGGGGTAGAGGTTTTGGCTTGTGTTTTGAGAGCTGATGGACAAACAGTCTGGATTCCAAGCAGAAGAATCAAACCCAGAGTGGAAACCCAAGGTGAAAAAATGGAAGAGACCACCAGAAGTGAACCAGGCCCTGGCTGAGGGCATTAAGAGGATGAAAATAAAGAATAGGAAGTGCTGAAGCAAGAAAACATCCCAGCCATGGATCATGACATGCGGACAGCTGAAGAGGACCTATGAAGAAGCAGACAAAATATTGAAGTTGATGTCTGTACCTAAAACATCTGTAAACCTCTTTCTTCTCATGATCTGCATAGTGAGCATGGCGGTAAGAATGTCTGATAACCCCACTTATCATTACTGGGCCTGTATTCCCAACCCAACTTTAAATAAGATTGTCAATCGGGCTGGCATTCCTTTCCTAGTATTTAATAATGATTCTAATTGGCTACCAGGACCTTACGATTATTGTGGTCCAATGAAACTCCATGAATAGGACACTATAATTAATAAATATGATGATGAAACATAAGGCCCTCCCATATGTATTGGTAAAGGTATTCATTGTTTAAAATCTGCTACTCAAATCCGTCTAATCACCTGCAACTCTACCAGTGACAAAACAAAACCCTGGTTATTTCTTTTAACTGTCTCCTTTTTTTTGCTTCTGGACATATTACATTTGCACCTACAGATGTACCCATCTGTAAGGAGGTAGTAATTTCTGACCCTAAATCCTGGGTACAATGGAGAAATTGTGAAAGTCACATGGGACGCATTCTTACTGGGTCACCTTCTTGAGGTTATGTATTAATTGAACTGGAGTCCCCACGGACATCCTGCCTCATCTTATAAAGTTAAAAAACTTTGTTATAAAAAAACCTGTCACCTCGATGTCTATAACAGACACTAACTTTGTAAGTCATGTTACATGGCTCAATTATGGTATGAGCACTCCAGCTCCTCATAGTTTAGATGGCTCTATTCATCAGCAACTGTGGAAATTATCGGCTGCTTTACACCCTTTGCAGTCCTGGATTACCACAAACACATTAGATATAAACAGCAGCGGAGAGTGGAATTTTTACCTAAACTATACTCATTATACTCAACCTTGTGTTAAATTGCCTTACTTATTCCTGACTGGACATGCTATATATGATGCACCCTCCTTCCTAGTGACTTATAACAGCTGTTCTTATTTTTCTCTATTGATTATTCCATAAAATTCAATCCTCATAAAGAAACACTTTATATTCTTAAAGCCAGAGCAGGGCTGTGGTTACCTGTTAAAATGAATAGAATTTGGTAGGGATCCTCAGCAAAGTTTGCTTTGGATAAACTACTTAACCACATTCTTAAACTTACAAAAAGATTTATTGGTCTATTAATAGCAGCTACTTTGGGAATTATTGTTGTCACTGCATCTACCAACACAGCTGGTGTAGCATTACAACAAACAGCTGAAACTACTGAATTTGTTCAAAAAATTGGCATTATGAATCAAATCAATTATGGTCCAATCAGAATCAAATTGACAGCAAATTTGCTGGTTAAGTGCCTGACTTACAACAAGCAGTCACCTTACTGGGAGACCAGGTCATAAGTCTGCAAAAGCAACTTAGGCTCTGTTGTGATTGGAATATCACTGAATTGTATTTCTCTCTCTCTCTCTCTCTCTCTCTCTCTCTCTCTCTCTCTCTCTCTCTCTCTCTCTCTCTCTCTCTGTGTTTATACACACACATATATAATCAAACTGTATTTCTTTGGCATCATCCTAGCTCACAGCAACCTCACACTCCTGGGCTGTGGCAATCTTACTTTCTCTGCATCCCAAGTAGCTGGGACTACAGGCATGCACCACCATACCCGGCTATTTTTTTTTTCTATATATATTAGTTGGCCAATTAATTTATTTCTATTTATAGTAGAGATGGGGTCTGTATCTTGCTCAGGCTGGTTCAAACTCGTGACCTTGAGCAATCTTCCCACCTCGGACTCCTAGAGTGCTAGGATTACAGGCTTGAACCACCGTGCCAGGCCTATGCAGGTTTTCTATTTCTGGTTTTAAATTTTCTGAAAATTAATATCTTTATAGAACTTACCCATTTGTCTGAAGCTGTCAAATGTATTGATCAAATTGTACAGACTATTCCTTTAGAATAAATTTAAATCGGTATGATTTTTAATGAAGTTCCACTTTTATTCATTATATTGGACATTTATGTTTTCTTTTATCTCCTAGATTAATCTAGCTAGAAGTTTATCCAGGGTGTTGATATTTTCAATAAACCAGCCTTATCTTGATTGGCTTGTGGAGTCCTTGCTAGGTAAAAAACTCAGACATGAAATTCTGAAATATCTCAACCAGCAAATGGAGTTATATTTACTCTGAGTAAAAAAGTAGTGGAGATTTCTTTCACATAGTGTGAATATACTTAACACTACTGTACTGTATGCCTAACAATGTGTAAGATATTATACAGGGTGTATTTTACCACAAATTCAAATTTTATAGTACCTATATAGTCAGTCACCAAGTGATTTAGAATAGGAGAGGATTATTCTGTCTATATTATCACATTGGTGATATTTGCCACATTGACCAGAATGTTTTCTAAGTCATGAAACCCCCATTTTTGTTTTTATTTTTCCTTTTTTCAGATAGTCCTAGAGGGTTTTGATTCTATGTATTTTCTTAAAAGTGGGAGAAGTTTTAGAACTCTCCCAAGACTTTTTTTTGAAAATAGATATCTAAGGTGAGTTCTAATATGTCCATTTCCTTGTGGGTTTGTCCTAGACTGCAAGCCCTTTCCTGGCAGTATCCAGGGGGCAGTTCTAGTAATAAGGCAGTTTCTCAGAAGCCAAGGCATGTGAGTGGAGCAAGAAGAGGGTGGGGAATGAAATAAGATCCTGACAGGTGAGGAGAAGGTGGAAGGGATGCAGCCAGGAAAGTGGGTTACCTGAGTGAGATCTTCCCCAGCAGGGGAGTAGCACAGCTGTGCTTTTATATGGATCCAACAGAAGACCCTGGACAGGGCCATCTGCCAGAGAGTACTGAGAGAGCCCTGACCTGGATCAAGCAGTGGCAAGGTCACTATGGCAACCAGAGGGAGAAGGTGATCTAAGATGATATTCATCAGAACTAAATTGATCCCATCTAGAAAGGAGGAGAGCGTGAAGGAGTGAATGGGTACATACACACTTAATGGTTGCAGTGCTCACTGTCTTGGGGATGGACACACTTGAAGCTCTGATGCTTGTGGGGCAAAGGCCATATACATAACTTAAACATTTTTACCCCTGTAATATAAAGAAATAAAAAGAAATATTTGAAATAACTAAATCTTGTGGGAAACATACCACAAAGAGCTACTAAACCAGAAAGACTATACTCAGCATTACAGAAGCCCCTCCAAAAGTGAGAGATGTGGTGATTGGTACAATGGGCAAGAGTTGGGAGGGCACCCCAGGAAGGAGGAGTCAGGGTCTGAGGGATGGGGGTTGCAGGTGCCAGTGACAGAGAAGATGCCTTTTTGCACACCCCAAACTCTTTCATAGACTTCAAAAAATAAATAAATTTTGAAGGGGTCTCATTCCTCATTACATTACACATATTAGCTATATAAAAATTCATCCACAATGTGATTCAAAAATATTGTTGTGTGAAAAAAGCAGAATGGCTTTTGATAACATTTCTTTGCAAATAATTATATTTTACAAGATTTTCACATTTTGATTTTATTTGTATTTTGGTTTGTTTTTAACAAGCTAGAGGTTTTACATCAGGCTTCTGATATTGTTTTAGACCTTTGAAAGTTCACAGGTAGTAGCTTCTAGGCCTGTGTTACTCCCCTGATAAAACAAACTTACCCTCCACTCTTCACTGAGCACACTCCTTGGGCAGTTTTATCTAGTCCTGTCACATCAGCTCCCCCTAAATGCTACAAATGCTAAAATGCAGCTTCAGGTCCACACACCAAACCACAGCCCAGAGGTGGTTGCCTTCCCTGGGTAACACATACTCACACTTAGCAGGTGGAAAGCTAGGCTCACTCTGGACCTTCTTTTACACCCTCTTTGGTACTTCAGATCATCTTGTCTCAGCAGAAGACACCACAATCATTTGTCCTCTGAATTTGAAAGCCCAAGGGTCATTATCAAGGCCTATCCTTCACTCCATATTCTTAACCACTTTGGTTCTGTGCTTACTGGCCATTAAACCTTGCCCTCAGCTGGCACTCACAGTCAGCCTGATAGTTTGAGCTGTACATTGATGATGAATCCATTTTGCTCTTGTGTGATGAAGAAAGCTTTCAAGCACTGAAAGCTTGCTTTACTTTAAGGCAGCTTAGGAAAATAACTATAATAAATCATAGTAAGGACTTGTTAAAAGGTCACAGATACATAGTAATATATTAGGTGAACATACACACTGCAACTACAGAGATAAAAGCTATAAAAGTAAGAGCTTTTGGCTGTCGACTAATGTAGACACTCAGCTGTGCACCTTCATATCAGGGCTGTTGACTAAAGTCCATGCTCAGCTGTGCATGTTCATCTGTGGCTGTCAACTATAGTTGATGCTCGTATCAAAGTTGTTAGTAGGCTTAAATTCCTTCAATTTCTTAATATTTCTCTTGCCTGACTCATATGGTCCTACCTCAGTAAAAAATACCATTCTGCACTTCATCTCACCTCTAATATTACCTGAATATACCTCTCTCCTTCCTCAATGCCAAAGCCTCAGCAGGGCCCTAGTCACTGCCACCTTGATTGGTCTGATGGGTTCCCAACATGCCTTTCCCGTGAAAGTTGGCCACTCCAACCCATCTTCTACACCTCTACTAGGTAGAGGGATGCCGAAAGGCAAGTTTTATCACATCAATCCCTCCATATAATTCTTCAGAGGCCCATATAGTTTCTGAGCTATCAGAATCAGTATAGAAAGCTCCTTTGGATCGTACTCTAATTCCTGATAGTTTTCTTCCATACTCTCCTTCATCATTCTCCCTGTATTATTTTCATAAATGTTTAAGTATCTACTATGCACTAGCCACTGCTGAAGGATCCTACACATGTCCCATGCTCTCTCACCATTTACAAATAAATGGATGTTCTAAATACATCATGCCATTTTCTACTACTTTACACATACAAACATTGCAATTTTTTTCCCTGAACTCCTTCATCAATTCGAGTGCCTAATTAGCTACAGTCCATAGAAGTGTTACTACAGAGATAAAATGTAGTGTGTTTTCTTTACTTATAACTTACCTGGTTTTCTTCAGGAGCCCCCAGTCTCGAATTTCAAGAAAAAAAATTAAGTCCAACTCTCATTTCACAAATGAGAAAACTGAGATTCAGTAAGCATAAAGAACTTGTTCAAAGTTATACACGAAGTAGAGGAGCTTGATTTGCTCGAAGTGGTACTTAGAAGTATGCTATACAGCTTCTTTCCAAATGGCTCGGTTATAGAAGTTTTTGCACTGCTTACAGGAGCTTTCTGCTGTGAAGAAGCTTTGCTATGTCCTGAGTGGCTAAAATTTGGTCCATTCATTCAATATAATTAATCCCTTCTGGCAACTTTCAGACTTTATAAGGAAAGAAAATCTCTCACTTAATATCCCTTAGGCAAATAATACATTGGGGTAAATTGAAAGAAAACTAGAACTTGTATTGATGTTTACTTTTACCTTTAAATGTAGTGATGATGCTTTGCTAATATACAGATAATAATAAAGACTCTCATGTGCATGAATTAGGGTTGCATGCCACCAAGTTTTAGACAAACAGTAGGGACCCCTGTTCTCTACTGACCTCAGCTCATTTCCTTCTACTCTCCACCCAGCTCATTCCACTTGAGCCACAACTCACCAAGCTCACATTCATTCGGCCCAACCCACCTGTCCACTGCCCTATATATTTTCTGATCAGCAAGCCATCCCTCATGTGCCAGTTCTCTAAGTCTATGTTTGTTTCTCAAATGGCCCTCAACTTTCTCTCTAGGGATCATCCCATCTCTCTCACTGACTGTGGCATTCATCTCTTCCTCCACATCACCCTGTTGGCAGCAGAGTGTCAGATGCTGGCCGTCCTTGCTTAGAACTGCTACGTGTCGTTATGTCACCCATTGTGCTACCCCATCCACATTCCCCATGTTCTCTGTGTTCTCCTGGTGCTTCCATCTGAGGACAGTGCTCAATGCCTTGATCCATGTGCTCTATCCTCTGACTTTCCATTACTTCACCTCCATGGAAGGTCATCATTTACTTTCTGAGATCCCAGCTGTATTTAAACTAGTCTCTGCTGACACTTCCCTCTATATAAGGGTCTTTTTATCCATGGTGTTATTTTTCTCTTCCCTCCTATCTTAGCTATTACGGCGTCCTATGTATATATACTGTCCACTTGACTGGTGACAGTCTCAAGCCTGGGGCACATGGAAACCCTGGCTACTTACTTCTCTCACATGTCCCTGGAGTCTCTATTCTATGTGGCTTCCATTACCAAGTACCTTCTACAAAACGCTCATTCTCCTGGGCAGAAAAAGTGGTCTCTGTCATCTACACCATCCTTATTCCAATACTTAACCCTCTCATCTACAATCTGACAAATGGGGATGTCTTTGGAACCCCCAGAAGAGTTCTCAGAAAATAGGGAATATGACATACTTAACTTTCCACCGAAAATCCAAATCTAAAACAATGAAATATATACATTGAAATGGTGGGATTTACCATATGTAGAGCACATATTCATATACATTTAACTATAAAGCCAGATATTTTGAAGAACAGATAATAGACAAAAAGAAATCATCCTGTCTTCAAAGTTGATATGTGAATTGGTCATTTTCTTCCTTTTATTCATTTCTGTGTTTGTACTCCAATATAATATATTTGGAATGCAGCTTATTTGTGTACTATATCAAATATCCATTTCTTATTCCTGTGCAATCATCTTATTTGGTTATTGTTATTTATTTTGCTATATTTTTGTTTTTATTTGAGAAATAATTGTATATGTACATGTTGGACACAGTGTAATGATTTTATCTAGGCATACTTTGGGAAAGATGTGATAAAACTAATTGATATTTCTCAAAAAGCAGGAATGAATGTTCCACAGCTATATGTCAAAAACCTCAACCAATCTAATTGTCATGGAAATGAAAGTTAAAGCCACAGTGAGCTATTACCTCACACCTGTGAGAATGCCTATTCTCAATATGATGAATGCTAAGTGCTGGTGAGGATGTGGAGAAAAGGAAACACTTGCATATTGTTGCTGTGAAAATAAATTAGGACATCCAAATTTATTTGTATTTCAATAAATTAAGAGGGTATCAGTTGTGTTTTTTTCTTTGATGTCTACCCCCCAGCCCTGAATCCCTGGTGAGCACCACCACCATTTGAGCACTGTAGTGTTAATCAGTCAGTACCAATTTGATGGCAAGTATATGTGAAGCCCATTCTTCTGATCTTGTGTCAGTTAAATTTGGATATTGGGCTCACTCAATTCAGGAAAATATAAGCAGTGCTAGCTAACTGTCATTTCTTAAAATTGAGTAATATTTCATTGTAAACATATGCCCAATATTAATAATCCACTCATGAATTGATGGGCTCTTGGGTGGCTTTTATTTTTTTACTTTAAACTTGTAACATGCTCATTAATTTTATTTCTTCAGAATTTGTATCTTCGCAAGTGTAGGTGCTTATCAAATAATCAACAGGTGTCTTGAAAGTTTCATCAAACTATAGGAGCTCCCACTAAGAAAGCCCACAGGGGAGGGTGAACTGCAATGCAGATTACAGGTAATGACATATTCATTACCCTTAGGATAACCTAGGTCACTTTGCAAATCTTATTACGTCTTGGATGGGGAAATGCTATATTGATAAAACATTCCCTCCTTCCTCAGGTGTAAAAGTGGCTCAGGGTAGAATTAAGGGTGGAGCAGCACCAAATTGGAATGGCAGCCTTATCCATCTCCACAGCTGGAGCAATTGCTGGAAACAGCGCCAAAACAGGGCACCATTGTCCCAAGAAGGACCAGAGATACTAACTATCTTCTTAAGATTTGTAAATTTTTTGAAAGATTTATAAAAGTTTTTTTTTTAAAAAAATACTTTTTCTGAAACTGAGAAACATCACTTTCAAATGAAATATCAAGGAACATAGCTCCCTATCCCACAATTTCCATGTGAAGATGGGATCCAAACTTCAGTGAGCACCTAGCTTTAAGTTGCAAAATTATCTCCTCCTGCATTAATTTCAGAAGCTTGTTTTTTATTTGAATTTAACCAATTATCAAAAGAAGAGAGTCTCACTAATTACCCAGTAAGTTTATGGTGCACTGTTTAGGACAAATAGGGCTGTCTAGACTTCTTTCTTCAAAGCTAATTATTATTTATCTAGATAACATTTATGTAAAAGTTAGGATATCCTTAGTTATATACTGGAACGACTTTATGTGTCCCTTTGCCATCTCTCAGTGGATTGGCACTGTGCACATCACATTGTGATTTGAGTAATAAAAGGGTTTCTTTTAATTCTCTTTTAACTTTGTGGAGTGGTTTTCTTAGTTGGATACTCTTTACTATTAATATTTCCTGAACACTTTCCAGAATTAAAACTGCAACATAAACATAAAATGTGCCCACCATTTATAAATTACAAGGGCTTTGAATACTAGATTCCTTCTTGAGCATCCAGTCTGTAACCTGCAACTCTGCAGCACAGAGCTTCACTGTCCGGACATCTGCACACAGTAAGTTCTCTAGGCCTCTTTGGTGTCTACTGTCCCTCCAGAGCATACTTAGACCTGATTCCTGTGAATACACTCTCATAGGATAATAATCAGTTGTTCTATCCTTTCTCTAAATGCATCTCACATCTTTAGAACTGAAATGGTTTCAGAGACCATGGGGCTCAGACTCAAATGGGAACAAGATAATGCACTCTGGGTTGGACACATAAACTCCCTTTCTGCCTTCTCTTCTTGCCCAAATGCCAGGAAATGTGCAGTGAGCCCTACTGAATTCATGCCTCTCCAGAGACCTAAATCTGCAGCTCTGAATTCTGAATCCAAGGCTCCTCAGGATGCATTAGAGCAGGTTCCAAAGAGAAATTTCTCTTCCTGTTTTCATTCCCTCTCTGTAAAAGCAAAGAATACGAAAGTTCAACCCAAACTAGACCTGGCCTGAACCTGGAATTCACAAGACAGTGACATACTATGGACTGAGGAAGGACCAAAATCTCAGGGGAGACATATGCTTCAGTGTAAGAGAACAACATGGACTTGTTAGTTGACTTTGAAAGGACCTATTTGGAGTGAGTGTAAAGAATTTTCTAGATCTTGTGTAGTGTCATATTATAATTGTGTGAGAATTGAAAGAATGGCACCACATCTAAATTTTTCTGTAAATTATTGTACATTTACTACTCACCTTTCTGGTATAACAAGGATTAAATCACACAATGAAAATGCTCTTCACAGTGCAACAAACCATGCTTCTGAGCACATAGCACATGCTCAGTGTACATTGCATTATGCTGCTCCTCACTTTGTAAATTAAGTGTATGTTGTCATGAGTGTTAGGCAAAAGGCAGTATGTATGCTGTGCTTGCTGTCTCTACCTGAGTGCTACTAATAATGGATCTAGGTTGAGCAACATCAGCACTAAAGGGAGACCTAACAAAGAACCCAATGAATGTACACCTTCCGCACAAGCAGACCACATTTCTTTGAGTGAGGCCCACAGTACCACATGATTTATATTCAGTGATGTTTCAGAGACAATTTTAAGGTAATTACCTCTGAGCCCAGGTTTTCAATTAGGATAACCTGGCTAGATTGAAGAAACCCCATCACTGGGCTGCTGGGCTGGGTGGGAACATTCATGTGGTTTTAATTGTGCTCCAAATAATTCTAATTTGATACCAGGGTCAAGTATTAGGACTCCTGCATATATTCATGAGAATTGAGTTTAACCTTTGTTCTCAAGGGAAGTCACAGGTTCTGCTCTCTAAGGTTTGGTAGAGGCAGATCAGTGTGGCCCAGATTCCAATTCCTGTAGCAGAAACTATTGGCACCTGTAGCCGGAGAAGGTAACCAGAAGAAAAGACAGGAGAACCTCTCATTTTGGTCTCCCTGAATGAGCTGATCATAGCTGATTCTTTCCTGTGACCAAGAATAAGTGAGTGTAGTCCTTCTGCATTTTATGTTCCTCCTACTTGTGAGTGTTGTGGAAAAAGGAAAGAAATTGTGCTGACTCCATTAAGGGAAGTCTCAAGATTTAATTTTAATTGTTCCACACAATCTCACCTGCTAAGACATTTCAGAGTAGGAGAGGAGGAAGAAGAAATGGCTAGTTTTCAGGTAAGTGTATCCCAGATTAGGGGTTCTGTCCACTATTTCTTCCAGAAAGCCTTGTAGAAGTTTAATTTTTTGAACTTGTAAACCTTTCCTTCTTTACTTTTGATGTTTATGCCTAATAAGTTTTGTAACTACATTTTTTTTTCTTCTTATGGTAGTCAAGGTTCTCTGGGAAATCCTTCCTCCCTATGTAAGAGAGGCTGCTGTATATTCTCTCCCACAAGCTTGTTACTACAATAACCATGTTTCATAAGAAATATATGACATGTAATATTAAAAATGTTTCCATCGTGACAGGTCAAGATAGCATAGTGTGAATTTGTGAGATTCCCATTGGGAATAGGATAGAGTTTTTGGATTTGAGTGAGGAAAGGAAACAAGTACTCTCAAAGTTTGAACTGGATGCTTCATCATCTCTACGTAATATATTATTAGGAAAGTTCAGAAAGAAGAAAGCATTGATTGCCTAGGATAACCAGAAAATTATGGAAAAACTATAAAAGACTTGCTCCGTATGATGCTAAAGTGTTTACATACATTATTAAAGATAACAAAACATGGGAAGTATCTGTATCTGAAATTTGCATAAATCTGATGATTCTTCATGGTTACATATTGTTGGCCACTACCATCCCAGCAGTCATTTTGTATCCTCCTCTTTGCAACAATGCTTAACACCAATTTATTCTGCTAAACTTATGCTAATTTCATTCACTTGTTTAACATGCTTTCTTACAGATTCATCCAATATAAAGTTAATTGTTTTTTTTTGTTCATCATTAAGTGTCTTGTGGAGATTTACTGACTGATGTGCATGAGCCATCACATTTAATCTAGAAGCTCTAATTTCTTCTTATAGCTTGCTTTGAAAAATGAGGGCTATTATCTGTGTTCTGTTCAGATGTACTGAGATAAATTCAAAGTCTACCACTTACAGGATATTGACAAAATACTCTCCTTAGGCAAGAAGCATTGTTATCAGTAGTTATATCATGTGACAGGCAGAGATTCAGACCCCACCCCAGATCTACTGAATCAGAGTCTGTCTTTGAACAAAATCTCCAGTTCTTTTTTGTACTCGTATAAATTAGGTGAAACTTTCTAACTCTTTTGTTTCTCTATGTGAGTAATATGCACAATTTATTGATAGGATGTAAATATAACACCAATAAACTTATATTACTGTTATAAGGCCCTTAATTTTGTATTAAATACTTTATCATCCAAAGCAGAATCATATGCACACAGTTTCATACATCTTTAGTGATCCTCATTCCTGTGAATAATAGAATATGTGCAAGAATATCAATGTGCTAAAAAATATCTTATTCGATAATTCCAGTCCCTCTTATGTCAGAAACAGTTCTCATAACCATTTTCCTTGTAGTCAAATTAGGAACTCTCTCTATGTCCCCTTGGGAAATATGTGTCTTTTTACAGGAGATGGTGACATTCCAGGATGTGGCTGTAGAATTTTCTCCAGAGGAGTGGGCATGCCTTGACAATGCTCAGCGGAATTTGTATAGGGATGTGATGTTAGAGAACTATGGAAACCTGGTCTCCCTTGGTGAGGATCACTTATGTACAGAATTCCTATTCCACATTAAGGCCATTATTTTATTTTTGTAAATAGTTTCTTAAAAGTTTCTAATTTACATGAATGAATTTTATATCAATGCTTTTATAGAAAATTTGAAGATTTTTGGTGAAAAAAGGAAAATCATTAGATGTCTCATGTTATCTTGAACCTTTCCCTTTCTTAGGCTGATATGTATATTTCACACTAGATTAGTGGTTACTCTAGACATCAAGGTATATAATTGTTGCCTGTACCTTAGAATAGAATTTCCACCTCTTATTTACTTGGTGCTATTGGGAATTGGTGCTCTAGTCATAAATTAGAAGTAATTTTTTTTATCATTCTACAGGGTCTGTGAGAAAACCACATGTTTCAAAGAAATTTTCTAGAATCTTCTATAATGTTCTCTCTACTAAGGATAGTACTGCATTAGTAATTGAAAAGTCTACAGCAAGAGTCATGTGAATTTTTTTCTTAAAAAAACAGGTCTTGCTGTCTCAAAGCCAGAGCTGATCACATGTCTGGAGCAAAGGATAGAGCCCTGGATTATGAAGAAAGAGGAAATGACAGCTAAATATCCAGGTAGGTGAGATTCAGTGAAGCAGATAACAAATGTTAGAGAGGTAAAGCTCAAAAAGGAAGACAGATATTTAAAAGTGGTTTCCAATATTCTGCTCTGTTGTAAATGATTTTTAAAAGTCTGTGTATGTTTCTTTTTACCTTATAGAAGGACATCTGCTGTCCCATGCTCTTAAACTCTCTAAAAAGTCTACCCATGCACTGATTTTCCTTAGAATTCAGTAGAGCCAAACTTCTTTTTATGGCTTATAAGGGACTCTATTATCTGTCATTATTTCTATTTTGGAGGGGGATATGAGAATATCTGTACATATTTTGAAGACCTCTGCATTAAACCATCTTTTGACATCTGCTGTCCCTTCTGGAGTATAGTGACTGATCATAGCTCACAGCAACCTCAAAATTATGGGCATCAGGGATTTTACTACCTCAGTCTTTAAGTAGCTAGCAGTAACTATGGACATGAGCTACCTTTGCAAGGTAATTTTTGTTATTAATAATTTTTTGGAAAAAAATGTAGTCTCCTTATGTTTTTGAGGCTGGTTTCAAGATTCTGGCCTCAAGTGATCCTCTTTCCTTGGCCTCCCAAATTGCTTGCATTATAACTGTTATCCACCATGCCCAGATCCGTGTTTTAAGTTCCTTTTGTTGCCTTATTGCTGTAATTTGAAAGGGGGATATTAGAGATATTAGGATTTGTTTTAGTAATGCTAGAAACTCTAGGGACAGAAGTTCATATTCTGCATCATAATTTCCAATTTGAAGATTTCAGAGGCAATCCTTCAGAAATTGAGACTCACTAATTTTGTATAATTGCATAGACTCTTCCAAACATAAGAAAATCTAATGTTATTTCACTTCTACGTATTCTTTTTCCTAGTTCAAAATAAGAGTAAAATTGCAACTTTATTATACCCAAATTCCCAAACAGTAATATAGTTTATTTTGCATACTCACCTCATAGAAGTCTTAAATATACTATCTCATTGAGTGCTTCAATTTGGCGAATATATTTATAATCACAATTGATACATAATATTTTGATAACTTATATTTCATAATTTTCCCCTATTGGTACTATCAGGAATGTGTCATTCCTATGTGCATGTGTGTGTGTGTGTATGTGTGTGTGTGTGTGTGTGTGTGTTTGTAATAGGTGGACTTTTCCACAAATAAGAATTGTATAACTCTATACATTTATTGTTTATGCAGCAATGATTTGATGTTTGTATACATTGTAAAAAAATACAATACAATGTTAAAGTGATAAACATATCATCTTTTGGGGGTGTGTTTTCTGTTTGGTTCTTCATATTTCCCAAGTTCCTTCAGTAATTTTTTCCCATGTCAATCAGTTGATGTTTCTTTTCTTTAGGTTTTTGTTTGGGTATACACACATCTTGTTTAGTTTCTGAGCCAGTAGGTGGTTTCTGTGGGTGAGATTCGACCATTCCCTGTATAATGAGTCTGTAGGTGCCGTGAAAAAGCTGTGCAGGATGTCCTCCATGTCAGTAGGTGGCGCTTGCTTGCAAGAACAAGCTACACTGTTGTTTTTGTGTCCTGTTATAAGCTCTTGTTCCTGTAGGGAGGCACTCTAGTGCCTCAGGTGGTGGATGGGGCCCTGGGACTTCCAAGTGTGTCCTTTTCTCCCTTTCAGGGAGGGCTGGTCTAAGAGAGAGTCTGGGTGGAGCTGTGTTGAGTAAGCCTGCCCTCAGACACCACCAATGCCATTAGCAGGGGTCAATGTTCTGCTCTCTGCTCCTAGGAAAAGCTTTCAGTGAGGGGCTGGAATGGCCCCGCTCAGTCAGAAAGTCTGCCTGTGGGGGTGGGGCTGTCTGAGACCCGCAGTCTGGAGTGGGCCTCGCTCCTTTCCACCCTCCACAACTCCACAGCTACTCCTGGGCCTCTGCCAGCAGGCCAGACCACATGCCACCGGGCCTCCTCAGACTTTGATGCTGGCAGGGAGGTTCCCTGCGTAGGAACAACACCTGGGCTGGGTGCACGGCCTCCTTTTGTGAGGACAGTTGTCCTCTAGGAGGCTGATCTGCCCCAGAAGGCACACAGACCTCAGTAGCTGTTCACATATATCCCATCTGTGCCCTGGGCAATGTGAGACCTCGGTGCAGGAGATCTGGTCTGCAGGTCTGACCTCTGGGCCCCAGAGTTCAAACTATATCCCCACCAGGGAGAGCAGTGCCAGTCCCAATTCACCCACAGGGAGCCCAAGCTGGGTCTATGTCTCTCAGCCTCAGGGTCTGGCCCGTTCTCCTGGGATCACCATGCCAGCAGCACCCGGGAGGGCTGGCGGGTAGAGAGCTCACAGTCTGAGTTCCCCTTAGTCAGCTGCAGGGCCCCAAAAGGGAAGGTCCTTTTCCCTGTAGGTGCCTCCAGCTGGTGGCTGTATTGTCTCTCTGGGCAGCCATGGGTAGGGTCAGCGGAGGGGAGATGGAGGCAATATGGTGCCTGCTGTGGGCCTTGGGTCTGTGCACACGGAAGTGCCCCAAAAGATTTGGGAACCTGAAGCTGCCTCCGCTACAGGCTTACCACTTGCTGGCAGCTGCCGTCTCTGGCCTGGTGTCCGCAGGTCTCTCCACCCACTGAGGAGCCCACCAGCAGTCCAAGATGCAGGGGAGGGGAAAGGTGACTGATCCACCAACCCTTCCCGCTGCTCTCTGGGATTCTCTGGTGGTCTCAGCTTCTGGTTCTCCTCCCCCACCTCCTCCCGTGAAGTCTCCTGTGGTCTTAGGTACCCCTTCTTCCGGCCTCGTCCACTGTATGCTCATCTTCTTGCTTCTTTATTCTAACTTCTGCTAGAATCTGTCTTTTCTACAGAGACACTCTGTCTGGTGGTGTTTTTCGCCCGCCATCTTCATCCTCCCCCCTCTGACCACTTTTTATATTTAATATCCTTGTTTGTCTCTTGTGACAGTTTTGATTTAAAGTATATTTTTAAAACTATAACATTTTTTACTTCAAAAGTAATGTGCCTAATATCATTTTGAACTCCATTGCTCTTAGATGCTTAATGTTTTCCTGCTATATCTTGCGATATCCTGCCAGTTTTAGTCTATTGTTCACACCAGGTATGAAGGCATGTCGCTTTAGATAGAATATAGTTGGCTTTTTTAATCCCTTTATTTAAATGTGTTCTGACTGGAAATACTAGTACATAAATATTTACATAATTTCTCAAAGAAAGGACTTACAATTTCCCTAATGTTAATTGTTTTATGTAACTTTTGTCACTATCTTCTCTTCCTTTCCTCTCCTTCTTTGTTCATTGTGCCTCAATGATTTTGATTGACATTTGGTTTCTTTGCCCACCTTTCTTTTTGTATCTGTATAAACATTTTTTCTGATATTCACTGTTAAAAATATGTAAAATCTTTGAAACTTGCAACTTATGTTAAATGGATAACTACTGAACTTCGGTTGCATACAAAAATTTTTAATCTTTACATCTGCCCTCACTTTTATGATATTGATGTCAATAATTTTGGCTTTTTATATTGTAAACAAATTAACACATGGGAATAATCATTTGTTTTATTTTGTCTTTCAAATTTTATATCATAATTAACTGTTTTTCACCATCATTATGATAATGCAGAATTTTATTCTTGATATGTGGACATTTTTCCCCAGAGAATTATGTATTTGCCATGGGAGATAGAAACCAGCCTTTGGAAAGGCCATAAAAAAATAGATGAGTGGACATGTGCCCATAGTTTTATTCTCTGTTGAAAGGGAATCCGGTAGATGGGATTTTTCTACTAAAGTGATAAATCAGTATGAGCGTGGAGGAAGGGCTTTGGTGCATAAGTGCAACAAAGTTTCCCTCCCCTTCCATGTGGTTCTTGGTGGGTGTTTTTCACATCTGAGGTACTATGAACAATTAGCAGTTATGATTTCTAAAAGAATCATGGTTGTAAGTATATTTTTAAGGTCATACATCTATGATGGAAGTAATGCCATGCTATTCTATTGTTCTTTATTGCTAATGTGCTTTCTATAGTTTTATATATTCAAATTTTGAAGTATATTCATCTGAGTTTAGTTAGTGAGATACTTTGTTATTTTCATTTCTTTCAGAACTGTCTTCCCATAGCACCAAAGGCCAAATGCCAGAGCAGGGCATAAAAGACCCTTTTCAGAAATCAGTAATGAGACTATATGGAAGCTGTGGCCTTGAAAATATACACTTAAGAAGAGACTGGGAGTGTGTGGATGAGTGTACGAAGCAGAAAGTTTGTTCTGATGGTCTTACACATAGTTTGTCAACTTGCCATAGAAATATCTTCAAATGTTACAAATGTATTAAAGTCTTTAGCAAATCATCAAATATAAATAGACGCAAGACAAGACATACTGGAGAGAAAAGTTTCAATCTTAATGAATGTGGCAAAGCTTTTCATCACAGCTCTGATGTTTCTGGACATAGGAAAATTCATACCAGAGAGAAATCCTACAAGTGTGAAGAATGTGGAAAAACCTTTAACTGTTGCTCAAAACTTATTATACATAGGAGAATTCACGCTGGAGAGAAACCTTACAAATGTGAAGAATGTGGCAAAGCCTTTAACCAGTCCTCAATCCTTACTCAACATAAAAAATATCCATTTTGGAGAGAAACCCTACAAATGTGATGAATGTGGCAAAGCCTTTACCTGGTGTACAAAACTTACCCTACATAAAAGAATTCATATGGCAATGAAACCATACAAATGTGAAGAGTGTGACAAAGCCTTTACCCAGTCCTCAACACTTATGCAACATAAAACAATTCATACTGGAGAGAAACCCTACAAATGTGAAGAATGTGGCAAAGCCTTTCACTGGTGCACAAGCCTTACTCTACATAAAAGGATTCATTCTGGAGAGAAACCCTACAAATGTGAAGAATGTGGCAAAGCCTTTACCCAGTCCTCAACACTTATGCAACATAAAACACTTCATACTGGAGAGAAACCCTACAAATGTGAAGAATGTGGCAAAGTCTTTAACCAGTGCTCAACCCTTATGCAACATAAAAGAATTCATACTGGAGAGAAACCATAAAAATGTGAAGAATGTGGAAAAGCCTTTCACTGGTGCACAAGCCTTACTCTACATAAAAGGATTCATTCTGGAGAGAAACCTTACAAATGTGAAGAATGTGGCAAAGCCTTTACCCAGTCCCCACACCTTACTCAACATAAAAGAATTCATACTGGAGAGAAACCCTACAAGTGTGAGGAATGTTGCAAAGCCTGTACCCAGTGCTCAACTCTCATGGAACATAAAAGAATTCATACAGGAGAGAAACCCTACAAATGTGAAGAATGTGGCAAAGCCTTTACCCACTCCTCGACTTTTACTCGACATAAAAGAATTCATACTGGAGAGAAATCATAAAAGTGTGTAGAATTTGGCAAAGCCTTTATTAGGCTCGGAGACCTCACTCTACATAAATGAATCCATACAGGAGAGAAACCATACAAATGTGAGGAATGTGGCAGAGCATTTCCCAGTGCTCACCCCTTAATCTACATAAAATAATGCATAACAGAGAAAATTTCTAGGAATGTGAGAATTGTGGCAAAGTCTTTAATAACTGCTCACATCTTATCCAACACCAAATAAATCATACTAGATAAAAGTGGGATAAATGTAATGAGTATGGGAGTGCTTCCCCTAAGTATTCGCCTTAAAATGCACAAGAATACTTATACTTAAAGTAAACAATCATAATGTAGAGTGCTGACAATACCATTAGTTATAACAGAGATCTTATTGGATATGGGAGAACTTACACTGAAAAAATGCTCCAATATTTTCTCTAATATTGCTCAACATCACAAAAATTTTAAGCGATAGAGACCTTACAAATATAATGAATGTAAAAAATATTTATGCAAAAGATATAACTTAGAGAACCACAAAGAATTGATACTTAAAACTACTCTACAGGCCGGGCGCGGTGGCTCACGCCTGTAATCCTAGCTCTCTGGGAGGCCGAGGCGGGCGGATTGCTCAAGGTCAGGAGTTCAAAATCAGCCTGAGCAAGAGCAAGACCCCATCTCTACTATAAATAGAAAGAAATTAATTGGCCAACTGATATATATATAAAATTAGCCGGGCATGGTGGCACATGCCTGTAGTCCCAGCTACTCGGGAGGCTGAGGCAGTAGGATCGCTTGAGCCCAGGAGTTTGAGGTTGCTGTGAGCTAGACTGACGCCACGGCACTCACTCTAGCCTGGACAACAAAGCAAGACTCTGTCTCAAAAAAAAAACAAAAACAAAACTACTCTACAGATGTAATAAATTTCAGAACACATTTAATGAAGAATCAAGTCTAAACATATATCAGAGGACTCACAGTGCAATACACTAATGCACTAACACATTCTCTCATTTCTTTAAACCAGGTTGTTGATTATAGAGAACAACCCAGTTAAAATACTTAGTTGATTTATTTGTATGTTAGCTTTAGAAAGAGAGAGAGATTTTGTGAGAGTTATAATTCCATGTAAAATATACTTTCTGGTCAGGGTGGGGTTCACATGTAATAAAGTATAATGTTTTTGCTATTTTTGACAAGCAAATACTGATGTTATTCAACTTTAAATACAGTAGATGGTATGCTTTCTTTATTAGCATGTATGTGAATGTGTGTGGTAAATGATAGCTACATCAGATTTATTAGAATTCTTTCTGTATTAAGTAGGCATTATTCATGTACTTTTCCATGGAAAATGAAAAACACTGAAATGTAAGATTTATGAAATGAAGAGGTACTATGGAGTTATCTTATAACAAACAGTATTTCAAGTGATGTATGATGTAGGTATACAGAGTAATATTCTTCTCATTATGATCAGAATGAAAAAATGACAATATTAGAAATAACTTGTTTTACTATTGCACATTATGATAATAAAATAGAATGTAATTTGGAATATTTTTAGATTACATGTAAACTTAATTTGTTTCATTAAATTCAAAATGTTTTTACTGTTTCCAATATGTTGTAGATTGAATAAAGTGTTATTTTGCCACCAACATTAACCTATCCCATGTTACTCAAAGTTGGAGAAAATCGAGTGTAAAAATGTACAATCGATTTTCTCCAACTTTTATTTTTTAATAATTTTGGAAGCATATTGAAAGCACTTTTTGGTTACTCCTTCTTTTACTTTTGGTCATCGAACTAATTGATTTATTCACTTTATCAGGCTACTTTGTTCAGGTAAACACTCAGAAGGATTTATAGATTATGGAGTTGTTTTTATATTTAAATAGAAGAAATAAGTACAGGACAGTGTTAGATATGTAATAAATACTTGATAATTAGCAGTCAATATGTCTGTGGGAGTGAGCTTGTGGGTCTAGATAAGAGATTGAAAATGTACAGGGTAGAAAGTCACTGATTTTGCATGTAGAGTGAAGGAACTGGCAGAACAACCAACTCTTGGAATTTATAAGTGAAAATTCTGCTGCTTTCATTTCCTAATTATCTCAGGGTTTTTGCCAATTTTTATCTCCATTCCCTTCTACAACTCTATCTAAGCCATTCCTCTTTCTGCCTGTGCTTGGGCTACAATATTCTCACTGTGGTACTCAAGTCTGGCCAGTTCACACAGTACTTTAAAAGTTCTGATAAGAAGTGTAGAATTTTTTTTAATTTGGTGAACAAAAATTTTAGCTAGAGAGCTTGAGGCCATTTATAGGCTATACATACAACATTCTGATTACTTAATTAAAATTAGAGAGATTCAGTGTCCTAAGGTTAAGGTAAGAGCCTTAAAGGCCAAAGCAAGATATACAATTCTGAGTGCCAGTGGATTAAATCAAGAACACAGTGTTGTTCACTTTGTATAAGCAAACTGTTATTAGATCCTAACATATAATGTCATAAATATAAAAATAATTAAATAAGTGAAGCATTAATAAGTGTGTGAATGCACTTCCTAAGTACTACATAAAGAAATATGAGAATTTGGCAATCTCTTCTTAGGGAGTTCAGGTAAATAAAGAGGATTGAATTTAATTTTCTATGAATTACTTATAGTACAACATATGCATCCATCTAGAATCTACTTAGGAGTGTGTATTTTCAGTGTTAGAATATAATAGAATGATTTCTCTGGATTGAAAATATGTGGAATAATCTTTATCTGATATTTCAATCTTAGAGAATTTATTTTATATAACTTTATCTTCCTTTATTTTATAGGTACAGGTGCAGTATACAGTTCACATTTTTAGTATCTAACTGTGGCCAACAATTTGGTAATTCTCCCTAGAGGAATCTCAGGGATCATGGCCACTTTTTGATGGAAAATTTCATTAGTGATTTTAGATGCAATCCTGTTTTCGATGCTCACAGTGGCAGGAGGGGAGACAGTGAGCACCACATACCTTGTTAGTCTCTTCCATAACATAATGATCAGCACCAGAAAGTCCAGGTGTCTTTAGCTTCAAATAAAAGCATTAAAGCCCTTTTCATGTTCTATGCTGGATTATGAACCTGCTGGTAAATATCAGAGTTCCCTTGCTTATGACTGACAAATGGAATGACAAAAGCAGCACTCTCACTTTGTTGCCTGGGCTAGAGTGCCATGGCATCAGCCTAGCTCACAGCAACCTCAAACTCTTGGGCTCAACCAATCCTTCTGCCTCAGCCTCCCTGGTAGATGGGACTACAGGCATATGCCACAATGCCCTGCTTATTTTTCTATATATTTTTATTTGGCCGATTAATTTGTTTTTATTTTTAATAGAGACACAGTCTCATTCTTGCTCAGGCTGGTTTCAAACTCCTGACTTTGAGTGATCCTCCTGCTTTGGCCTCCCAGAGTGCCAGGATTACAGGTGTGAGCCACTGCTCCCAGCCATCACAAACTGTCATTACACAAAGAGTTCGATTAAATAATTGGCTCAATTAGAACTGTTAATCCCTTGCGATTGGAAATCTTTTGTGCAAACAGTTATATCTTCACCTAAACTTTTATAGTTCACCACTTGGTGCAGGGAAAAGATCCATCAGCAACCCTAGCTAAATGGGTCTACAGACCCACGAATAAAATTTTCTGACTCAAATTATGGGCCAGGAATACTGGTTTGACATTAATGCACAATTAAAATATGATCAGGCTATTTCTGAAATTCAACAGTACTGTATTAAAGTAGGGAAAAGATAGCTTCTCTTAGGGTGTATCTTCTTATATAAATGTTAAACAAAATGTTAATGAAACTTACATAGATTTAATTGCTAAATTGCAAGAAATATCATGTTCAAGAAATAGTAAGTCCTCCTAATTTAAGAAATATCACTTTACATATATTGGCTTTTAATAATGTTAATTCTAAATGCCAGCAGCTTTATGTCCAGCAAAATTAAACAGCATAGTGCCACCACTGCCATGGCTGCTGAGCCACCCAGGCTGTGGCCATGCTCAGCCAGGCAGCCCAGGACCAGCTCTCACCACCGCACCCCAATGGCACCTTATGGCCCAAGGGGAGCACCTGGCTGCTGAGAAAACTTTTAAGAAATTGCCAAAAGGTCTGATCAGACATTTAAAATGGAACTTTGGCTGAGACTCTTGGCCCAAAAGGTAATTTCAGAGAACAAAGATCATCTTGTGACAATGGACACTTAACACCATCTACTGAGATTTATATATACCTATAGATATATTTGGCCTGATCCTACAAGCACATTAATATTAGTTAATAATTTGGTCATATTTCTGTTACATTAAAAAGAGTAATAATACATTTAGGTATGCATATTTTATTCCCATTTTATATTTTTGCCTCTCCCTAGCAAGGGTCAGAGATGTGCCCTTCCCGTCCATGATGATCAAGGCATCTTTCAGATGTGGGCTTACCCAAAACTCCTGAATCCCTCTTGAACACCACCACAATTTGAGCACCATAGTGTTAATCAGTCAGTACCAAGTTGATGGCAAGTACATGTGGAGCCATTCTTCTGATCTTGTGTCACTTCACTTTGGATAATGGGCTCACTCAATCCAGGAAAATATAAGCAGTGCTGGCTACTGTCATTTGTTAAAATTGAGTAATATTTTATTGTAAACATATACCAAATATTAATAATCCACTCATGAATTGACAGGTTCATGTGCGGTATTTATTTTTTATTTTAAAATTGTAACATGCACATTAATTTCATTTCATCAGAATTTGTATCTTCGGAAGTGTAGGTTCTCATCAAATAATCAACAGGTGTCCTGAAAATTTTATCAAATTATAGGAGCTCCCTCTAAGAAACCCCATGGGGGAGGGTGAACTGCAATGCAGATTGAAGCTAATGACATATTAATTTCCCTGAGGGTGCCCTAGGTCACTTTGTAAATCTTATTATGCCTTGGCTGGGGAAATATTAGATTGATAAAGCATTCCCTGGGTCCTCAGGTAAGAAGTGGCTCAGGGTAGAATGAAGGGTTGAGCAGCACCAAAATGGAATGGCAGACTTATCCATCTCCCCAGGTGGAGCAATTTCTGGAAACAGCACCAAAAAATGGCACCATTGTCCTAAGAAAAGCCAGAGATCCTAACTATCTGCCTAAGATTTGTAAATCCTTTTGAAACATTTTTTAAAAGGATTTTTTCAAGAAATGCTTTATCTGAAACTGAGAAACATCATTTTGAAATGAAATATCAACAAAGATATTTCCCTATCCCACAATTTCCACATGAAGATGGGATCCTAACTTCAGTGAGCACCTATCTTTAAGTTTCAAAATTCGCTCCTCCTGAATTGATTGAGACATCAGTTTTTTATTAGAATTGAACCAATTATGAAAAAAAGAGAGTCTCACTAATTACCAAGTAAGTGTAGGGTGCACTGTTTATGACGAATACGGCTATCCAGTCTTCTTTCTTTTTTCTTCAAAGCAAATTATTATTTATCTAGATTACATGTATGTAAAAGTTAGGATTTCCTTAGTTATGTACAGTAACGACTTTATGTGTGCCTTTGAAATCTCTCAGTGGATTGGCACTGTGCACATCACATTCTGCTTTAATTGAGTAATAAAAGGGTTCTCTTTTAAATCTCTTTTAACTTGGTGGAGAGGTTTTCTGAGTTGGAGACTCTTTACTTTTAATATTTCCTGAACACTTTCCAGAATTAAAAATGTAACATAAACATAAAATGTGCCCACCACTTCTAATTTAGTAGGTCTTAGGACACAAGATTCCTTCTTGAGCTTCCAGTGTATAACCTGCAACTCTGCAGCACAGAGCTTCACTGTCCCCACATCTGCACAGAGTAAGTTCTCTAGGCCCCTTTGGTATGTACTGTCCCTCTTGGGCATAGTTAGACCAGATTCCTGTGAATACACTCTCATAGGATAATAATCACTAGTTCTATTCTTTCTCTAAATGCATCTCACATCTTTAAAACTGAAACGGATTAAGAGACCATAGGGCCCAGACACCAATGGGAGCAAGATAATCTGCACTGGGTTCAACACATAAACTCCCTTTCTGCCTTCTGTTTTGCCCAAATGCCAGGAAATGTGCAGTGAGTGGTACTGAATTCATGCCTCTCTAGAGACCTAAATCTGCAGCTCTGAATTCTGAATCCAAGGTCTGAGATTCCTCAGGAAGCTAGAGCAGGTTCAAAGGAGGAATTTCTCTTCCTGTTTTCCTTCTCTCTCTGTATAAGCAAAGATTATACCAGATTGAACAAAAATAGACTTGGCCTCTACCTGGAATTCGCAACACAGGAAAAGACTTTTGACTGAGAATGCACCAAAATCTCAGGAAGACAAATACTGCAGTGTAAGAGATCAACAAGGACTTGTAAGTTGACTTTTAAAGGACCCTTTTGGGGTGAGTGTAGACAAATTTCTAGATCTTGTGTAGTATTGTATTATAGTTGTGTGTGAAGAATGGAAATGCTGGCACCACATCTAAATTTTTCTGTAAATTATTGGACACTTACTAGTCACCTTTTGTGGAATAATAAGGATTAAATCACACAATGTAAAGGGTTCTCCACAGTGCAACAAACCATACTTCTAATCAAATAGCACATGCTCAGTAGACATTGCATTATGCTGCTCTTCACTTTGGATATTAGGTATATGTTGTGATGAGTGTTGGACAAAAGGCAGTATGTATACTGTGCTTGCTGTGTCTACCTGAGTGCTACTAATAATTGATCCAGGTTGACCAACAGCAGCACTAAAAGGGGACCTGATAAAGAACCCAAATAGTGTATACCTTCCATACCAGCCGACCACAATTCTTAGAGTGAGGCACACATTATCACATCATTTACATTCACATTGATGTTTCAGAGACAATTTTAAGGTAATTACCTCTCAGCCCAGACTTTCAATTAGGATAACCGGGCTCAATTGAAGAAACACCATCACCTGCATGTTGGGCTGGGTGGGAACATCCATGTGGTTTTAATTGTGCCCCACATAATTCTAATTTGATACCAGGGTCAAGCATTAGGACTTCTGCATATATTCATGTGAATTGAGTTTCACCTTTGTTCTTGAAGAAAGTCACAGGTTCTGCTCTCTTGGGTTTGGTAGAGGCAGATCAGTGTGGTCCATATTTCCATTCCTGTTGCAGAAACTCCTGGCACCTGTAGCAGGGGGAGGTAACCAGAAGAAAAGACAGGAGAACCTCCCATTTTGGTCTCCATGAATGGGCTGATCATAGCCGACTCTTTACTGTGAGCAAGAAACAGTGAGTGTAGCCCTTCTGCATTTTAAGTTCCTCCTGCTTGTGAGTGTTGTAGAAACAAGGAAAGAAATTGTGCTGACTCCTTTCTGGGAAGTCTCAAGATTTAATTGTAATTGTTCTACACAATCTCACCTGAAAAGAAATTTGAAAGTAGGAGAAGAGGAAAAAGAAATGGCTTGTTTTCAGGTACGTGTTTCCCAGATTAGGGGTTGTGTCAACTCTTTCTCCTAGAATGTAATGTAGAACTTCAATTTTTTGAACTTGTAAACCTTTACTTCTTTCCTTCTGATGTGTATTCCTTATAAGTTTTGCAACTATATTTTTTTCTATTTCTTCTTATGATAGTCAAGGAGCTCTGGAAAATCCATCCTCCATATCTAACAGAGCCTGCTCTACAATCTCTCCCATAAGCTTCTTAATACAATAGCCAAGTTCTATAAGAAGCGTATGATATGTAATATTGAAAATATTCTCATTGTGACAGGTCCAGATAGAATAGTATGAATATCTGAGATTCCTACTGGGGATGGGATAGAGTCTTTGGATTTGAGTGAGTATGGGAAACATGTACTCTCAAAGTTTGATCTGGATGCTTCATCACTTCTCTGTAAAATATTATTAGGAAAATTGAGAAAGACGATAACATTGGTTGTCTAGGATAACCAGAAAATTATGGAAAAAAGAGAAAATAGAAGACTCGCTCTGTGTGATGCTACAGTATTTACATACATTATTAAAGATAACAAATCATGGAAAGTATCTGTATCTGAAATTGGCATATAACTTATGATTCTTCATTGTTACATATTGTTGGCCACTACCATCCCAGCAGTGGTTTCGTATCCTCCTCTGTGCAATGGTGCCTAATACCAATTTGTCCCTCTAAATTTATGTTAATTTCATTCAGTTGGTTAAGATGCTCTGACAGATTTTTCCCATATACAGTTAATTGTTTTCTGTGTTTTGTCTTTATCATTAAGTGTCTCATGGAGGTTTACTCACTGTTGTGAATGAACAATAACATTTAATCTGGAAGCTCCCCTTTCTTCTTATAGCTTGCTTTGAAAAATTAGGGCTATCATCTGTTCTGTTCGGATGAATTGAGATAAATTCAAAGTCTACCACTTTTAATGGATGTTGACAAAATACTCTCCTTAGGCAAGAAGCATTGTTATCAATAGTTTTATTATGTGACATGCAGAGATTCAGACCTCACCTCAGATCTACTGTATCAGACTCTGTATTTTGACAAAATCTCCAGTTCATGATTGTACTTGTTAAAGTTAGGTGACACTTTCTAACTCTGTATGTTTCTCTATGTGAGAAATATGCACAATCTATCGACATGATGTAAATAAAACACCAATAAATTTATATTACTTCTGTAAGGCCCTTAATTTTGTATTAGATACTTTGCCATCCAAAGAAGAATCATATGCACACAGATTCATACATCTTTTGGGATCTTCATTCCTGTGAAAAAGAGACTATATTAAATAATATCATTGTGCTGAAATATAACTTATTGGATAATTCCAGTCACTCATATGTCAGAAACAACTCTCACAACTCATTTTCCTGGTAGTCAAATTAAGAACTCTCTATATGACCACTTGGGAAATATGTGTCTTTTTACAGGAGATGGTGACATTCAGGGATGTGGCTGTAGAATTCTCTGCAGAGGAGTGGGCATGCCTTGATAATGCTCAGCGGAATTTATATAGGGATGTGATGTTAGAGAACTATGGAAACCTGTTCTCCCTTGGTGAGGATCACTTATATACAGAATTCCTATTCCACATTAAGGCCATTATTTTATTTTTGTAGATAGTTTCTTAAAAGTTTCTACTTTACATGAATGAATTTTATATCCCTTCTTTTAAAGAAAATTTGAAGATTTTTGGTGTATTAAATAAAATCATTAGATGTCTCATGTTATCTTGAATGTTTCTCTTTCTTTGGGTGACATGTATATTTCACAGTAGATTAGTAGTTACTCTAGAAATCAGGGTATATCGTTGTTGCTTGCACCTTAGAATAGAATTTACACCTCTTATTTCTGTGGTGCTAGTTGGAATTGGTGCTGTAGTCATAAATTAGAAGTAATTTTTTATTATTCTACAGTGTCTGTGAGAAAACAATATCTTGCAAAGGAATTTTCTAGAATCTTCTCTAATATTCTCTCTACTAAGGATAGTACTGCATTAGTAATTGGAAAGTTTTCAGCAAGAGTCATGTGAAATTTTTCTAATAAAACAGGTCTTGCCTTCTCAAAGCCAGAACTGATCACGTGCCTGGAGCAAAGAATAGAGCCCTGGATTATGAAGAAAGAGGAAACAACAGCTAAATATCCAGGTAGGTGAGATTTAGTGAAGCAGATTAACCAATGTTAGAGAGCCAAAGCTCAAGGACGAAGGCAGATATATAAAAGTGGGTTTGAATATTCTGCTCTTTTGGAAATGATTTTTAGAAGCCTGTGTATGTTTCTCTTTATCTCACAGACGGACATCTTCTGTCCAACACCCTTAAACTCTCTAAGAACTTTACCCATGCAGTGATCTTCCTTAGAATTCAGTGAGAGCCAAACTTCTTGTCTTGGCTTATAAGGGACTACATTATCTATTAGCATTTCTATTGGTTAGGAGTTACGGGACTATCTGTGCATATTTTGAAGACCATGACATTAAACCATCTTTTGATAGCCTTTCGCTCTCCTGCCCTTTCTGGAGTACAGTGGCTGATCATAGCTCACTGCAACCGCAAATATAGGGGCTCCAGGGATCCTACCACCTCTGTCTTCTAAGTAGCTAGAACAATGGGCATGAGCTACCATGGCCAGCCATTTCTTAGGTGTTATTATTTTCTTGTAAAAATGGAGTCTCCTTATGTTGCTAGGGCTGCTATCAAGATCCTGGCCTCAAGTGATCCTTCCCCCTTGGTCTCCCAAAGTGCTAGTATTATAGGTGTGATTCACCATGCCCAGCTCCATGTTTTAAGTTCTTTTTGATGCCTCATTACTGAAATGTATAAAGGGGAATAGTGGAGATATTGGGACTTGTTTCTGGAATGCCAGAAGCACTAAGGACACAAGTTCGTATTTTATGCATCATGATTTCCAATTCTTAGTTTCCAGAGGCAATCCTACAGAAAGTCAGACTCACTAATTTTGTTCAAATGCATAGCCTCCTCCTAAATGTAAGAAAATCTAATGTTATTTCACTTGTAAATAGTCTTTTTCTTGTATAAAATAAGAGTAAATTTTCAACTTTATTATACCCAAATTCCCAAACTAATAATATTGTTCATTTTCCCTGCTCACCTTCCATTTAAATCTTTATTACATCTGGAGTTAGTTTTTGGGTATCCTATAAGAAACAATAGTCTGCTTTTATTCATTTGTTTTTGAGTATCCAGTTTTCCAGCACCAAGCATTGAAGAGCCAGACTTTCTGCATCGTGCATTGCTAGTGCCTAGATAAATGTTACTTGACCTTATATGTTTTGGTTTATTTCTGAGCTCTCCATTCTCCTCCATTGTTATTTGTGTTGTTTTTTATGCACCTATTTTGCTGTTTTTATTACTCCCACCTTAAAATTTAGTCTGAAATCAGAAAGTGTGATGCTGGAACCTTTTTCATTCTTTCTCATTATTGTATAGGGCTCATCAGTGGTATATGTGAGATCATACGAATATTAGAAGTTTTTGGTTAATACTGTCAAGGAATGCCCCTGGAATTCTGATAGGGAGTGCATTGAATGTATACATTGTTTTGGATAATATCATTCTATTCACTCATGTCATCTTCAATTTCTTTTATTAATATCTTATAGTACTCAGGGGAAAGGGTTTTTTTTAACCACTTTAGTTAACTTTATTTCTTAGACATCTATTTTCTTGATGGTATTGTAAATGAGAGTGTTTTCCTTTTTCATTGTCTACTTTATTAGTGTATAGAAAAACAACTACTATCTGTATGTAAATTTTACATTCTGCGACTTAACTGAGAGGTTTTATTACTTTTATAGCTTTCTTCCTTTCTTCTTTATGGCTTTTGATCTATAAGATAATGTCATCTGTAAACAGTGTTATTTTTACTTTTTCCTTTCTAATTTGAGTGGATCTTGTCATGTTCTTGCCAAACATTTCTGCTTAGGTGTTATAGTCACATAATAAAATAGCATTAGCAGTGGTTGCACATTATACTTATGATGGTATCTGTGCATATGAAGGATTAAATATCTTTCCCAGTTTAAACTGGTTTTGGAAGGTAAAGATTTTTTCTTTTGAGTACTTGGACTAAAGGTATCTCCATTGGTTTTTTTTTTTTTTTTTTTTTTTTTTTGAGACAGAGTCTCACTTTGTTGCACAGGCTAGAGTGAGTGCCATGGCGTCAGCCTAGCTCACAGCAACCTCAAACTCCTGGGCTCAAGCAATCCTGCTGCATCAGCCTCCCGAGTAGCTGGGACTCCAGACATGTGCCACCACGCCCGGCTAATTTTATATATATATATTAGTTGGCCAATTAATTTCTTTCTATTTATAGTAGAGACGGGGTCTTGCTCTTGCTCAGGCTGGTTTCGAACTCCTGACCTCGAGCAATCCGCCCGCCTCGGCCTCCCAGAGTGCTAGGATTACAGGCTTGAGCCACTGCGCCCGGCCTCTCCACTGGGTTTTCAATGAAGAGTTGCTGTAGCTAGGACACAAGTCTGCCCCTTGTTCTGCAGTGGAGTCTGCATCTGATGGGCCAGTTCCACAGGGCTTGGGTGGTTTTCAGTCCTCTCTTGTTTCTGGGTAAATTGGTTGCCTTCAGGATTTGGATGTGTATGACACATACTAGGGTATGGTTGTGGATTTCAGTCTGCATATTTTAGGGCTAATTCCATATGTGTGGCTGGGTGTGGCTCCCAACGAGTACCTTGGAAGTGTCCCCGCAGGTCACTGTGTGGATCTATGCACTGAAAGAACTGGACATGTATTATAGTTGAGACTGCTATAGCAGAGTCACAGTTCTGCTTTACAGATGATAGCAATACCAAGTTATTCAAGTCTGTCTCCATGGCTGCAGATAGGTGTGTCTCTCCCAAAGTCTCTGGATGAGCAGCACCACTCCCACTTTGTCACAGGGAACCATTGGAGACTCTGTGTATCCAAGATGATGAACCATGTTGCAGTCTGTATTCAGGACAATGGGTCCTTAGGTTTGTCACCTGGATGATAGCCTGAATACTCCCAATGACCCTCCCAGATCTATGGTTCCACTAGTGTTTAATGACCTTCCATTTAAGTCCCCATATTCAGATAATTGTAATTGTCCATGAATGGCTAGCAAATTTTTGTTGTTCTTTGGGGAGAAAAACAAGTGGATTCTTCCTCTCCCATCATATAGCTGATTTGCTCTCTTTATATATTTTAAAATTGTGACCTGTTCTATTTTAATTTTTATCATTTTTAGAATCAAAGGTTCAGAATGACATAGCAGCATTTCAATTTCTCTACATTCTCACCATATGTATGTATCTGCATATGCTTTCATTTATTTAAAAGTTCTCAATGTAATGGATGTGATGTGATATCCCATTGTGATTTTGTTTTGCATTTCTCTAAATATTAACAATTTTTAGAATGCTTTCAAATTATGTTTGGCCTTTAGTGTATCTTATTTGCATAAATGCCAGATCAATCTATTGTCCATTTGTTAGTCAAGTTATTCATCTTTGTTTTAGAATTTTAATCATTGTTCATATATTCATGATGTTAACTTCTATCAAATATGTGATTTGCATCTATTTTTACCCATTTTGCAGGAGGCATTTTTAGTCCACTAAGTTTTTCCTTTGTGCAGAAAATTTGAAGTGTGATACAATCCCATTTTTCTTCTCTTCCTTTTCCTTGATTATGCATTTGATGTTACATCTACTAAAACAGTACCAGGACCAATACCATGATGTTTCTCTTATATTTTCTCTAAGAGTTTTATACATATATTTCTTATGTTTTAATATTTAATTTATTTAAGATATATTCTCTATAGTGCAAGGAAAGGTACCAACATCATTTTATTCCTCTCATAAATATTCAGTTTTCTACCAAATTATTGAAGTGACTCTTCTTTTTCATTGCATGGTCATTGCAATCTTGAGGAACCTATATTTGGTCATGCACACAAGGTTTATTTCTGAGTTCTGTGTTCTGCTGTTTCATCTCATTATTTGTCTTTGTGCCAGTAGCACATTTTTTTTTTTATTCCTGCAGATTTGTTTTCAAATCAAGAAGTGCTATGCCTCCTTGTTTGTATATCTAAAACAGTCTGGCTATTTATTGTTCCAAGACACTTTAGAATTTATTTTTATATATCTTCAAAACAAGTATGATAGGACTATTATAGACATTGAATTAAATTTGTATATCACTGTAGATAGTTTTGACATCTTAACAATTTTAAAACATCTGACCATTGAGCATGAATGCATTTAAGAGTGTTTAATTTTGACATATTTTTGTGTTAGCCAGTTTGTGTTGTGCTTTTGATTTCTAGTTCCACTTCATTTTTATCAAAAGGTATAAGTTGTATGTTTTTATGTTTCTTCAACTTGATAAGACTTAAGTCTCATAACAACATTTATCATGTATGATGAAACCATAGTGTATTCTGCTGATTTTGACTGAAGAGCTCTGTAAATGTCTTTTACATCTAACTGGTCTATAATGTATTTCCCAATATCTGTTTTCTTATTTATCTTCTGTCAAATTTTTCTATTCATCATTGAAAGTGAGGTCTTGCAGTCTCCCATAACTAGTGTGTTGCTAGGTGTTTCTTGCCACACTTCTGTCCATACTTTGGTTCATATTTTTTAAATATATTTAGAATCACTGATATACAATATGTATTTAAAAATATCTATGCTGTCCTAGCATGTTGCATCATTTAAAAAAAAAAAAAGAAAAAAAAATATCTATGCTAAAATATGTACATTACATGTATATCATCTGTCTATGTGTATTCTGTGCCATAGATTTCTCCTAAATGACCAATTTTGTCCTTATAAAAGTATTTGTGTCTTCTGATGGTTTTTGACTTAAAGTGTATTTTCTTTAATTATGGCCATAATATCCTCCTCTTATTATTTATGTAGATATATGTATTATTTGTGTAGATTTTATGTAGATAATTTATGTAGATCCCCCTCTTATTATTTATGTAGATTATGTAGATTTATGTATATTTTTGCTTTCAATCATTTTGACTTTTTAGAGCTAAAAGAAAACTTTTGTAGGTGGCATATTATAGGGTTCTGTTTATTTTTATTCATACATTCATCTTATTTTTTCATTAGAGAGTCTAAACAATGTATATTTAATGAAACTTCTGAAGGAAGAGTTTGCTGTTTTTTATTATTCAAAATATGAAATTGAGAATTTGAAAGGAATTGCATTTATTCTGTAGATCAATTTGGACATCTTCACAATATTAGGTCTTCTTCCCTTGAAGAAGAACGTATTCAAGAGTGTGTTGTTTATTTTCCTATATTTGTTAATTTTTCTGTGTTTCTTCTATTATTTATTTTCAGTTCCATTCCATTCTAGTTAAAAATTAAAGTGTGTAAAATAACAACTTTCTAAAATTGGTTAAGACTTGTGGCAGAACAGGTAGTTTTTTAGGAAGAACGTTTTATGAGCTATCAAGAAGATTGTATATCTACTATTATTCTGTACAGTGTTTCCAATGCACCTGTTAGGTCTAATTACTCTATAGTGTTTTCAAATCTTTTGTTTTTGTATTAATAATTTGACTGATTTTATTATTATTGAAAATGGAATATCAAAGTATCCTATTATTTTCCTGTCCATTTATTGCTTAAATTCTGTCAATTCTATTTAAAATATACTTGAAAACCTTGATGTAAGATAAAGATAGATATCATATATATGTATTATTTTCATAAGCTCTCCGTGAATGACCACTTTATATATTTAATATCCTTGTTTCTCTCTTGTGACAGTTTTGACTTAAACTATATTTTAAAAATTATAATGTTTTTTCACTTCAAAAGTAATGTGCCTAATATAATTTTGAACTCCACTGCTCTTAAATGCTAAAAGTTTTCCTGATATATCTTGCTAGATATATCATGCAGATATATCCTGCCAGTTTTAGTCTGTTGTTCTCACCAGGTATGAAGTCAAGTCACTTTAGATAGAATATAGTTGGATTTTTTTAATCCCTTTATTTAACTGTGTCTTCTCATTCTAAACACTAGGACATAAATATTTACATAATTCTCTCAAAGGAAGGACTTACAATTTCTCTAATGTTAATTGTTTTATTTGACTTTGTCACTATCTTTTCTTTCTTTCCTTTCCTTCTGTTCTGCATTGTGCCTCACTGATTTTGAGTGACATATTTTGTTTCTTTGCCTGGCTTCCTTTTTTTATCTCTATAAACATTTCTTCTAATGTTCACTGTGAGAACTACATAAAATCTTTTGAACTTGCAACTTATGTTAAATGGATAACTACCTAATTTCAGTTGCATACAAAAATTCTTAATCTTTACATCTCCCCTCACCTTTATGATATTGATGTAAATAATTATATCTCTTTATATTGTCTACAAATTAACACATGGAAATGATCATTTTTTATTTTGCCTTTCAAATTTTATAGCATAATTAAATATTTTACACCAACATTATGATAATGGAGAATTTTATTCTTGATAGGTGCATATTTTTCCCAGAGAGTTATGTAGTTGTCATAGAAGATAGAAACCATCCTTTGGAAAGGCTATTAAAAAAAGACGTGTGGACATGTGCCTATAGTTTCATTCTCTTTTGATAGGAAATCCGGGAGATTGGATTTCTCTACTAAAGTGATAACTCAGTATCAGCATGGAGGAAGGGCTGTGGTGGGTAAATGCAACCAAGTTTCCTTCCAATTCCATGTGGTTCCTGGTGTTATTCAAATTTGGGTTGCTATGAACAATTAGCAGTTATGATTTCTAAAAGAACCATGGTTGTCAATCTATTTTTAGGTCATACATCTATGATAGTATATATGACAGTATATTTATAAGGTCATACACCGATGATAGATACCATTGCTAACATGCTTTCTACACTTTTAAATATTCAAATTATGAAATATATTCCCTGAGTCTAGTTAGTGAGATACTTTGTTATTTTCATTTCTTTCAGAACTGTCTTCCCATTCCACCAAAGACCTATTGCCAGAGCAAGGCATAAAAGACCCATTTCAGAAATCAATACTGAGACTATATGGAAGCTGTGGCCTTGAAAATGTACACTTAAAAAGAGAATGGGATTGTGTGGTTGAGTGTAAGAAGCAGAAAGTATGTTCTGAGGGTCTTACCCAATGTCTATCAAGTTGCCATAGAAAAATCATCAAATGTTATAAATGTATAAAAGTCTTTAGTAAATCATCAAATCTAAATAGACAGAAGACAAGACATACTGGAGAAAAAAGATTCAAACTTAATGAATATGGCAAAATTTTTAATCACAGCTCTAATGTATCTGGACATAGGAAATTTCATATGACAGAGAAATCCTACAAGTGTGAAGAATGTGGAAAAACCTTGACCTGTTGCTCAAAACTTATTATACATAGGAGAATTCACACTGGAGAGAAGCCCTACAAATGTGAAGAATGTGGCAAAGCCTTTAACCAGTCCTCAATACTTACTCGACATAAAAGGATCCATACTGGAGAGAAACCCTACAAATGTGAAGAATGTGGCAAAGCCTTTAAGCAGTCCTCAATTCTTACTCAACATAAAAGGATCCATACTGGAGAGAAACCCTACAAATGTGAAGAATGTGGCAAAGCCTTTACCTGGTGTACAAACCTTACTCTACATAAAAGAATTCACATGGGAGATAAACCATACAAATGTGAAGAATGTGGCAAAGCCTTTAAGCAGTCCTCAATTCTTACTCAACATAAAAGGATCCATACTGGAGAGAAACCCTACAAATGTGAAGAATGTGGGAAAGCCTGTAACCAGTCCTCAACCCTTACTCAACATAAAAGGATCCATACTGGAGAGAAACCCTACAAATGTGCAGAATGTGGCAAAGGCTTTACCCAGTCTTCAAACCTTACTAAACATAAAATAATTCATACTGGAGAGAAACCCTAAAATGTGAAGAAGTGGCAGAGCCTTTACCTGGCTAAGAGACCTCATTCTACATAAATGAATCCATACAAGAGAGAAACCATACAAATGTGAGCAATGTGGCAAAATATTTTTCTAGTTCTCACACCTTAATCTACATAAAGGAATTCATATCAGAGAAAAATTCTACAAATGTAGATATTGTGGCAAAATCTTTAATAACTGCTCACATCTTATTCAACCTCAAAGAAATCATACTAGATAAAAGTTCGATAAATATAATGTGTATGAAAGTGCTTTCCCAAAGTATTAGACTTAAAATGCACAACAGTACTTAAAGTAAACTATAATAATGTAGAGAGCTGACAATAGCTTTAGTTATAACAGAGATCTTATTGGACATGGGAGAACTTACACTGAAAGAAATGCTCTAATATTTTCTCAAACATTGCTCAATATCACAAAAATTTTAAGGAATAGAAACCTTACAAATATAATCAATGTGAAAATATATTTATGCAAAAGATATACCTTAGAAAACAACAAAGAATTGATACTTAAAACTACAATACAGATATAATAAATTTCAGAAGGCACTTAATCAAGAATCAAGTCTAAACAGATATCAGAGGACTCACAGGGCAATGCACTGAGTCAGTAACACATTCTCACATTTCTTTAAACCAGGTTTTTGATTATAGAGAACAACCCAGTTAAAATAGTCAGTTGATTTTTTTGTATGTCAGCTTTAAAAAGTGGGAGACTTTTTGAGAGTTATAATTACATGTAAAATACACTTTCTGGTCAGGGTGCGGTTAAAATGTAATAAAGCATGATTTTTTGCTATTTTTGACATGCAAATATTGATGTTATTCAGCTTTAAATACAGTAGGTGGTATGCTTTCATTCTTTGCGTGTATGTGAATGTGTGTGGTTAATGATAGCTACATCACATTTATTCTTTCTTAAGTATACAGTCTTTCTATATTAAGTTGGCATTATTCATGTACTTTTCCATGGAAAATTAAAAACACTGAAATGTAATATTTATGAAATGGAGAGGTACTATGGACTTTTCTTATAACAAACAGTATTTCAAGTGATGTATGATGTATGTATACAAACTCATATTTTTCCCATTATCAGAATGAAAAAATTACAATATTAGAAATAAATTGTTTTATAATTGCACATTATGATAATAAAATAGAATGATATTTGGAATGTTTTTAGATAACATGTTTTTAGATAACTTAATGTGTTTCATTAAATTAAACATTTTTAATGTGTCAAACATGTTGTAGATAGAATTAAGTGTTATTTTACACCAATTTTAACCTATGCCACGTTAATCATAGTTGGAGGTAATGGATTGTAAAAATGTACTGTTGGGTTACACAGTACCAAGACATCATTTGTGATCCTTTTTATCAGTGACTCTACTTTCAAGAATAATGGTCCCAAAGCTTTTTAAATTATATTTATAATTACACTGTTACTGTAATGCTTATAATAAAGATTTTGCACTTAATGAAAACCCATACATTTCTGAACATGGAATGACTACTTGTTACATTCTATCCTAAAATTTTTTTTCAACATGCAACCTGCCTGGCCAGTGAAACAGAAATCAGCATCTTCTTTATTTATATTGAATCAAATATACAAATACATCACGGTTAACTTGAACTATAGCTGTAGTATATTTACAGAGTAAGTATGTTTGTGTGACTGTGGATGTATACTTATTTTGAACAGAAAAGAAGACATATTAGACAAAATGAGTAATTTCAAAAGTGTTGAGAACTTACTAGCAAACTAGAAACTTCAAAGATTCTGAAAGGAAATATTTTGTTCGCTTTATGTTGAACTAATTGTTTAAAACCCTGAAGCTTCTGAATGGGAACCTGTCCATGCCAGTTCCCAGTTCTTACATGCTTATTACTCATGCTAGGCCTACTATGTTATTTTAGTATTTCAAAGTTCATTAAGTATTGTTTATATGCCCTGTCTGCAATTACAGCAGGGACTGTTATAAAACTTAATGGTGCTCATAAAATTACCTGAAGATATGAGTAATTCCATAGTGTAGTAATATCAGTTTACTTAGTACATTCTATCTTTTCATTCTCATTTGGGAAGCATATTGTAAGCACCTTTTGGTTACTGGTTCTTTTACTTTTGGTCATTTAACTAATTGATTTATTGACTTTATCAGGCTACCTTGTTCAGGTAGACACTAAGAAGGATTTATAAATTATGGAGTTGATTTTATATTTAAATAGAAGAAATAAGTACAAGACAGTGTTAGATATGCAATAGATGCTTTATAATTACCAGTCAATATTTCTGAGGGAGTGAACTTGTGGCTCCAGAGAAGAGATTGAAAATGTCCAGGGTTAAAATCACTGATTTTGCATGTAGATTGAGGGAACAGGCAGAACAACCAACTCTTGGAATTTATAAGTGGAAATTCTGCTTCTTTCATTGCATAATTATCTCCAGTTTTTTGCCATTTTCTATCTTCATTCTCTTCTACAACTGTATCTACCCATTGTTCTTTCTGCTTGTACTTGGGCTATGATATTCTCACTGTTGTACTCACCCCCATCCAGTTCACAAAATATTTAGAAAGTTTTGATGAGAAGTGTAGAGTATTTTTAATTTGGAGGAAAAAAAACATTTTAACTAGAAAGCTTGAGACCATTTATAGGCTATACAAATAGCATACTGATTATTTAATTAAGATTAGAGAAATTCATTGTCCTGAGGTTAAAGTAAGAGACTTAAAGTCCAAAGAAAGATAAACAATTCTGAAGGCTGGAGGAGTAAATCAAGAACTCAGCATTGTTTGCTTTGTAAAAGCAAACTGTTACTAGATCCTAACATATAATGCTATAAATATGAAAATAATTACAATAAGTGAAGCATTAATGAGTGTATGATGCATATCTTAAGTACTATATAAAAAATATGAGAATTTCACAATCTCTTAATAGGGATTTAGGTAAATAAAGAGGATTGATTTAATTTTCTATGAATTGCTTATAGTCTAACATATGCTTCCATCTAGAATCTACTTTTGAGTGTGTATTTTCAGTGTTAGAATATAATAGAATGATTTCTCTGGATTGAAAATATTTGGAATAATCTTTCTTTATCTGTTATTTCAATCTTAGAGAATTTATTTTACATAACATTATCTTCCTGTATTTTAGTAGGTGCAGGGTGCAGTACACAGTTCTCATTTTTAGTCATCTAACTGTGGCCAACAATTTGTTCATACTCCCTAATGGAATCTCAGGGATCATGGCCACATTTTATTGAAAATTTCATTAATGATTTTGGATGCAATCCTGTTTTTTATGCTCACAGTAGCCAGAGTTGACACAGTGAGTACCACATACCTCTTTAGTCTCTTTCATAACATAATCATCAGCACCAGAAAGTCTAGGCGTCTTTAGCTTCAAGTAAAAGCGCTAAAGCCCTTTGCATGTTCTGTGCTGGATTATGAATCTGCTGGTAAATACCAGAGTTCCCTTGCTTAAGAGTGACAAATGAAATTACAAAAGCAGCACTCTCACTCTGTTTTCTGGGCTAGAGTGCCATGGCCTCATCCTAGCTCACAGCAACCTCAAACTCTTGGGCTCAAGCAATCTTTCTGCCTCAGCCTCCTGAGTAGCTGGGACTACAGGTATATGCCACAATACCCTGCTGATTTTTCTATATATTTTTATTTGGCTGATTAATTTCTTTCTATTTTTTACTAGAGACATGGTTGTCTTCTTGCTCAGGCTGGTTTCAAACTCCTGACCTTGAGTGATCCTCCTGCTTTGGACTCCCAGAGTGCCAGGATTACAGGTGTGAGCCACTGCTCCCAGCCAACACAAACTGTCTTTATACCAAGAGCTCGATTAAAGAATTGGCTCAATTAGAAATGTTAATCCCTTGCAATTGGAAATCTTTTGTGCAAACAGTTATGTCTTTGCCTAAATTTTTATAGTTCACCACTTGGTGCAGGGAAAAGATGAATCAGCAACCCTAGCTAAATGGGTCTAGAGAACTACGGATTAAAATTTCTGACTCAAATTATGGGCCAGGAATATTGGTTTGATATTAATGTGCAATTAAATTATGATGATCAGGCTATTTCTCAAAATCAACAGTGCTGTATTAAAGCAGGGAAAAGATAGCTTCTCTTAGGGTGTATCTTTCTATATAAATGTTAAACAAAATGTCAATGAAACTTATATAGATTTAATTGCTAAATTGCAAGAAATATCAGGTTCAAGAAATAGTAAGTCCTCCTAATTTAAGCAATATCACTTTACATATATTGGCTTTTAATAATGTTAATTCTAAATTCCAGCAGCTTTATGCCCAGCAAAATTAAACAGCATGGTGCCACCGCTGGCATGGCTGCTGAGCCACCCAGGCTGTGGCTGTGCTCAGCCAGGCAGCCCAGCACCAGCTCCCCACCACCACACCCCAATGGCACCTTATGGCCAAAGGGGAGCACCTGCCTGTGGAAAAAACTTTTAAGAAATTGCCAAAAGGTCTGATCAGACATTTAAAATGCAACTTTGGCTGAGACTATTGGCCCAAAAGGTAATTTCAGAGAACAAAGACCATCTTGTGACAATGGATTCTTAACACCATCTACTGAGATTTATATAACTATAGATATATTTGGCCTGATCCTACAAGCACATTAATATTAGTTAATAATTTGGTCATATTTCTTTTACATTAAAAAGAGTAATAATCCATTCAGGTATAATTGATTCAGCTTATTCAAATGAAATTTCAGTTATGAGTTTCACTTCTGTTTATGTTATTCAGGTTAGAGACTGTATTGCACAACTTCTGCTATTATTATGAAATTTAAAAAATCTAATGTTTTAAGACAAGGAGGTTTTGGAAGTACTGGAACAAAAGTATATTGGCAAACTTTATTAATGACCAAAAACCTCAATTATAAAATAAGCTAAATGACAAATCTTTTGTTGGACTTATAAATACTGGAACTGATATTAACATTTATCTAAAGGTTTTTGGCTAAGAATTGGCATATTATAATAATAGATTCAAAAGACTGTTTTTACTATCCTTTTGCAAATATCTGATAGAAAAAAATTTGTCTTCACCATAACTGCTTTAAACACTCAACAGCCAACTAAACAGTATCAATGGAATGAAAGGGAAACAATTCTATACAAAAATTTTTAATAAAAATGATTTACACGCCTGTAATCCTAGCTCTTGGGAGGCTGAGGCGGGCGGATTGCTCAAGGTCAGGAGTTCAAAACCAGCCTGAGCAAGAGCAAGACCCCGTCTCTACTATAAATAGAAATAAATTAATTGGCCAACTGATATATATATAAAAAATTAGCCGGGCATGGTGGCGCATGCCTGTAGTCCCAGCTACCCGGGAGGCTGAGGCAGAAGGATCACTCGAGCCCAGGAGTTTGAGGTTGCTGTGAGCTAGGCTGATGCCACGGCACTCACTCTAGCCTGGGCAACAAAGCGAGACTCTATCTCAAAAAAAAAAAAAAAAAAAAAAAAAGATTTAAAACAAAAGTATTAGTTTTATTAAAAGATAATTTTCTTTAATTTATTGATTTTTTTTAACCACTTGGTTTATGTAATGATATAAGCAGAAGAATAAAAGTACAGTGCTGACTTGTCACACACACAGTCAGCCAGCACACATTTACCCAACACACACATCTCCATACTGTGTCAGGCATTAGTAATGCAGAGATTGATTAGATATATTTGTTGATTTTAAGTAACTTACATATAAAAATACATTTAGTAAAGCACCTCTAGATTTCAGGTAGAGCATAGCACAAATAAACATAAAAATGTGGGCCATAAAGTCCCCAAAAAATTGTTGTACCTTTTCCAGATAGATGTTAAAAATGGAAGGTAGGAAGCCTTCAGGTAAAACAGCAGGAGGTAATAAGGGAGGAATTATGGAATAGATTGTTGGACTCTTAAAACTGCATAAATGTCTACTAGCTCATATGTTAAACACTGTGTTTTTCAGTCCTAAACACATTGTAGATCACATTGCTTCCTGAATTAATAAATGAATGAATAAAAATACAGTGAGGAAAATCACAGGCCTTAAAGCCAGTATTTAGGTACTTACTAAAACCAGGGGTTCCTTCTTTCTCTCTGCTGGAGACATTTTGTTATTGTCTGTTTAAAAAATAAACTATGCTATACAAAGTATTTAGAAGACTCAAATTCATAAAAGCAAAAATTAAAATGGTTGTGCCTGGGACTGGAAGAATGGAGAAATGGAGTTATGTTTAATCGGTGTTTGGGGAAAAAAAGTTCTCGAAATTTCTTTCACATAGTGTGAATATGCTTAACACTACTGTACTGCATACCTAATAAGTGTAAGATGGTAAATATTATGTTGGGTGTATTTTACCACAATTAACAATTTTAAATTACCTATATAGTCAGCAAGTGATTTAGAATAGGACAGGATTGTTCTGTCTATATGATCACTTTGGTGATATTGGCCACATTGGCCAGAATATTTCCTCAGTCATGAAATCCTCATTTTTGTTTTCATTTTTAGTTTTTATCAGATAGTCCTAAGGGTTTTGAGTCTAGGTATCTGCTTAAAATTTGGAGAGGTTTTAGACCTCTCCCAGAATCTTTTTAAAAAATAAACACCCAAGCTGAGGTCCAATATTATGTCCATTACCTTGTGGGTTTGCCCTACAGAGCAGCTCTTTACTGGCAGTATTCAGGGGAAGTTCTAGTAACAAGGCAGGTCCTCAGAAGCCAGGGCATGTGATTAGAGCTAGAAGAGGGTGGGGCATGAAATAAGATGCTGAGAGGTGAGAACATAGTGGAAAGGATGCTGACAGTGAAGTGAGTGACCTCTTTGAGGTCCACCCCAGCAGGGGAGTAGCACAGGAATGCTTTTTTCTGGAGACAGCAGAAGACCCTGGAGCAGGTCAGCTGCCAGAGAGGACTGAGAGAGTCCTGGACTGGATCAACCAGAGGCAAGGCCACCATGGCACACTAGAAGGAAAAGGTGATCTAAGATAATGTTCATCACAACTAAATTCATTGGGTGTTGGGCTAATGGGAGGGTGGAGGAGGGGACAGGTATATACACACCTAATGGCTGCAGTGCTCACTATCTTGGGGATGGACACACTTGAAGCTCTGACTCAGGTGAGACAAAGGCCATGTACATAACGTCAACATTTTTACCATTGTAATATGCTGAAATAAAAAAAAAATTAAAAAGAGCTAAATCTATTGGGAAAAGTACCACAAGGGACTACTAACCCAGAAAGTCTACACTGAGTATTACAGGAATTTCCTTGAAAAACGAGGGATTTGGTGAGGTGTAGAATGGGCAAGAGTGGGGAGAACTTCCCAGGAAGAAGGAGTCAGAGACTGAGGGATGGGTGTTGCCGGTGCTAGTGAAAGTGAAGATGCATTGTCACACACCTCAACCTCTTTCATAGACTTCGAGAATATTAAATTTGGAAGGGGTCTCATCCCACATTACATTAGACATATTAGCTATATTCAAATGCATCCACCTCATGATTCAATAATTTTGTTGTAGGAAAAGAGCAGAATGGCTTTTAAGAATTTTTTTTTTGGAAATAATTATGTTTTGGAAGGTTTTATGTTTTGTGTTTTATTTTTTTGTACTTTTTGCTTGTTTTTAACCACTTCAGTATGGTGCTCACTGGCCCCAAACGGTGAATACATTTTGTTCTTGTGTGATGAGGAAAGATTGAAAGCACTGAAAGCTTGATTGAATTTATAGGCAGCTTTAATTGTAATGTAAATCAGAATAGGTAACATATACATATATATTTTTATTACATTATTTTTAAATGTTCACAGTTTTATTTTGATAAATGAAAAATTAGAAAAGTCATGTCACGGCTGTTCATTTAGCTGATGCTCGGCTGTGTGCCTTCCTTTCACCACTGTCGGCTAAAGTCGCTGTGCATGTTCATCTGTAGCTATCGACTATAGTTAACGCTCATACCAAAGTGGTTAATAAGCTAGAGATTCTATATCAGCCTTCTGATATTGTCTTAGATTTTTGAAAGTCCAGAGATAGTAGCCTCTAATGCTATGTTGCTCCTCTGATAAAACAACCTTACCCTCCACTCTTCACTGTGCACACACCTTAAGCAGTTTTATCTCATCCTGTCACCTCAGCACCCCTAAATGCTACAAGTGCTAAAGTGCAGCTTCAGATCCACACACGAAACCACCTCTCAGCTGCCTGCCCTGGGCAACCCATAGGAAACTCACACTTACCAGGTAGAAAGCTAGGCTCACTGTGCAGCTTCTTTCACAACCCCCTGTGGTAATTCAGAACATATTGTCACAGTGAAAGACACCACAATCATTCACCCTCTCAATTTGGAAGGCTAAGTGCCATTGTCAAGGCCTATCCTTCACTCCATATTCTTAAGTAGCCATAAGCCCCATGGATTCCTTAACATTTCTTTTACCTGACCCATCTGTTGCCAGCTCAGAAAAAGACACCATTGTGCACATCATCTCACCTCTAATATTACCTCAATCTACCTCTCTACTTCCTCAATACTGAAGCCTCAGCAGGGCCCTAGTCACTGCCATTTTGATTGGTCTGATGGGTTCCCAAGTGTTCTTTTTCCCTGCAAGTTGGCCCCTACAACTCATCTCCTACAACTCTACTAGCTAGAGGATTGCCAAAATGCCATTTTCATCACCTCAATTATTCCACAAACTCCTTCAGGGGCCCCCACACTTTCTGGGCTCTCAGAATCAGTGTATAAAGCTCATTTGTATTGGACTCTGATTCCTCCATAGTTTCCTCCCATACTCCCCTCCATCACTCCACCTGTGTTATTTTCATAAATGTTTAAGAGTCTACTATGCACCAGCCACTGCTCAAGGATCCTACACATATCCCATACTCTCTCTCGCCATTTACAAATAAATGGATTTCCTAAGTACACCATGCCATTTTCTACTACTTTACTTATACAAACATTGATTTTTTTCTTCCTGAACTCCTTCTCCAACCTCTGTGCCTAATTAACTATAGCCCATAGAAGACTGACTACATAGATAAAATGTATTTTGTATTCTTTACTTATAACTTACCTGGTTTTCTGTAGGAACCCTCAGTCACTAAATTCAGGCAAAAATTAAGTCCAATTCCCATTTTACAAATGAGGAAAGTGAGAGTCAGTAAGCATAAAGAACTTGTTCAAAGTTATACAGCAAGTAGAGGAGCTAGATTTGCCAAAAAGTGATACTTATCACCATGCTATAGAGCTTATTTAGAGATGGATTGTTTATGGACTTTTTTGCACTGCTTACAGGGGCTTTCTGCTCTGAAGAAGCTTTTTTATATGCTGAATAGCAAAAATGTGGTGCATTCAACCAATTTAATTAATCCCTCTGGAAACTTCAAGACTTTATAAGGAAGCACAATCACTCACTTAATGTCCCTTAGGCAAATGATACATTGGAGTAAAGTGAGAGAATATTAGAACTTGTATTAATGTTTACTTTTATCCTTAAATGCAGTGATGATGCTTTGCTAATATACTGATAATAGTAAATAAAGGCTCTCTATATACATGAATTAGGGGTGCATGCCCCCAAATTTCTTACTTGGGAGTTTGAGATAAAAAGTATAGGGACACCTGTCCTCTACTGACCTCTGCTCATTTCCTTCTACTCTCCACCCAGCTCACTCCACTTGAGCCAAAACTCACCAAGCTCACACTCAGGTTCTTCCCACATATCCTCACACTGTGACCTCACTGCCTTCATCCAAGCCTCTGCTGAAATGGATCTCCCTAGGGGAACATCACCCACACCCCACCCCACCATCAACTCTCCGTCCACTAATCCTGCTTTACTCCTCTCCATTACAGCTACATTTACCTGACATTATATATTTGTGTCAGTCACCACAAACAGAATGAAAGCTCAGGGAGCCTGGGAACCTTCTGTCTTTTGTTTCCATCCAATTCTCCAGTGCAGTTGGAATTATGACCTGAATGGATAAATGTAGATTTTGCTCTTCTGTTACCATGTGCACTCTTAGTGTAGATCATTTTTTGGCTAAACTTGTTTGGCTGCCTTATGGGTTTGTCTTATGTATAGGCCAATATTTTCTCTTCCTCAGGCTCATTTCTGCTTGCCATCTAAGAGATATTCTTCAATATTGAAAATGTTCGGTATTCGTGCTGTAGTATCAGATGTAGCCTTTAACCACATGTTGGTATTTAGCTCTTGAAAAGTGTCTAGTGTAACTAAAACACTGCATTTTTTATTCTATTTAGTTCTTAAAAATGTTTACTGTAATTATGAGAGGATTTCAATTTCTAGAACTTTAATTAAGGAAAAAAATATTTCAAAAGTACATGTTCAAATGCAACAGTGATTATGCTCTCTCCTCCAATGTGTCAAGTGTCATAATCTAGAACTCTTTTATGATTCCTTAGTAAATCCTGGTGAAATGCAAATGTAATTATTTACTGAAACTAAAAGAAGAAGGGTAGGGCAAAAATGAATTGGAAGTGTTGGAAAGTGCCTTGTGATTTAATTTAGAATAATTATGTACAGATTGTGAATATATCTCTTTCAATCTGTCTTGAAAGTTAACAAATAAGGAACAAGCAAGGCTGAACAACCAGACATCAAAGGTTGTGTCATTCTTTAGGCTTATTTTGCAGATTCCAGGATCCCTGGCTTCTTTTAGTCCTCATCATGCTGGAATTCCTGGTCTTTTCTGGAAACACCACAGTCATCCTCCTCATTCAGCCCTACCCACCTCTCCACTGCCCTATATATTTTCTGATGAGCAAGCCATCCCTCATTTGCCAGTTCTGTATGTCCATGTTTATTCCTCATATGGCCCTCAACTTTCTCTCTAGGGATTATCACATATCTCTCACTGACTGTGGCATTCATCTCTTCCTCCTCATCACCCTGTTGGTAGCAGAGTGTCAGATGCTGGCCGTCCTCACTTAGGACTGCTACCTGGCCATCTGTCCCCCATTGCGCTACCCCATCCACATTCCCCGTGTTCTCTGTGTTCTCCTGGTCCTTCCATCTTGGCTAAGCGCAGTGCTCAATGCCTTCATCCAAGTGCTCTGCCCTCTGACTGTCCATAACTTCACTTCCAGTGAAGGTCATCGTTTTGTTTCTGAGATCCCAGCTGTATTTAAACTAGTCTCTTCTGACACTTCCCTCTATATAAGGTTCTTTTTATCCATGGTGTTATTTTTCTCTTCCCTCCTATCTTAGCTATTATGGTCTCCTATGTATTCATCCTGTCTTCTTGACTGTTGACAGTCTCAAGCCTGGGTCACATGGAAACCCTGGCTACTTACTTCTTTCAAATGGCCCTGGAGTCTCTATTCTATGTGGCTTCCATTACCAAGTCCCTTCTACAAAAGTCTCATCTCCTTGAGCAGGAGAATTGGTCTCTGTCATCTACACCATCCTAATGCCAATGCTCAACCATCTCATCTACAATCTGACAAACGGGGATGTGTTTGAAGCCCCTGGGAGAGTTCCCAGGAAATAGGGAATATGACATATTTAACTATACACTGAAAATCCAAATCTAAAACAAGGAAACATATACATTGAAATGGTGGGATTTACCATAAGTAGAGAGACATATTCATATGCATTTAACTATAAAGCCAGATATTTTGAGGAACAGATAATAGACAAAAAGAAATGATCGTGTCTTGAAGATTGACATGAAAATTCATGATTTTCTCCTTTTATTCATTTCTGTATTTTTACCCCAATAAATATATTAGGAAAGTGGCTTATTTGTGTACTATATCAAATATCGTTTCTTATTCCCGTGCAATCATCTTATTTGGTCATTGTTATTTATTTTCCTATATTTTTGTTTTTAATTGACAAATAATTGTGTATGTATATGTCAGACACAGTGTGATGATTTTATCTAGGCATACTTTGGGAAAGATATGATTAAACTAATTGACATTTTTCAAAAGAGAGAAATGAATGTTCAACAGATATATGTCAAAATGCTCAACCTATCTAATCATCATGGAAATGAAAGATAAGCCACAATGAGCTATTACCTCACACCTGTGAGAATGTCTATTCTCAATAAGATGAATGCTAAGTGCTGGTGAGGGTGTGGAGAAAAGGAAACACTTGCATATTGTTGCTGTGAATATAAATTAGGACAGCCAAATTTATTTTTATATCAATGAATTTAGGGAGTACTAGGCATGTTTTTTCTTTGTATGTTCTTTGATTGTATGAATTATATAGTGTTAAATTCAGGACACTTATTGTATCATTCATTCAATGAATATAGGTTTCACACAGTAGATAATATTTTATCCCTCAACCCCAATCACCCTCCTCCCTTCTGAGTCATAAAAACCTATTTTCTCAACACAGCCATTGTAGGAAATAGTATAGAGATTCTACAAAAATGAAAATTGAATTACCATATGATCCATCACTACCATTTCTAGAAGCATATTCAGCTGAAGCAAAACCAGAATGTAGAAGATATATCTGTCCTTCCATATTCATTAGAACAATATTCATTGTAGTCTAGGTATAGAAGCAGCTTAAGTGTCCACCAGCACATGAGTGGATAAAGAAAATGAGGTGTATTTACACAATGAGCTGTCAAACAGAATGAAATTCTGTCATTTGTGACAACATGTTTTTAACTGAAGGACATGATGCTAAGTAAAGTAAGCCAGGCACAGAAAGACAAATACTGTATGATCTCACTTATCTGTGGAATCTAAAGAAAGCTGATTTCATAGTGGGAAGTGTGGTCACCACAAAGAGTGGGGGATGGGGAAAGAGAAAAATCAAAGGGTACGAAGTATCAGTTTGTTCATTTTTTTAAATTCATAGACCTCTAAATGGAAGAACCCTGGTATCCTTACCTAATTATATCTATTAAATTGTAGTATTCTTCTAATGCTGCCATTATGGACAATATAATAATTTATATTTTTAATGTATAATTTTTCCTAAATTTGAAATTTTCCCTAAAGTCACCCTAACTCTAACTTCCTGGCATGAGATAACTAAATCAAAATTTATTGTTATATTTATAATTTTTAAATAATCTTGACATTTTTGCATAATTCACTTTGCAATCATTACATGATTGACCTTTATATTTGCTTTGTGACTCAATATTTGATATTTTTATAAAGTTTAGGAAAGATGTATGGTTTTTATAATTTTTTTTATTTCAAGAAAATATGAGAATACAAAAATTACAGTGACATTTTATATCTTTGCCTCTCCCTAGTGAGTGTTAGAGGTATGCCCTTACCCTCAATGATGATCAAGGCATCCCTTAGATGTGGGTCTTCCCTCAATGCCCTGAATCCCTGGTGAATACCACCACCATTTGAGTACCATAGTGTTAATCAGTCAGTACCAATTTGATGGCAAGTACATGTGGAGCCCATTTTTCTGATCTTATGTCACTTCACTTTGGATAATGGGCTCACTCAATCCAGGAAAATATAAGCAGTGCTAGCTCACTGTCATTTCTTAAAATTGAGTAATATTTCCTTGTAAACACATACCAAATATTAATAATCCACTCATAAGTTGACGAGCTCTTGAGTGGTTTTTATTTTGTACTTTAAAATTGTAACATGCTCATTAATTTTATTTCATCAGAATTTGTATCTTCAGAGGTGTAGGTTCTTATCAATTAATCAACAGGTGTCCTGAAAATTTCATCAAACTATAGGAGCTCCCTCCAAGAAAGCCCATGAGGAGGGTGAACTGCAATGCAGATTAAAGTGAATGACATACTAATTACACCTAGGATACCCTAGATCACTTTGTAAATCTTATTATGGCTTGGCAGGGGAAACGCTAGATTGATAAACCATTCCCTCCTTCTTCAGGTGTAGAAGTGGCTCAGGGTAGAATGAAAGGTTGAGCAGCACCAAAATGGAATGGCAGCCTTTTCCATCTCCCTGGTGCAGCAATTGCTGGAAACAGCACCAAAACAGGGCACCATTGTCCTGAGAAGAGACAGAGATCCTAACTATCTGCCTAAGATTTGTAACACATTTGAAAGATTTTTAAAAAGATTTTGTTTTAAGAAATGCTTTTCTGAAACTGAGAAACATATCTTTGAAATGTAATATCAACAAAGATATTTCCCTATTCCACAATTTCCATATGAAGATGAGATCCTAACATCAGTGAGCACCTAGCTTTAAGTTGCAAAATTATCTCCTCCTGCATTGACTTGAGACACTTGTTTTTTATTTGAATTTAACCAATTACCAAAAAAAGAGTCTCATTAACTATCAAGTAAGTTTATGGTGCACTCTTTATGACAAATAGGGCTGTCTAGTCTTCATTCTTCTTTCTTCAAAGCTAATTATTATTTATCTAGACAACATGTATGTAACAGTTAGGATTTGCTTAGTTATGTACAGTACCACCTTTATGTGTGCCTCTGAAATGTCTCAGTGGATTGGCACTGTGCACATCACATTCTGCTTTAATTGAGTAATAAAAGTGTTTACTTTTAATTCTCTTGTAACTTTGTGGACAGGTATTCTTAGTTGGAGAGTCTTCATTTTTAATATTTCCTGAACACTTTCCAGAATTAAAAATGGAACATAAACATAAAATGTGCCCACCACTTCTAAATTAGAAGGGCTTTGAACACGAGATTCCATCTTGAATTCCAGTCCTTAACCTGCAACTCCAAAGTACAGAGCTTCACTGTCCCCACATCTGCACACAGTAAGTTCTCTAGGCCTCTTTGGTGTCTACGGACCCCCAGAGCATACTTAGACCAGATTCCTGTGAATACAGTCTCACTGGATAATAATCACTAGTTCTATCCTTTCTCTAAATGAATCTCACATCTTTAGAACTGAAATGGAGTCACAGACCGTAGGGCTCAGACACAAATGGGAACAAGATAATGCGCACTGGGTACAACACATAAACTCCCTTTCTGCCTTCTCTTCTTGCCCAAATGTGAGGAAATGTACAGTGAGTGCTAATGAGTCTATGCCTCTCAAGGGACCGAAATCTGCAGATCTGAATTCTGAATCCAAGAATCTAAGGTCTGTAAAATGATGAATCTGAATCCAAGGCCTTTAAAAGCAAAGAATACACAAATTTGTTCCAAACTAGACCTGGACTCAACCTGGAATTCCCAAGACAGAGGACATACTTTGGACCAAGTATATACCAAAAACTCAGGGGAGACACATGCTGTGGTGTAAGAGATCAACATGGACTTTTGGGTTGATTTTGAAAGGAAATTTTGGGATGAGTGTAAAGAAATTTCTAGATCTTCTGTAGTGTTGTATTATAGTTGTGTGTGAAGAATAGAAAGGCTGGCACCACATCTGAATTTTTCTGTAAATTAATGGGGGTTTACTAGTCACCTTTTGTGGAATAACAAGGATTACATCACACAATGTGAAGGTTTCTTCACAGTGCAACAAAACATACATCTGAGGACATAGCACATGCTCAGTAGACATTGCATTATGCTGCTCTTCACTTTGGTATTAAGTGTATGTTGTGATGAGTGTTGGGCAAAAGGCAGTATGTATGCTGTGCTTGCTGTCTCTACCTGAGTGCTACTAATAATGGATCTAGGTTGAGCAACATCAGCATAAAGGGGACCTGACAAAGAACCCAATGAATGTACCCCTTCCACACCAGCAGACCACATTTCTTAGAGTGAGGCCCACAGTACCACATGATTTACGTTCACATTGATGTTTCAGAGACAATTTTAAGGTAATTACCTCTCAGCCCAGGCTTTCAATCAGGAATACCTGGGTAGATTGAAGAAACACCATCATCTGCCTTTTGGGCTGGGTGAAAACATCCATGTGGTTTTAATTGTGCCCCAAATAATTCTAATTTGATACCAGGGTCAAGCATTAGGAATCCTGCATATATTCATGAGAATTGAGTTTAACCTTTGTTCCCCAATGAAGTCACAGGTTCTGCTCTCTGGGTTTTGGTAGAGGCAGATCAGTGTGGTCCAGATACTCATTCCTGTAGCAGAAACTCCTGGCACCTGTAGCAGGAGAAGGTAACCAGAAGAAAGGACAGGAGAAATTCACATTTTGGTCTCCCTGAATGAGCTGATCATAGCTGATTCTTTACTGTGAGCAAGAATAAGTGAGTGTAGCCCTTCTGCATTGTATGTTCCTCCTGCTTGTGAGTGTGATGGAAACAAGGGAAGAAATTGTGCTGACTCCATTAAGGAAAGTCTCAAGATTTAATTCTAATTGTTCCACACAATCTCACATGAAAAGAAATTTCAGAGTAGGAGAAGAAGAAGAAGAAATGGCTGGTTATCAGGTAAGTGTGTCCCAGATTTGGCATTGTGTCCACTATTTCTTCCAGATAGTCATATAGAATGTCAATTTTTTGAACCTGTAAACCTTTACTTCTTTACTTCTGATGTGTATGCCTAATAAGTTTTGTAACTACATATTTTTATTTCTTCTTATGGTAGTCAACGTTTTCTGGGAAATCCTTCCTTCCTATATAACAAAGCCTACTGTACATTCTCTCACACAAGCTTCTTACTACAATAACCATGTTTTCTAAGAAATATATGGCATATAATATTAAAAATGTTCCCATCCTGAGAGGTCAAGATAGAATAGTATGAATGTTTTAGATTCCCATTGGGGATAGGATAGAGTCTTTGGATTTGAGTGAGGAAGGGAAACAGGTACTCTAAAGTTTGATCTAGATACTTCACCATCTCTACATAATATACTATTAGGAAAGTTCAGAAAGAAGATAGCATTGATTGCCTAGGATAACCAGAAAATTATGGAAAAACTATAAAATAAAAGACTTGTTCCGTATGATGCTAAAGTATTTACATACATTATTAAAGATAAAACATGGGAAGTATCTGTATCCAAAATTTGCATAAATCTGATGATTCTTCATGGTTACATATTGTTGGCCACTACCATCCCAGCAGTCATTTTGTATCCTCCTCTTTGCAACAATGCCTAACACCAATTCATTCTGATAAAGTTATGCTAATTTCATTCACTTGCTTAACATGCTTTCTGACAGATTCATCCAATATAAAGTTAATTGTTTTTTTGTTTATCATTAAGGGTCTTGTGGAGATTTACTTTCTGATGTGCATGAGCCATCACATTTAATCTAGAAGCTCTAATTTCTTCTTATAGCTTGCTTTGAAAACTGAGGGATATTATCTGTGTTCTGTTCAGATGAACTGAGATATATTCAAAGTCTACCACTTACTGGATATTGACAAAATACTCTCCTTAGGCAAGAAGCATTGTTGTCAGTAGTTATATTATGTGAAATGCAGAGATTCAGACCCCACCCCAGATCGCCTGAATCAGAAGCTGTATTTTAACAAAATCTCCAGTTCTTTACTGTACTTCTAAAAATTATGTGATATCTTCTAACTCTCTATGATCCTGTATGTGACAAATATGCACAATTTATTGATGTGATATAAATATAACACCCCAAAATTTATATTACTGTACTAGGGGCCTTAATTTTGTATTAAATACTTTATCATCCATAGAAGAATCCTATGCACACAGATTCATACATCTTTTTTGATCTTCATTCCAGCGGATAAGAGAATACGTTCAAGAATATCAATGTGCTAGAGAATATCTTATTGGATAATTCCAGTACTTCATGTGTCAGAAACAGTTCTCACAACTCATTTTCCTTGTAGTCAAGTGAATAACTCTCTCTATGGCCACTTGGGAAATATGTGTCTTTTTACAGGAGATGGTGACATTTCAGGATGTGGCTGTAGAATTCTCTCCAGAGGAGTGGGCATGCCTTGACAATGCTCAGCGGAATTTGTATAGGGATGTGATGTTAGAGAACTATGGAAACCTGGTCTCCCTTGGTGAGGATCACTTATGTACAGAATTTCTATTCCACATTAAGGCCATTCTTTTTTTATTAATAGTTTCTTAAAAGTTTCTACTTTACATGAATAAATTTTATTTTATTTTATTTATTTATATTTTAGCATGTTATGGGGATACAAGTGTTAAGGTCACTTATATTGCCCATGCCCCCTCCCCCCTCAAATAAGAGCTTCAAACATGTCCAATCCCCAAAAGTTGCACATCTTACACATTGTCGTTGTATATACCTATCCCCTCCTCCCCCCTCCCACCATCCCAACACCAGATAAATGTTACTCCTATATGTCCACTTAAGTGTTGATCCATTAATACCAATTTGCTGGTGAGTACATGTGGTGCTGGTTTTTCCATTCTTGAGATACTTCACTTAGTAGAATGGGTTCCAGCTGTATCCAGGAATATAGGAGAGGTGCTATATCATCATTGTTTCTTAAAAGTGAGTAGTATTCCATGGTATACATACACCTCATTTTATTAATCCATTCATGAATTGATGAGCACTTGGGTTGTTTCCATAGCTTCACAATTGTGAATTGTGCTGCTATAAACATTCGAGTGCAGATGTCTTTTCATAAAATGAGTTTTGATCTTTTGGGTAGACGCTCAGTAATTGAATTGCTGGATCAAATGGTAGATCTACTTGTATCGCTTTTTTTTTTTTTTTTTTTTGAGACAGAGTCTCGCTTTGTTGCCCAGGCTAGAGTGAGTGCCGTGGCGTCCTAGCTCACAGCAACCTCAAACTCCTGGGCTCGAGTGATCCTTCTGCCTCAGCCTCCCGGGTAGCTGGGACTACAGGCATGCGCCACCATGCCCGGCTAATTTTTTTTTATATATATATCAGTTGGCCAATTAATTTCTTTCTATTTATAGTAGAGACGGGGTCTCGCTCTTGCTCAGGCTGGTTTTGAACTCCTGATCTTGAGCAATCCGCCCGCCTCGGCCTCCCAAGAGCTAGGATTACAGGCGTGAGCCACAGCGCCCGGCCTACTTGTATCGCTTTGAGGTTTCTCCATATTGCTTTCCACAGAGGCCGAATCAGTTTGCAGTCCCACTAGCAGTGTAGGAGTGTTTCTATCTCCAAATCTATGCCAATATTTATTGTTAGGGGACTTTTTACTGGAAGGTCATTCTTACTGGAGATAAGTGATATCTCATTGCAGTATGTTCAACATCTCTGATCATCAGGGAAATGCAAATCATTTTATTCTTTCTGTATTTTTATTTTCTTATCTGTTCTATGTCTATTTTATATAATATTAGAATCCAAGGTTCAGAATAACATGGCAGCATTTCAATTTCTCTACATTCTCAACATATTTATGTATGTATGTATGTGTATATATATTTACTTATTTAAAAGTTCTCAATGTAATCAAAAAGTCCCCAAACAGCAAATGCTGGCATGGATGCAGAGACAGAAGAACACTCCTACACTGCTGGTGGGACTGCAAACTAGTTCAACCTCTGTGGAAAGCAACGTGAATGAATTTCATATCCATATTTTAAAGAAAATTTGAAGATTTTGGTGCATAAAATAAAATCATTAGATGTCTCATGTTATCTTGAACCTTTCCCTTTGTTGGGCTTTCACACTAGATTAGTGGCTACTCTAGAAATCAGGGTATAAAATTGTTGTCTGCACCTTGGAATAGAATTTCCACCTCTTATTTATTTGGTGCTAGTGGGAATTGGTGCTCTAGTCATAAATTAGATCAGTTTTTTATCATTCTACAGGGTCTGTGAGAAAGCAATACGTTGCAAAGGAATTTTCTAGATTCTTCACTAATGTTCTCTCTACTAAGGATAGTACTGCATTAGTAATTGGAAACTCTTCAGCAAGAGTCATGTGAAATTTCTCTAATGAAACAGGTCTTGCCAAGTCAAAGCCAGAGCTGATCACATGCCTGGAGCGAAGGATAGAACCCTGGATTATGAAGAAAGAGGAAACAACAGCTAAATATCCAGGTAGGTGAGATTCAGTGAAGCAGATTAACAAGTGTTAGAGAGCCAAAACTCAAGGAGGAAGGCAGATATTAAAAAGTGGGTTTGAATATTCTGCTCTTTGGAAATGATTTTTAGAAGGACATCTTCTGTCCCACGCTCTTAAACTCTCTAAGAACTCTACCCATGCAGTGATCTTCCTTAGAATTCAGTGAGAGCCAAACTTCTTGTCTTGGCTTATAAGGGAATACATTATCTATTAGCATTTCTATTGGTTAGGAGTTATGGGACTATCTGTGCATATTTTGAAGACCATGACATTAAACCATCTTTTGATAGCCTTTCACTCTCCTGCTCTTTCTGGAGTACAGTGGCTGATCATAGCTCACTGCAACCTCAAACCTATGGGCTCCAGAGATCCTACAACCTCTGTCTTCCAAGTAACTAGATCTATGGGCATGAGCTACCATTTTGTTATTATTATTTTCTTATAAAAATGGAGTCTCCTCATGTTGCTAGGGCTGATATCAAGATCCTGGCTTCCTTCTTGCTTGGTCTCCCAAAGTGCTGGGATTATAAGGGTGATCCTCCATGACCAAGTCCAACTTTTAAGTACCTTTTGATGCCTCATTTCTGAAATGTGTAAAGGGGAATAGTGAAGATGTTGGGATTTGTTTCTGGAATGCAAGAAACACTAGGGAAAGATATTTATATTTTCTGCATCATGATTTCCAATTCTACGTTTTCAGAGGCAATCCTACAGAAAGTCAGATTCACTAATTTTGTACAAATGCATATCCTCTTCCTAAATGTAAAAATATCTAATGTTATTGACTTAAAATAATCTTTTTCTAGTATAAAATGAGAGTAAAATTTCAACTTTATTATACCCAAATACCCAAACTATAATATAGTTTATTTTCTCTGTTCACCTTATATAATTATCATTCTTAAATACACTGTCTAATTCAGTGCTTCAAATAACTGAATATATTTATACTCCCAATTGATATATAATACTTTGATAACTTATGTTCCATAATTTCCTCCTATTTAGTAGCATCAGAAATGTGTCACTCATATGTGTGTGTGTGCATATATTTCTGTGTGTGGGGTGCTTAATGGGTGGAAGTCTCCACAAATAATATTTGTATAACTGCATAAATTTATTGTACACACTGTAGTGATCTGATGTGTGTATGAATGGTAAAACAATATAATTAAGGTAATAATCATATCCATCCTCTCACATATTTATCATTTAATTATAGTGAGAACATTTATTAATAGTGAGTTCTATGGTCTTAAAAATTTTAAGCATATAAAAAATTATTAATAACTCTAATCATGTTGCCATACAATAGATCTCCAAGATTTATTCATCTTATAACTAAAAGATTTTACCCTTAAAATCTCCTCATTTTTCCTTACTCTACACCCTGGAAACCACTGTTGTACTCTTTACTTTTGTAAATGCAGCTTTAAAAGAATTATCCATAGCAGTATTTATCTTTCTGGGAATGGCTGATTTTACTTAGCATAATGCCTCCTATGTCCATCCATGTTGTTGAAATGGCAGGATATTTATCATTTTCATGGCTTAGTAATAGTATATGGTATGTGTTTGTACAGTCATTTTTTATTCTATTCATCAAAGGAGGCATTTAGTTTGTTTCCATTTTCTTGGCTAATGTGCATAATGCTGCAATATACATGGGGGTGCAGAATCTTCTTCAGATACTGATTTTACATGAATATACTCATAGGTAGAATTGGTGAATGATGAGGCAGTTGTATTATTTACATTTTTTAACAAATCTGTATGATGACACTATCCATTTAAAATCAATAACAGTCTACAGGGATGGATTTCCTGCAAACCCTTGTCCTCACTTATTATGTCTCTTGTTTTGGACATTAGCCATTTTAAAAGTCTACAAATGTGAAGGATGTGGCAAAGCCTTTACCCAGTGCACACATCTTACTGAACATAAAAGAATTCATACAGGAGAGAAATCCTACAAATGTGAAGAATATGGCAAAGCCTTTAACCAGTGCACATACCTTACTCAACATAAAAGAATCCATAGTGGAGAGAAACCCTACAAATGTGAAGAATGTGGCAAAACCTTTACACGGTGCACACACCTTACTCGACATAAAAGAATCCATAATGGAGAGAAACCCTACAAATGTGAAGAATGTGGCAAAGCCTTTTCCCAGTCCTCAATCCTTATTCAACATAAAAGAATACATACTGGAGAGAAACCCTACAAATGTGAAGAATGTGGCAAAACCTTTACACAGTGCCCACACCTTACTCAACATAAAAGAATCCATAATGTAGAGAAACCCTACAAATGTGAAGAATGTGGCAAAGCCTTTTCCCAGTCCTCAATCCTTATTCAACATAAAAGAATACATACTGGAGAGAAACCCTACAAATGTGAAGAATGTGGCAAAACCTTTACACGGTGCACACACCTTACTCAACATAAAAGAATGCATAATGGAGAGAAACCCTACAAATGTGAAGAATGTGGTAAAGCCTTCACCCAGTGTACAAAACTTACTCTACATAAAAGAATTCATATGGATGAGAAACGATACAAATGCGAGGAATGTGGCAAAGCCTTTACCTGGTCCACAAACCTTACTCAACATAAAAGAATTCATACAGGAGAGAAACCCTACAAATGTGAAGAATGTGGCAAAGCCTTTATCCATTCCTCAATCCTTACTCGACATAAAAGAATCCACACTGGAGAGAAACCCTACAAATGTGAGGAATGTGTCAAAGCCTTTACCCTGTGCACAAACCTTACTCGACATAAAAGGATTCATACTGGAGAGAAACCCTACAAATGTGAAGAATGTGGCAAAGCCTTTACTTGGTGCACACACCTTACTCAACATAAAAGAATTCATACTGGAGAGAAACCCTAGAAAAGTATAGAATCTGGCAAAGCCTTTATCCAGCTAAAAGGCCTCACTCTACATAAATGAATCCATAGAGCAGAGCAACCATACAAATGTGAGGAATGTGGCAAAGCATTTTCCCAGTGCTCACACCTTAATCTACATAAAAGAATTCCTATCACTGAAAAATTTTACGAATGTGAGATTTGTGGCAAAGTCTTTAATATTTGTTCACATCTTATTCAACATCAAAGAAATCATACTAGATAAAAGTTAGATAAATGTAATGAGTATGTAAGTGCTTTACCAATGTATTTGCCTTAAAATACACAACAGTACTGAAACTTAAATAGAATGATGTAGACTGCTGACAATACCTTTAGTTATAACAGATCTTACCGGATATGGGAGAACTTACACTGAATGAAATGCTCCAATATATTCTCAAATATTGCTCAACATCAGAAAAATATTAAAGAATAGAAACCTTACAAATATAATGAGTGTGAAAAAATATTTATGCAAAAGATATACCTTAGAGAACTCAAAAACAGTTGATACTTAAAACTACTTTAATAAATTTCAGAATGCAATTAATCAAGAATCAAGTATAAACATATATCTGATGACTTGCAGTACAATACACTAATGCACTAACACATTCACACATTTATTTAAACCAGGTTGTTCATTATAAAGAACTACCCAGTTAAAATAGTTAGTTGATTTATTTGTATGTTAGCTTTAAAACGAGAGAGATTTTCTGAGAGTTATAATTACATGTAAAATATACTTTCTTGTCAGTGTGGGGTGAAATTGTAATAAAGTATAATTTTGTTTTGCTATTTGTGACAAGCAAATACTGATATTATTCAACTTTAAATACAATCGATGGTATGCTTTCATTCTTAGCGTGCATGTGAATGTGTGTGGTTAATGATAGCTACATCACATTTATTAGAGGTCTTTCTGTATTAAGTAGGCATTATTCATGTACTTTTCTATGAAAAATTAAAAACACTGAAATGTAAGATTTACTAAATTGAGAGGTACTATGGAGTTTTTTTATAACAAACAGTATTTTAAGTGATGTATGATGTAGGTATACAGACTAATATTCTCCTCATTATAATCAGAATGAAAAAATTACAATATGAAAAATAACTTGTTTTAATATTGCACATTACGATAATAAAATAGGATGAAATTTGGAATGTTTTTATATTGCATGTGAACTTAATTTGTTTCATTAAATTAAAAATATTTTTAATGTGTCAAACATGTTGTAGATAGAATGAAGTGTTATTTTGCACCAACATTAATCTATCCCGTGTTACTCAAAGTTGGAGGTAATGGATTGTAAAAATGTACTTTTGGGTTACACAGTACAAAGACATCATTTGTGATCCTTTTTATTAGTTGCTCTAGTTAGAAGAATATTGTTCCCAAAGCTTTTTTTATTATATTTATAATTATCTTGTTGCTGTAATGCTTATAATAAAGATTTTGCACTTAATGAAAAGCCATACATTCCTGAACATGGAATGACTAGTTGTTACATTTTATCCTACATTTTTCTTTCAACATGCAACCTGCCTGTCCAGTGAAACAGAAATAAGCATAATTTTTATTTACATTGAATCAAATATACAAATACATCACAGTTAAGTTGAACTATAGTTGTAGTATATTTACAGAGTAAGTAATTATGTTTGTATGACTGTGGATGTGTACTTATTTGGAACAGAAAAGAAGAAATATTAGACAAAATGAGTAATTTCAAAAGCATTGAAAATTTACTAGCAAACTAGAAACTTCAAAGATTCTGAAAGAAAATATTTTGTTTCCTTTATATTAAATTAATTGTTTAAAATTGTAAAGCTTCTGAATCGAAACCTGCCTATACCAATCCCCTGTTCTTACATGCTTGTTACCCATGCTAGGCCTACTATATTATTATTTCAAAGCTCGTTTAATATTGTTTATATGACCTGATCTGCAATTACAACAAGGATTGTTATAAAACTTAATGGTGCTCATAAAATTACATGAAGGTATGAGTAAATTCACAGTGTATTAATTTAATTTTACTTAGTACATTCCATATTGTAATCTTGAGGAATGTAATTTGATCATGGACACAAAGGTTTATTTTAGGGTTCTCCACTGTGTTCTTTGATCTCATTATTTGTTTTTGTGCCGGGACCATGTTGCTTTTATTCCTATAGATTTGTTTTCAAATCAAGAAGTGCAATGTCTGTGTTTGTATTTTCTAAAACCGTCTCAGTATTTATTGTTCCAACACACTTTAGAATTTATTTTTATATACCTCCAAAACAAGTATTAATGGAATATTATAGACATTGCATTAAATTTGTATATTACTGTGGATAGTATTGACATCTTAACAATTTTAAATTATCTGACCATTGAGCATGAATACCTTGAAGAGTGTATTTAATTTTGACATATTTTTCTATTAGCCAGTTTATGTTTTGCTTTTGATTTCTAGTTCCACTTTATTTTTGTCACAAAATATATGTTGTATATTTTTAGTCTTCTTCAATTTGATAAGACTTAAGTGTCCTAATAGCATTTGCCATGTATGATTGAAACTATTGTGTATTCTGCCTCTGTGGACTGAAGAGCTCTGAAAATGTCTTTTACATCTAAATGGTCTATAATGTTTTTCTCATTATCTGTTTTCTTATTGATCTTCTATCAAATCTTTGTACTTATTATTGAAAGTGAGATCTTGCAGTCTCCTATACCTATGTCTGATAGGTTTTTCTGAACATCTTCTTCTAGGATTCTTAAGGTTGCATGCCTTAGGTTTAAATCTGTTGTCCATCTTGAGTGGATATTTTGTGAGAGGTGAGAGGTAGGAAACCTGATTCAATCTTGTCCATGTAGCTATCCAGTTTTCCCAGAACCATTTATTGAAGAAAGAGTATTTTCGTCATTGCATATTTTTGTCTGCTTTATCAAAGATGAGGTTACTGTACACAGATGGTTTCATCCCTCAGTTGTATTCCAAATATTGATGATTCTGTTCTTGTGCCAGTGCCAGGCTGATTTAACTATTATTGCTTTATAGTACATCTTGATGTCAGGAAGACTGATGCCTCCAAGTTTGTTCTTTTTACTAAAGATTCTTTGGCTATAGAAGGTTTTTCTGGTTCCATAGAAAGTGAAGAATTATTTTTTCTAGATTAGTAAACCACGATGGTGGTACTTTGATGAGGATTGCATTAATTCTGTAGATCACTTTAGGTAATATTGACATTTTAACAATATTGATTCTACAATTCCTGAACAAGGTAGATTTTTCCATCTGTTTACATGTTCTACAATTTCCTTCTTTAGTGTCTCACAGTTCTCCTTATATAAGTCTTTCATATCTTTCATTAAATATACTCCTAGATACTTAATTTCCTTTGGGGCTATAGTAAAAGGTATTGTGCTTTTGATTTGAGTTTCTGCTTGATGGTTCTTCACATATATGAATGCTTCTGATTTGTATATATTGATTTTGTAACCTGAAACTTTTCCAAATTTATTTATCAAATCCTGGAGTCTCTTGGATGAATACATGGGGTTGCCTGGGTATAATGTATCATTGGTGAAGAGCAATAGTTTGATCTCATCTGCTCCCATTTGGATGCCCTTAATACCCCACTCTTGCCTGATTGCTATGGCTAGGACTTTGAGCACTATGTTCAATAGAAGAGGAGATAGTCAACATCCTTGTCTAGTTCCTGTTCAAAGAGGGAATGGTTTCAATTTTTCCCCATTCAGAATTATATTGGCAATGGGTTTGTCATAAATGGACTTGATCAATTTGAGGTATGAGAAGCCTATGTCTATTTTGTTAAGAGTATGTATCACAAAGGCGTGTTGGACTTTGTCACATATACTCCAAAGAGCATAAGACATTCTGTTATAAAGACATCTGCACTTGAATGTTTATGGTAGCACAATTCACTATTGTAAGTATATGGAAACAACCCAAGTGCCCATCAATTCATGAGTGAATAATTAAACTTTGGTATATATTTACAATGGGATATTACTCAATTCTAGGAAACGACAGAGAGCTAGAACCACTTATACTATCCTGGATTAAGCTTAAGCCCATTATCCCAAGTGAGTTGACAAAAGATTAGGAAAATGGGTTCCACATGTACTTGCCATCAAAATGGTACTGACTGATAAAAATTATGGTGCTAGCCGGGCGCGGTGGCTCACGCCTGTAATCCTAGCTCTCTGGGAGGCTGAGGCGGGCGGATTGCTCGAGGTCAGGAGTTCGAAACCAGCCTGAGCAAGAGCGAGACCCCGTCTCTATTATAAATACAAAGAAATTAATTGGCCAACTAATATATATAGAAAAAATTAGCCGGGCATGGTGGCGCATGCCTGTAGTCCCAGCTACTTGGGGAGGCTGAGGCAGGAGGATTGCTTCAGCCCAGGAGATTGAGGTTGCTGTGAGCTAGGCTGACGCCATGGCACTCACTCTAGCCTGGGCAACAAAGCGAGACTCTGTCTCAAAAAAAAAAAAAAAAATTATGGTGCTCACATTGTGATAGTGTTTACCAGGGATTAAGGGGGGGGGGTGGACCCACCTCTTAGGGATGTGGTTAGCATTTTGAAGGGCATACCTCTAACTCCTTCTAGGGAGAGGCAAAGATATAACATGTAAGAAAAAAGTAAAAAAAAAATGAAATATTTATTGGGTGTGAGGCAGGAGGGAGGAGAGGATGAGTGTGTACTTACATCATAAGTGCAACGCACACCACCGGGAGGTTGGAAGTGCTAGAAGGTCTGACTCGGCAGGGAGTGGGTGGTAAAGGCAATGTATCTAACCTTAACAATATTTGTATCCCAATAATATGATGAAATTAAAAAAAAAAAAAACTAAGACACACACAAAAAATCAAATTCCCCTGGTCTTTAAAAAAATAATCTATTATGAATAAGTTGGTTTCATTCCAGAGATGTAGGCATGATTGAACGTAGGAAAATCTATAAATGTAACTATATACATAAAGGGGAAGTAAAAACAAAGACCATATAATCCTCTCAGAGACACAGAAAAAGAATTTGACAAAATCAGGCCTCTTTTGTGTAAGAATGCTTAACAAGATGGGCATTGAGGGGACTTACCTCAAAATGATAAAATTTTTATATCACAAACCCACAGTCAATCTCACACTGAACAGGGAAAAATTGAAAGCATTCCTGCTTATAAGCAGATAATATATCCCTCTAAGTTCTTTTCAACATAGTACTGGAAATCTTAGCCAGAGCATCTGGCAAGGAAAGGAAATTAAGGGAATCTTGATCAGAATAGAAGAGGTCAAACCATCACTCTTTACAGATTAATGATCTTAGCAACACCAAAGATTCTGCCAAAAGCTACTGGAGTTGATAAATAAGTTCAGCAAAGTCTCAGCTTACAAAATCAATGTACACACAGATCAGTAACTTTCACATAGGTCAACAGCTGTGAAACTGAGAACCAAATCAAAGATGCATACCTTTGATAATTGTAACAAAGTAAATGAAATACATAGGAATATATTTACTAAGGATGAGAAGGACTTCTACAGGGAGAATTACAAAACACTGAGGAAGGAAATAGAAGAGAATAGAAACATACAGAAAGGAATTCCATGGTCATAGATAGGCAGAATCAACATTGTTAAAATGTATATACTACCCAAAGTAATCTACAGATTCAATACAATCCGTGTTAAAATAATAACATCATTTTTTTCAGATTTAGTAAAAGTAATTCTATAATTCATAGAACAGAGAAGACACAATAAAACAAAAACAACATTAAGGGAAATGAACAAATTAAGAGGCATCCGTTTACCAGACTTTAAGCTGTAGTAAAGACTATCATAACCAAAACAACATGGCACTCTCAAAAGAACAGGACATAGAACAAAGGAACAGAACTGAGATCCCAGACATAAAACCATTCTCATATCACCATGTAATAGAAGACAAGAATGTGTATTGGGGAAAGGAATCCCTTTTGAATCAATGGTTCAGTGAAAATTGGATAGCCACATGTAGAAGAGTGAAACAGGATCCACACCTCTTATTTCTCACAAAAATCAACTCACAATGGATGAAAGACTTAATCCTATGGCATGAAACCATAAGAATTCTAGAAGAAAATGTTGAAAATATTTTTACATACTTCAGCCTAGACAAAGAATTTATGAAGAATACCCCAAAGCAATCACATCACCAACAAAAATAAATAAATAAGGACTCCTCAAACTAAAAAGCTTCTACACAGCCATTAAAAGTATAACTAGAGCAAACAGACAACCTAGAGTATGGGAGAAAATATTTGCATGCTATATATCCAATAAATTGCTAATAACTAGAATGTATACATAAATCAAGAAAATCAGGAAGATAAAATCAAATAACCTGATTAAAAGTGTGCCAATATATGAACAGAAAGTTTTAAAAAGGACATGTACAATGGCCAAGATGCATATGAAAAAGTGTGAACATTTCTAATGAACAGGGAAGTGCAAATGAAAACCAAAGTGAGATATCCCTTACTCCAGTGGAGATGGCTTTTATTAATTAGCCCAAAGTAAGTGTAGGTGTGGATGTAGACAGGTAGGAACTAGTGGGAATTGTAGACTGGTACAATCTCTCTGGAAAGTTATATGGAGACACATGGAAGTACTAAATTTAGAACTACCATTTAATCCAGAAATCCTACTACTTGGTATCTAACCAATGTAAAAACGTCATCCTATAATAAATACATCAGCACTTGAATGTTTATAAGATCCAAATTTACAATTGCAAAGAGGTAGACACAACCTAGGTACTTATAAATATAATCATATAAATATATCTATAAATACATATAAAAGGTGATCTATGTATACCATGCAGTACTACTGAGCCTCAAATTCAGTGGCTAAATAACACCCCTTGTATTATCCTTGATTGTTCTAGAGGCCATTCTTTGAAGTAAACTATCACAAGAATGGAAAAACAAACACCACAAATAGTCACTATCAAATTGTCACTAATGGATCAACACATATGTGAACAAGTGGAAGTAAAATTCAGTGGGTATTGGGCAGTTGGAAGGAGGTGGAGGTGTTGGGAAAATTAACTCCTAATGGGTGTGGTGCATACGATTTGTGGATGGGCACAGTTGTAGCTTTGATCAGTTGGTGCAAAAGCAATATACGTAATCTAAATGATTTACTCTCATAATATTTTGAAATGAAAAAAAAATGTTGTAATCTGTAAGAAAGTTTTGAAAAGATCACTGCGTATCTCTTTAAGATATTAATTTTATATTAATTATTGTAAAATCACAAAAGTAGCAATCTTTTTTTTTTTTTTTTTTTTTGAGACAGAGTCTCGCTTTCTTGCCTAGGCCAGAGTGAGTGCCGTGGCGTCAGCCTAGCTCACAGCAACCTCAAACTCCTGGGCTCAAGCAATCCTCCTGCCTCAGCCTCCCGAGTAGCTGGGACTACAGGCACGAGCCACCATGCCCGGCTGATTTTTATATTATATATATTAGTTGGCCAATTAATTTCTTTCCATTTTTATGGTAGAGACGGGGTCTCGCTCAGGCTGGTTTTGAACTCCTGACCTTGAGCAATCCACCCGCCTCGGCCTCCCAGAGTGCTAGGATTACAGGCGTGAGCCACTGCGCCCGGCCTAAAAGTAGCAATCTTAATTACCTTTAGTTATTCACATCAGTCATGTTAGCTATATTTACAACATCATGCAATATATGTGTAGAATGTATGTATGAAGTAAAACTAAAATTCAGTACACCTGGGAAAAGTACCCATTTTGTCAATTGCCTAACTGCTGACAAAAAGCATTATGTTTTCTGTTCCTAGGAGCATAACAGCTTAGAAATATCCTATAAATATAATAAAAATACATCTGACTTATTGTGACTGACATTTCATTAAGCATAAAGTCATCAAGGTTTACCTATACTGTGGATGTTATCAGAGAATCTGTTTTATTAAGCTGAGAAATCATCCATTATTTCTACATTTCAAATTGTATTTATCTGTTCATTTGGCAAAGGCAGTTTATGTTGCTTTCATCTACAGACTTTTGTAAACGATGGTGAAATAAATATGCATATGAAGATAACTATTTATTTTACAATATATGCAAGAGTTTGTGTTTCTTTCTCATTCATTGGTCCAGATGTCTGTCTTTCTGCCATTAGATAACTTCATTGACTAATATATCATTTTTTTTTTCTATTTTTATTTCAGCATATCATGGGGGTAGAAATGTTTAGTTTAAGTGTGTTGCCTTCACCCCCGGAGTCAGAGTTTTAAGCGTGTCCATGCCCTGATGGTGCACATCACACTCATTATGTTTGTATATCCCCAACCACTCCTCCCCCTTCCACCTGCCCGACATGCGATGAATGTTATTCCTATATGTTTACTTAGGTGTTGATCAGTGAAACCAATTTGCTGGTCAGTACATGTGGTGCTTATTTTTCCATTCTTGGGATATTTCACTTAGGATAATGGGGTTCAGCACTATCCAGGATATTACAAGAGGTGCTATACCATTGTTATTTCTTATAGCTGAATAGTACTCCAAAGTATACATTTTTAATGTTTTAAAATGGGTAAGCGTGGGACCTATAGCATTGCTTCTCTTTGTGATGACTGCTCACATCTTTGTGGTCTCTTGAGATTTCATATTATTTTGGGGTTTGCTATTTCTATTTTTGAAAAAATGAAATTGAGAATTTGAAAGGAATTGTATTTAATCAGTAGATCACTTTGGACATCTTCACAACATTAGGTCTTCTTCGCTTGAACAAGAAAGTGTTCAAGAGTGTGTTGTTTATTTTCCTATGCTTTTGAATTTCTCTGTGTTTTTTGTGTCACTTATCTATAGTTTCATTTCATTCTGATCAGAAATTGTGTAAAATTTCAATTTTCAAAAATTGGTTAAGACATGTTTTGTGTCTGAACAGGTAGATTTTGTAGGAAGAATTTTTATGAGCTATCAAGAATATTGTATATTCTGTTATTATTTAGCAGAGTGTTCTCTATATATGTGTGAGGTCTTGTTGCTCTCTAGTGTTTTCAAATCTCCTGTTTTCTTACTAGTAATTTGACTGTCTTTATTAGTATTTAAAGTGGAATACCATGCTATCCTATTATTTTTATGTCCATTTCTTCCTTCAACTGTGTCAATGCTTTTTATATATTTGAGAACATTTATGCGAGAAATAGATAGATATCAGATATATCTATTATATTTAAAGGGTTCTCAATGAATGACCTATTTTTATATTAAATGTCCTTGTTTATCTCGTGTGGCAGTTTTGACTTAAAGTATATTTTATAAACTATAACATTTTGCGCTTCAAAAGTCATGTGCCTAATATAATTTTGAACTCCACTGTTCTTGTATGCTGAGCATTTTCATGGTATGTCTTGTTATTTCCTGTCACTTTTTGTCTATTGCTTTCACCAGGTATGAAGTCAAGTCTCTTTAGAGAGAATAGAGTTGGACTTTTTAATTTCTTTATTTAACTGTGTCTTCTGAGTAGAAATACTAGTACATAAATATTTGCATAATTGTCTAAAAGGGACGGATTCAAAATTGCCCTAATATTAATTGTTTATTTAACTTCTGTCACTATTTAGTCTTTCTTTCCACTCCTTTTCTCCTCATTCCACCTCACTGATTTTTAGTGATATATTTTGTTTCTGTGGCCACCTTCATTTGTGTATTGCTTTAAACATTTTTCTGGTGTTCACTGTGAGTATTACCTAAACTCCTTTGAAGTTGCAACTTATGTTAAACTCGTGACTACTTAACTTCAATTGTACATAAAAATTCATAATATTTATATCTGCCCTCAACTTCATGATATAGATGTCAGTAATTATGTATCTTTACATTATGTCAATTAACATGTGGGAATGATCATTTTTACTTTGTCTTTCAAATTTGATAGCATAATTAAATGTTTTTGCACCATCAATATAATACTGCAGAATTTTATTTTTGATATGTGCATATCTTTCCCAGAATGTTATGTAATTGTCTTGGAAGATAGAAACCAGACGTTCAAAGGCCATCAAAAACCAGATGTATGGACACATGTGCCATTGGTTTGAGTCTCTTTTGAAAGGGAATCCAGGAAATGGAATTTTACTGCTAAAGTGAGAACTCTGTATTAGTGGGGAGGAAGAGTTTTGCTGGGTAAATATAACAAATGTTCCTTCCCCTTCCATATGGTTCTTGGTGTCATACTCATCTGGGGTGCCATGAAATATTATCACTTATGACTTCTCAATGAATCATGTTTGCAAATATATTTTGAAGGTCATACATCTATGATGGAAGTAAGACTATGGTATTCTATTGCACTTTCTTGCTAATGTGCTTGTTATAGTTTTGTATATTAAAATTATGAAGTATATTTACCTAAGTATAACTAGTGAGGTACTTTGTTATTTTCATTTCTTTCAGAACTCTCTTCCAATTGCACTGAAGACCCAATGCCAGAGCAAGGCATAAAACATTCATTCCAGATATCAATAATAAGACTATACGGAAGCTCTGACCAGGAAAATGTACTTTTAAGAAAAGACTGGGAGTGTGTTGATGAGTGTAAGAGGCAGAAAGTAGGTTATGATGGTCTTATCCAATGTTTGTCAGGTAACAATAGGAAAATCTTGAAAGGTTATAAATGTATAAAAATGTTTAGCAAGTCCTCAAATCTAAATAAACCTAAGATAAGACATACTGGAGAGAAAAGTTTCAAACATAATGAATATGGCAAACCTTTTATGCACAGCTCAAAAGTTCTTGGACATAGGAAATTTCACACTATAGACAAACCCAGCAAGTGTGAAGAATGTGGAAAACCCTTTAACTGCTACACGAATCTCACTATACATAGGAGAATTCACACAGGAGAGAAACCCTACAAATGTGAAGAATGTAGCAAAGCTTTTACCCATTGCTCAATAGTTACTCAACATAAAAGAATTCATAATGGACAGAAAACATACAAATGTGAAGAATGTGGCAAAGCCTTTACCCAGAGCACACACCTTACTCAACATAAAAGAATTCATAGTAGAGAGAAACCCTACAAATGTGAAGAATGTGGCAAAGGCTTTATCAAGATTGGAGACCTCAATCGACATAAACGAATTCATACAGGAGACAAACCCTACAAATGTGAGGAATGTGGCAAAGCCTTTACCTGGTGCTCAACCCTAACTCGACATAAAATAATTCATACTGGAGAGAAACCATACAAATGTGAAGAATGTGGCAAGGCCTTTACCCAGTGCACAAAACTTACACAACATAAAAGAATTCATAGTGGAAAGAAACCCTACAAATGTGAAGAATGTGGCAAGGCCTTTACCCAGAGCACATATCTTACTGAACACAAAAAAATACATAGTGAAGAGAAACCCTACAAATGTGAAGAATGTGGCAAAGCCTTTAACAAGATTGGACATGTCCATCGACATAAACGAATTCATACAGGAGAGAAACCCTACAAATGTGAGGAATGTGGCAAAGCCTTTACCCGGTGCTCAACCCTTACTCTACACAAAAGAATTCATAGTGGAGAGAAACCCTACAAATGTGAAGAATGTGGCAAAGCCTTTACCCAGTGCTCAACCCTTACTCTACACAAAAGAATTCATAGTGGAGAGAAACCCTACAAATGTGAAGAATGTGGCAAAGCCTTTAACAACATTGGACATGTCCATCGACATAAACGAATTCACACAGGAGAGAAACCCTACAAATGTGAGGAATGTAGCAAAGCCTTTACCTGGTGCTCAACCCTTACTCTACATAAAAGAATTCATAGTGGTGAGAAACCCCACAAATGTGAACAATGTGGCAAAGCCTTTACCCACAGCACACACCTTACTGAACATAAAAGGATTCATAGTGGAGTGAAACCATTCCAATGTGAAGAATGTGGCAAAGCCTTTATCAAGAATGGAGACCTCAATCGACATAAACGAATTCATAGTGGAGAGAAACCCTACAAATGTGAGGAATGTGGCAAAGCCTTTACCCGGTGCTCAACACTTACTCTTCATAAAAGAAATCATAATGGAGAGAAGCCCTACAAATTTGAGGATTGTGGCAAAGCTTTTATCCAGTGCTCACACCTTAATCTATATGAAAGAGTTCATAACACAAAAAAATTGTATAAATGAAAATTGTGACAGTCTTTAATAACTGCTCCAATCTTACTCATCATCAAAGAAATCATACTAGATATAAGTGAGATAAATGCAATGACTTTGGAAGTACTTTCCCAAAATATTAGCTTTAAAATGCACAACAGTACTTATATAAACAATAATAATGCAGAGTGCCAACAATATCTTGAGTTATGACAGAGATTTTATTAGACATGGGAGAACTTTCACTGAAATTAATTCTCCAATATTTTCTGAAACATTGCTCAACATCACAAAAATTTTCATAGATAGAAACCTTACAAATATAATGAATGTGAACAAATATTTATGAAAAAGGTATACCTCAGAGAACAACAAAGAACTGATACTTAAAACTCCTTTACAGATATAATAAATTTCAGAACACATTTACTCAAAATTAAGTCTAAACAGATATCAGAGGACTCACAGGAAAATGTGCTGAGGCACTAACACATTTAAACATTTCTTTAAACCAGGTTGTTGAGTATAGAGAATAACTCTGTTAAAATAGTTAGATAAATTATTTTTATGTCAGTTTTAAAAACAGAAGAGTTTTTTCAAAATTATAATGATGTGTAAAATATACTTTCTCGTCAGGGTGGAATGCAAATGCAATAAAGTATAATTTTTTTTGCAACCTTTGACAAGGAAATACTGATGTTATTCAACTTTAAAAACAGTAGATGCTACGCTTCATTTTTAGTGTGTATGTGAATGTCTATGGTTAATGATAGCTGTGTCACAGTTATTAGAAGTCTTTGTGTATTAAGTACATATCATTCATATACTTTTCCATAGAAAACTAAAATCACTGAAATGTAAGATGTATGAAATGGAGAGGTGCTGTGTGGTAGACTTCTAACAAACAGTATTTCAAGTGATATATGATGTAGGTATACAGAATAATATCCTTCTCATTAAAATCAGAATAAAAAATGACAATATTACAAATAATTTGTTTTACTAATTGTGCATTCGAATAATGAAACAGTGAATTTTTAAATATTTTTAGATTACATGTAAACCTAATTTGTTTTATTAAATTAAGAAAAGTTTTTGTTGTGTCAAACGTGTTGTAGATTGAATGAACTGTTAGTTTGTTACCAACATTAACCTATTCCATGTTACTCAAAGTTGGAGGCAATGGATTGTAAAAATGTACTATTGGGTTACACAGTAAAATTAAATCATATGTGATCTTTTTTTCAGTGGCTTCAAATTTCTAATACTTTGAAGAATAATGTTCCCACAAGTTTTATTTTTTATTACTTTTATAATTCATTGTCACTGTAATGCTTATAATAAAGTTTGTCCACGTAATGAAAAGCCATATATTTCTGAACGCTGAATGAGTACTTGTTACATTTTATGCTACGTTTTTCTTTCAACGTGCCACCCGTCTGGCCAGTTAAACAGAAATAAACACACTTTTTTTATTTATACTGAATCAAATATACAAATACATCACGTATAAGATGAACTTTGGTTGCAGTAGATTTATAGAGTAAGTAATTATGTTTGTGTGAATATGGATGTATACTTATTTTGAAAAGAAAAGTAGAAATATTGAAAAAAATAGTTAATTTCATAATTGTTCAGAATATACTAGCAAACTAGAAACTCCACAGATTCTGAGAGTAATTTTTTTTGCTTTATGTTGAATGAATTTGTTTAAAATTCTAAAGTCTCTAATTCAGAACCTGCCCATGCCTATCTTCTGTTCTTACACAGTTATTACTCATGCTAGGCTTAATATATTATTTTATTAATTGAAAGTTTGTATTTATTGTATATATGACCTACTCTGCAATTATAAGAATGATATTTATAAAATTTAATTGTGGCTCCAGGTAAGAGATTGAAATGTCCAGGGTGAAAAATGTCACTGATTTTCATGTGGAGTGATGAGACCTGCAGAACAAACAACTCTCAGAATTTATCAGTGGGAATTCAGCTTCTTTCATTTCTTAATTACTTCCAGTGTTTTTTTTTTTGTTGTTGTTGTTTTTTTTTTGTCTCTTTTTATCTTCATTCCCTTCTACAAATGTATCTATGCCATTCTTTTTTCTGCCTGCACTTGGGCTACAATATTCTCACTGTTGTACTCACCTGCTGAGAGTTCACATAATACTTTAAAGGTTCTGATGAGAATTGTAGAATTAATTTAATTTGGTGAAAAACATTTAACTATAGAATTTGAGGGAATTTATTGGCTATACATGCAGTATTCTGATTACTTAATTAAGATTAGAGAGATTCAGAATCCTAAGCTTAAAGTAAGAGCCTTAAGAAAAAAGACAGATATACAATTCTGAATGCCAGAGGATTAAATCAAGAACTCAGTATTGTTTGCTTTGTAAAAGCAAACTGTTATTAGATCCTAACATATAATGCCATAAATATGAAAATAATTTCAATAAGTAAAGCATAAATAAGTGTGTGATGCATACAGTAAGTACTATATAAAGAAACATGAGAATCTGGCAATCTCTTAATAGAGAGTTTGGGTAAATAAAGAAGTTTGAATTTAATTTTCTATAAAGTACTTATAGTACAACATATGCATCCATCTAGAATCTACTTATGAGTGTGTATTTTCAGGGTAGAATATAATAGAATTATTTCTGTGTATTTAAAATATTTGGAATAATATTTATCTGATATTTCAATCTAGAGAATTTATTTTACATGACTTTATCTTCCTTTATTTTAGTGGGTGTAGTACACAGTGCACAGTTTTCATTTTTAGTCATCTAACTTTGACAAACGATTCAGTCATTCTCTCTAGAGGAATCTCATGGATCATAGCTGCTTTTTGATTGAAAATTTCATTAGTGATTTTGGATGCAATCCTGCTTTCTATGTTCACAGTGGCCAGAGGGGAGACAGTGAGCATCACATACATCTTTAGTCTCTTTCATATCATAATCATCAGCAACAGGAAGTCCAGGTGTCTTTAGCTTCAAATGAAATTGTTAAAGCCCCTTTCATGTTCTGTGCTGCATTATTAATCTGTTGGTAAATATCAGAGTTCCCTTGTTTATGAATGACAGGTGGAATGACAAAAACAGCACTCTCACTCTGTTGCCCAGGCTAGAGTGCCATGGCATCAGCCTAGCTCACAGCAACCTCAAACTCTTGGGCTCAAGCAATCCTTCTGCCTTAGCTTCCCTAGTAGCTGGGATTACAACCATATGCCACAATGCCCTGCTGATTTATCTATATATTTTTATTTGGCTGATTAATTTCTTCCTATTTTTAGTACAGACACAGTCTTGCTCTTGCTCAGGCTGGTTTCAAACTCCTGACCTTGAGTGATCCTCCTGCCTTAGCTTCCCAGAGTGCTAGGATTACAGGTGTGAGCCACTGCACCCGGTCAGCACAAACTCTCTTTACACCACTAACTTGTTTAAAGAATCGGCTCAAATGGAAAAATTAATTCCTTGGGTTTGGAAATCTCTTGTGTGAACCGTTATATCTCCGTGTAAACTTTTAAAGTTCACCACTTAGTGCAGGGATTAGATGTGTCAGAAACCCTAGCTAAATGAGTCCACGGACCCACCAGTAAAAATCGATGGCACAAATGATGGGACAGGAAATTTGGTTTGATATTAATGCTTAACTAAAATATGATGATCAAGCTATTTCTCAAATTCAACAGTGCTGTATTAAAGAATGGAAAAAGATAGCTTCTCTTAGACTGTAGCTTCCTATATAAATGTTAACCAAAATGTTAATGAAACTCATGTAGATTTTATTGCTAGATTGTAAGAAACATATGGTGCAAGAAATGGTTAGTCCTCCTAATTTAAGAAATATGGTTTTACATATATTGGCTTTTAATAATGTTAAATCTAAATGCCAGCGGCTTTATGCCCAGCAAAATTAAAGTGCATGGTGCCACCGCTGCCATGGCTGCTGAGCCACCAATGCTGTGGCTGTGCTCAGCCAGGCAGCCCCGCACCAGCTCCCCACCACCGCACCCCAATGGCACCTTATGGAGGAAGGGGATCACCTGGCTGCTGAAAAAACTTTTAAGAATTTGCCATTATTTGTCCTGGTCCAACAGGCACATTAATATTAATAATTTGGTCATATTTTTGTTAAATGAAAAGGAGTATTAATGCATTTAGGTGTAATTGATTCAGCTTATTCGAAAGAAATTTCAGTTATCAAGGAAAATAGCTCCCAATCCCACAATTTCCATCTGAAGATGGGATCCAAAGTTCAGTGAGCACCTGCCTTTAAGTTGCAAAATTATCTCCTCCTGTATTAACTTCAGAAGCTTGTTTTTTATTGGAATTTAACCAATTATCAAAAAAAGAGAGTCTCACTAAATACCCAGTAAGTTTATGGTGCACTGTTTAGGACAAATAGGGCTGTCTAGACTTTTTCCTTCAAAGCTAATTATTATTCATCTAGATAACATTTATGTAAAAGTTAGGATATGCTTAGTTATGTACAGGAACGACTTTATGTGTCCCTTTGCAATCTCTCAGTGTATTGGCACTGTGCACATCACATTTTGATTTGAGTATTAAAAGGGTTTCTTTTAATTCTCTTTTACCTTTGTGGAGTGGTTTACTTAGTTTGATACTCTTTACTATTAATACTTCCTGAACACTTTCCAGAATTAAAACTGCAACATAAACATAAAATGTGCCCACGACTTCTAAATTAGAAGGGCTTTGAACACTAGGTTCCTTCTTGAGCTTCCAGTCTGTAACCAGCAAGTCTGCAGCAGAGAGCTTCACTGTCCCCACATCTGAACACAGTGAGTTCTCTAGACCTCTTTGGTGTCTACTGTTCCTCCGGAGTATAGTTAGACCAGATTCCTGTGAATACACTCTCATAGGATAATAATCAGTAGTTCTATCCTTTCTGTAAATGCATCTCACATCTTTAGAACTTATATGAATTCAAATACCATCAGCCTCAAACACAAATGGGAACAATATTATGCACACAGAATTGGACACATAAACTCCCTTTCTGCCTTCAATTCTTGCCCAAATGCAAGGAAATGGGCAGTGAGCCCTACTGAATTCATGCCTCTCTAGAGACCTAAATCTGCAGCTCTGAACTCTGAATCCAAGGTCTGAGGTTCCTCGGGATGCATTAGAGCAGCTTCCAAAGAGGAATTTCTCTTCCTATTTTCCTTCCCCCTCTGTAAAAGTGAAGAATACACAAATTTGATCCAAACTAAACCTGGCCTCAACCTGGAATTTGCAAGACAGGGACACGCTTTGGACTGAGGATGGATCAAAATCTCCGGGGAGAAATATGCTGCAGTGTAAGAGATCAACATGGACTTGTAAGCGGACATTGAAAAGACCTATTAGGGATAAGTGTAAACAATCTTCCAGATCTTGTGTAGTGTCATATTATAGTTGCATGAGAAGAAAAGAAAGGCTGGCACCACATCTAAATTTTTCTGTAAATTATTGAACACTTATTACTCACCTTTTCTTGTATAATGAGGATTAAATCACACAATGTAAAGGCTTCTTCACAGTGCAACAAACCATACTTCTGAGCACATAGGACATGCTCAGTAGACAGTGCATTATGCTGCTCTTCATATGGATATTAAGTATATGTTGTGATGAGTGTTGGGCAAAAGGCAGTATGCATGCTGTGCTTGCTGTCTCTACTGAGTGCTACCAATAATGGATCTATGTTGAGCAACAGCAGCACTAAAAGGGACATGGCTAAGAACCCAATTAATGTGCCCCTTCCACCCCAGCAGACCACAATTCTTAGAGTGAGGCCTACAGTACCACATGATTTATATTCACATTGATGTTTCAGACACAAATTTAAGGTAATTACCTTTCAGCTAGGCTTTCAATTAGGATAACCTGGCTAGATTGAAGAAACACCATCACCTGCCTGTTGGGCTGGATGGGAACATCCATGTGGTTTTAATTGTGCCCCAACTAATTCTAATTTGATAACAGGTCAAGCATTAGGATTCCTGCATATATTCATGAGAATTGGGTTTAGCTTTTGTTGTAGAGGAAAGTCACAGGTTCTGCTCTCTTGGGCTTGTTAGAGGCAGATCACTGTGGTCAGATTCCCATTCCTGTAGCAGAAACTCCTGGCACCTCTAGCAGGGGAAGGTAACCAGAATAAAAAACAGGAGAACCTCACATTTTGGTCTCCATGAATGAGCTGATCATAGCTGACTCTTTACTGTGAGCAAGAGTAATTGAGTGTAGCCCTTCTGCATTTTATGTTCCTCCTGCTTGTGAATGTGGTGGAAACAAGGGATGAAATTGTGCTCACTGCTTTAAGCGCAGTCTCAACATTTACTTCTAATTGTTCTACAAAATCTCAGCTGAAAAGAAATTTCAGAGTAGAAGAAGAGGAAGAAGAAATGGCTGGTTTTCAGGTAAGTGTGTCCCAGATTAGAGGTTGTGTCCACTGTTTCTCCTAGAAAGTCATGTAGAACTTCAGTTTTTTGAACTTGTAAACCTTTAATTTTTTACTTTTGTTGTGTATGCCTAAGAAGTTTGTAAGTACATTTTTTTTTCTTTCTTCTTATTATAGTCAAGAAGCTCAGGAAAATCCTTCCTTCCTATATAACAGAGCCTGCTCTACATTCTCGCCCAGAAGCTTCCTAATACAATAACCAAATTTTATAAGAACTGTATGATATGTAATATGAAAATGTGCCCATTGTGACAGGTCAAGATAGAATAGTGTGGATGTCTGAAATTCCTGTTGGGCATTGGATATAGTCTTTGAATTTGAGTGAAGAGGGGAAACATGTACTCTCAAAGATTTATCTGGTTGCTTTATCAGCTATAAATAAAATATCATTAGGAGAATTCAGGAAGAGGATAGCATTGATTGTGTAGGATAACCAGAAAACTATGTAAAATAAAGAAAATAGAAGACTTGCTCTGTGTGATGCTAAAGTATTTACATACATTATTAAAGACAACAGAACATGGGAAACATCTGTGTCTGAAATGTGCATACAACTGATGATTTTTCCTGGTTACATATTGTTGGCCACTACTATCCCAGCAGTGATTTTGTATTCTACTCTTTGCAATGATGCCTAACAACAATTTGTCCCACTACAATGATATTAATTACACTTACTTGCTTAAGATGCTGTCTGAGAGATTGTTCCCATATAAAGTTAATTGTTTTTTCCTCTTTATCATTAAGTGTCTCATGGAGATTTACTGAGTGATGTGCAGGAAGGATCATATTTAATCTGGAAGCTCCCCTTTCTTCTTATAGCTTGCTTTGAAAAATGAGGGCTATCATCTGTGTTCTGTTCTGATGAACTGAGATAAATTCTACCTTTTACTGGATGTTGACAACATACTCTTCTTAGGCAAGAAGCATTGATATCAGTCGTTATATCATGTGACATGCAGATATTCAGACCCCACCCCAGATCTCCTGAATCAGAATCTGTATTTTAACAAAATCTCTAGTTCTTCATTGTACTCGTAAAAATTAGGTGATACCTTCTAACTCACTATGTTTCTCTATGTGAGAAATATGCACAATTTATCAATGTTTTGTAAACATAACACCCATAAATTTATATTACTGTTGTAAGGCTCTTAATTTTGTATTCAGTGATTTATCATCCAAAGCATAATCATATGCACACTTTTTCATACATCTTTTGTGATCCTCATTCCAGCGGATAAGAGAATATGTTCAAGAATATCAATGTGCTAAAAATTATCTTATTGGACAATTGCAGTCACTCATATGTCAGAAACAGTTCTCATAACTCATTTCGCTTGCAGTCAAATTAAGAACTCTCTCTATGACCACTTAGGAAATGTGTGTCTTTTTACAGGAGCTGGTGACATTCAGGGATGTGGCTGTAGAATTCTCTCCAGAAGAGTGGGCATGCCTTGACAATGCTCAGCGGAATTTATATAGGGATGTGATGTTAGAGAACTATGGAAACCTGGTCTCCCTTGGTGAGGATCACTTATTTACAGAATTCCTGTTTCACATTAAGGCTATTATTATTTTATTGATAGTTTCTTAAAGGTTTCTACTTTACATGAATGAATTTTATTTTTTTATTTTTAATTTAGTGTATTATAGGGGTACAAGTGTTAAGGTTACTTATATTGGCCATGCCCCCCTGCCCCGTTGAGTAAGAGCTTCAAGCATGTCCATCCCCCAAACATTGCACATCTTACTCCTTGCGGTTGTATACACCCATCCCCTCCTCCTCCCTCCCACCCTCCTGACACCTGATAAATGTTACTCATATGTGTCCCCTTAGGTGTTGATCCGTTAATACTAATTTGCTGGTGAGTATATGTGGTGCTGGTTTTTCCATTCTTGAGATACTTCACTTAGTAGAATGGGTTCCAGCTGTATCCAGGAATATATGAGAGGTGCTATATCACCATTGTTTCTTAAAGCTGAGTAGTATCCCATGGTATACATATACCACATTTTATTAATCCACTCATGAATTAATGGGCTCTTGGGTTCTTTCCATAGCTTCACAATTGTAAATTGTGCTGCTATAAACATTGGAGTGCAGATGTCTTTTTCATAAAGTGACTTTTGATCTTATGGGTAGATGCCCAGTAGTGGGATTGCTGGATCCAATGGTAGATCTACTTGTATCTCTTTGAGGTATCTTCATATTGCTTTTTACAGAGGCTGAACCAGTTTGCAGTCCCAATAGCAGTGTAGAAGTGTTCCTATCTCTCCACATCTGTGCCAATATTTATTGTTAGGGGACTTTTTACTGGAAGGTCATTCTTACTGGAGATAAGTGATATCTCATTGCAGTATGTTCAACATCTCTGATCATCAGGGAAATGCAAATTATTTTATTCTTTCTGTATTTTTAATTTCTGATCTGTTCTATGTCTATTTTGTATAATATTAGAATCCAAGGTTCAGAATAACATGGCAGCATTTCAATTCCTCTACATTCTAAACATATGTATGTATGTATGTGTGTGTATATATATTTACTTATTTAAAAGTTCTCAATGTAATCAAAAAGTCCCCAAACAGCAAATGCTGGCATGGATGCAGAGACAGAGGAACACTCCTACACTGCTGGTGGGACTGCAAACTAGTTCAACCTCTGTGGAAAGCAACATGAATGAATTTTATATCCATGCTTTTAAAGAAAATTTGAAGATTTTGGTCCATAAAATAAAATCATTAGATGTCTCATGTTATCTTGAACCTTTCCCTTTGTTGGGATTTCACACTAGATTAATGGTTACTCTAGAAATCAGGGTATATAATTGTTGTCTGCACCTTGGAATAGAATTTCCACCTCTTATTTATTTGGTGCTAGTGGGAATTGGTGCTCTAGTCATAAATTAGATCAATTTTTATCATTCTACAGGGTCTGTGAGAAAGCAATATGTTGCAAAGGAATTTTCTAGAACCTTCTCTAATATTCTCTCTACTAAGGATAGTACTGCATTAGTAATTGGAAAGTCTTCAGCAAGAGTCATGTGAAATTTCTCTAATGAAACAGGTCTTGCTGAGACAAAGCCAGAGCTGATCACATGCCTGGAGCGAAGGATAGAACCCTGGATTATGAAGAAAGAGGAAACAACAGCTAAATATCCAGGTAGGTGAGATTCATGAAGCAGATTAACAAATGTTAGAGAGCCAAAACTCAAGGAGGAAGGCAGATATTAAAAAGTGGGTTTGAATATTCTACTCTTTTGGAAATGATTTTTAGAAGCCTGTGTATGTTTCTCTTTTTCTCACAGAAGGACATCTTCTGTCCCACGCTCTTAAACTCTCTAAGAACTCTACCCATGCAGTGATCTTCCTTAGAATTCAGTGAGAGCCAAACTTGTTGTCATGGTTTATAAGGGAATACATTATCTATCAGCATTTCTATGGCTTAGGAGTTATGGGATTATCTGCATATTTTAAAGACCATGACATTAAACCATCTTTGACAGTATTTCGGTTTTCTGTCCTTTCTGGAGTACAGTGGCTGATCATAGCTCACTTCAACCTCAAACCTATGGGCTCCAGAGATCCTACAACCTCTGTCTTCCAAATAACTAGATCTATGGGCATGAGCTACCATTTTGTTATTATTATTTTCTTATAAAAATGGAGTCTCCTCGTGTTGCTAGGGCTGGTATCAAGATCCTGGCTTCCTTCTTGCTTGGTCTCCCAAAGTGCTGGGATTATCAGGGTGATCCTCCATGCCCAGGTCCATGTTTTAAGTTCCCTTTGATGCCTCATTTCTGAAATGTGTAAAGGGGAATAGTGAAGATGTTGGGATTTGTTTCTGGAATGCAAGAAACACTAGGGAAATATATTTATATTTTCTGCATCATGATTTCCAATTCTACGTTTTCAGAGGCAATCCTACAGAAAGTCAGATTCACTAATTTTGTACAAATGCATATCCTCTTCCTAAATGTAAAAATATCTAATGTTATTTGACTTAAAATAATCTTTTTCTAGTATAAAATGAGAGTAAAATTTCAGCTTTATTATACCCAAATACCCAAACTATAATATAGTTTATTTTCTCTGTTCACCTTATATAATTCTTAAATACACTGTCTCATTCAGTGCTTCAAATAACTGAATATATTTATACTCCCAATTGATATATGATACTTTGATAACTTATGTTCCATAATTTCCTCCTATCTAGTCACATCAGAAATGTGTCACTCATATGTGTGTGTGTGCATATATTTCTGTGTGTGGGGTGCTTAATGGGTGGAAGTCTCCACAAATAATATTTGTATAACTGCATAAATTTATTGTACACACTGTAGGGATCTGATGTGTGTATGAATGGTAAAACAATAAAATTAAGGTAATAAACATATCCATCATCTCACATATTTATCATTTAATTATAGTGAGAACTTTTATTAATAGAGTTCTATGGTCTTAAAAATTTTAAGCGTATAAAACATTATTAATAACTCTAATAATGTTGCCATACAATAGATCTCCAAGATCTATTCATCTTATAACTAAAAGATTTTACCCTTAAAATCTCATTTTTCCTTACTCTACACCCTGGAAACCACTGTTGTACTCTTTACTTTTGTAAATTCAACTTTAGAAAAATTATCCATAGCAGTATTTATCTTTCTGGGAATGGCTAATTTTACTTAGCATAATGCCTCCTATGTCCATCCATGTTGTTGAAATGGCAGGATATTTATCATTTTCATGGCTTAGTAATATTATATGGTAGGTGTTTGTACAGTCATTTTTATTCTATTCATCAAAGCAGGCATTTAGTTTGTTTCCATTTTCTTGGCTAATGTGCATAATGCTGCAATATATATGAGGGTGCAGAATCTTCTTCAGATACTGATTTTACATGAGTATACTCATAGGTAGAATTGGTGAATGATGAGGCAGTTGTATTATTTACATTTTTAAACAAATCTGTATGATGACACTATCCATTTATAATCAATAACAGTCTACAGGGATGGATTTCCTGCACACTCTTGTCCTCACGTATTATGTCTCTTGTTTTGGACATTAGCCATTTTAAAAGTCTACAAATGTGAAGAATGTGGCAAAGCCTTTACCCAGTGCACACACCTTACTCGACATAAAAGAATGCATTCTGGAGAGAAATTCTACAAATGTGAAGAATGTGGCAAAGCATTTAACCAGTGCACATACCTTACTCAACATAAAAGAATCCATAGTGGAGAGAAACCCTACAAATGTGAAGAATGTGGCAAAACCTTTACTTGGTGCACACACCTTACTCGACATAAAAGAATCCATAATGGAGAGAAACCCTACAAATGTGATGAATGTGGCAAAGCCTTTTCTGAGTCCTCAATCCTTATTCAACATAAAAGAATACATACTGGAGAAAAACCCTACAAATGTGAAGAATGTGGCAAAACCTTTACATGGTGCACACACCTTACTCAACATAAAAGAATCCATAATGGAGAGAAACCCAACAAATATGAAGAATGTGGTAAAGGCTTCACCCAGTGTACAAAAATTACTCTACATAAAAGAATTCATACAGGAGAGAAACCCTACAAATGTGAAGAATGTGGCAAAGCCTTTACCCGGTACACAAACCTTACTCAACATAAAAGAATTCATACAGGAGAGAAACCCTACAAATGTGAAGAATGTGGCAAAGCCTTTAACCATTCCTCAATCCTTACTCGACATAAAAGAATCCACACTGGAGAGAAACCCTACAAATGTGAGGAATGTGTCAAAGCCTTTACCCAGTGCACAAACCTTACTCGACATAAAAGGATTCATACTGGAGAGAAACCCTACAAATGTGAAGAATGTGGCAAAGCCTTTACTTGGTGCACACACCTTACTCAACATAAAAGAATTCATACTGGAGAGAAACCCTAGAAAAGTATAGAATCTGGCAAAGCCTTTAACCAGCTAAAAGGCCTCACTCTACATAAATGAATCCATAGAGCAGAGAAACCATACAAATGTGAAGAATGTGGCAAAGCATTTTCCCAGTGCTCACACCTTAATCTACATAAAAGAATTCCTATCACTGAAAAATTTTACGAATGTGAGTTTTGTGGCAAAGTCTTTAATATTTGTTCACATCTTATTCAACATCAAAGAAATCATACTAGATAAAAGTTAGATAAATGTAATGAGTATGTAAATGCTTTTCCAATGTATTAGCCTTAAAATGCACAACAGTACTGAAACTTAAAGTAAAATATAATGATGTAGACTGCTGACAATACCTTTAGTTATAACAGATCTTACCGGATATGGGAGAATTTACACTGAAAGAAATGCTCCAATATATTCTCAAATATTGCTCAACATCAGAAAAATATTTAAGAATAGAAACCTTACAAATATAATGAATGTGAAAAAATATTTATGCAAAAGATATACCTTAGAGAACACAAAAACAGTTGATACTTAAAACTACTTTAATAAATTTCAGAATGCAATTAATCAAGAATCAAGTTTAAACATATATCCGATGACTCGCAGTGCAATACACTAATGCACTAACACATTCACACATTTATTTAAACCAGGTTGTTCATTATAAAGAACTACCCAGTTAAAATAATTAGTTGATTTATTTGTATGTTAGCTTTAAAACGAGAGAGATTTTCTGAGAGTTATAATTACATGTAAAATACACTTTCTTGTCAGTGTGGGGTGAAATTGTAATAAAGTGAAATTTTGTTTTGCTATTTGTGACAAGCAAATACTGATATTATTCAACTTTAAATACAATCGATGGTATGCTTTCATTCTTAGCGTGCATGTGAATGTGTGTGGTTAATGATAGCTACATCACATTTATTAGAGGTCTTTCTCTATTAAGTAGGCATTATTCATGTACTTTTCTATGGAAAATTAAAAACACTGAAATGTAAGATTTACTAAATTGAGAGGTACTATGGAGTTTTCTTATACAAACAGTATTTTAAGTGATGTATGATGTAGGTATACAGACTAATATTCTCCTCATTATAATCAGAATGAAAAAATTACAATATGAAAACTAACTTGTTTTAATATTGCACATTACGATAATAAAATAGAATGAAATTTGGAATGTTTTTAGATTGCATGTGAACTTAATTTGTTTCATTAAATTAAAAATATTTTTAATATGTCAAACATGTTGTAGATAGAATGAAGTGTTATTTTGCACCAACATGAATCTATCCCATGTTACTCAATGTTGGAGGTAATGGATTATAAAAATGTACTGTTGGGTTACACAGTACAAAGACATCATTTGTGATCCTTTTTATTAGTTGCTCTACTTTGAAGAATATTGTTCCCAAAGCTTTTTTTATTATATTTATAATTATCTTGTTGCTGTAATGCTTATAATAAAGATTTTGCACTTAATGAAAAGCCATACATTCCTGAACATGGAATGACTAGTTGTTATATTTTATCCTACATATTTCTTTCAACATGCAACTTGCTTGGCCAATAAAACAGAAATAAGCATATTTTTTTATTTATATTGAATCAAGTGTACAAATACATCATGGTTAAGTTGACCTATAGTTGCAGTATATATACAGAGTAAGTAATTATGTTTATTTGAATGTGGATATATACTTATTTTGAACAGAAAAGAAGAAATATTAGACAAAATGGGTAATTTCAAAAGTGTTGAGAATTTACTAGCAAACTAGAAACTTCAAAGATTCTGAAAGGAAATATTTTTTTCGCTTTATATTGAATTAATTGTCTAAAACCCTTAAGCCTCTGAATTGGAACCTGCCCATGCCAATCCCCTGTTCTTACATGCTTATTACTCATGCTAGGCCTGCTATGTTTTTTTATTATTTCAAAGTTCATTAAGTATTGGTTATGTGATGTGATCTGCAATTACAGCAAATATTGTTATAAAACTTACTGGTGCTCATAAAATTACCTGAAGGTATGAATAATTCCACCGTGTAGTAATATCATTTTACTAAGTATATTCTACCTTTTCATTCTAATTTGGGAAGCATATTGAAAGCACTTTTTGGTTACTCTTTCTTTTACTTTTGGTCATCGAACTAATTGATTTATTGACTTTATCAGGCTACTTTGTTCAGGTAAACACTCAGAAGAATTTATAAATTATGGAGTTGATTTTATATTTAAATAGAAAAAAGTATAAGACAGTGTTAGATATGTAATAGATGCTTCATAAGTAGCAGTCAATATGTCTGTGGGAGTGAGCTTGTGGCTCCAGAGAAGAGATTGAAAATGTCCAGGGTAAAAAAATGTCATTGATTTTGCATGTGGAGCGAAGGGACAAACAGAACAACCAACTCTCGGAATTTATAAGTGGAAATTCTGCTTCTTTCATTTCATAATTATCTCCAGTTTTTTGCCATTTTTATCTTCATTCACTTCTGCAACTGTATCTAAGCCATTCTTGTTTTGGCCTCCGCTTGTGCTACAATATTCTCACCATTGTGCTCACCCCCAGCGAGTTCACACAGTACCTTAAAAGTTCTGATGAGCAGTGTAGAATATTTTTAATTTCATGAAAAAAAATTTAACTAGAGAGCTTGAGACCATTTACAGGCTATACATATAGCATTCTGATTATTTAATTAAGATTAGAGAAATTCATTGTCCTAAGGTTAAAGTAAGAGCCTTAAAGTCCTATGAAAGATAAACAATTCTGAAGGTCAGAGGATTAAATCACGAACTCAGCATTGTTTGCTTAGTAAAAGCAAACTGTTACTAGATCCTAACATATAACGTCATAAATATGAAAATAATTGCAATAAGTGAAGCATTAATAAGTGTATGATGCATATGGTAAGTACTATATAAAGAAATATGAGAATTTGACAATCTCTTAATAGGGAGTTTAGGTAAATAGAATTGAATTTAATTTTCTATGAATTACTTATAGTACAACATATGCATCCATCTAGAATCCACTTATGAGTGTGTATTTTCAGGGTTAGAACATAATGGAATGATTTATCTGGATTGAAAATATTTGCAATAATCTTTATGTGATATTTAAATCTTAGATAATTTATTTTACATAACTTCAGCTTCCTTTATTTTAGTAGGTGCAGGGTACAGTACACAGTTCTCATTTTTAGTCATCTACCTTTGGCCAGCAATTCAGTCATTCTTTCTAAGGGAATTTCAGGATCATGGCTACTTTTTGATTGAAAATTTCATTAGTGATTTTGGATGAAATCTTGTTATATGTGCTCACAGTGGCCAGAGGGGAGACAGTGAGCACCACATACCTCTTCAGTCCTCTTCCATAACATAATCTTCAGCACCAGGAAGTCCAGGTGTCTTTAGCTTCAAATAAAAGCATTAAAACCCCTTTCATGTTCTATGCTGAATTATGAATCTGTTGGTAAATAACAGAGTTCCCTTGCTTAGGACAGACAAATGGAATGGCAAAAGCAGCACTCTCACTCTGTTGCCTGGGCTAGAGTGCCATGGCATCAGCCTAGCTACAGTAACTTCAAACTCTTGGACTCAAGCAATCCTTCTGCCTCAGCCCCCCTAGTAGCTGCGACTACAGGCATATGCCACAATGTCCTGATGATTTTTCTATATATTTTTATTTGGCTGATAAATTTATTTCTAGATTTAGTAGAGACATGGTCTTGTTCTTGCTCAGGCTTTTTTCAAACTCCTGACCTTGAGTGATCCTCCTGCCTTGGCCTCCAAGAGTGCTAGGATTACAGGTGTGAGCCACTGTGCCTGGACAGCACAAACTCTCTTCACACCAAGAGCTCACTTAAAGAATTGGCTCAAATAGAAAGGTTAATTCCTTAGGATTGGAAATCTCCTGTGCAAATAGTTATATCTCCACCTAATTTTTTACAGTTCACCACTTGATGCAGGACTCAGATGTGTCAGAACCCTTAGCTAAATGAGTCTACAGACCCACCAGTAAAAATGTCTGGCACAAATTATGGGTCTACACCTCTCATCTCTCACAAATATCAACTCACAATGGATGAAGGACTTTATCCTATGGCATAAAACCATACAATTGTAGAAGAAAATGTTGAAAATACTCTTACACACTTCAGCCTAGACAAAAAATTTAGGAAGATTACCCCAAAATCAATCACACCAACAACAAAAATAAATAAATCAGGCCTCATCATACTAAAAAGTTTCCACACAGCCATTAAAAGTATAACTAGAGCAAACAGACAACCTAGAGAATGGGAGAAAATATTTGCATGCTATATATTCAATATATTGCTAATAGCTAGAATTTATACATAAGTCCAGGAACTCAGTAAGATAAAATCAAACAACCTGATTAAAAGTGTGCCAATATATGAACAGAAAGTTTTAAAAAGGACATGTACGATGGCCAAGAAGCATATGAAAAAAGTGTGTACATCTCTATTCATCAAGGAAATGCAAATGAAAACCAAACTGAGATATCCCTTAACTCCAGTGAAAGTGGCTTTTATCAATAAGCCCCAAATAAGTGTAGGTGTGGATGTAGAGAGGCAGGAACACTTATATATTACTAGTGGGACTGCAAACTGGTACAATCTCTCTGGAAAGTTATATGGAGACACCGGAAAGTACTAAATTTAGAACATACATTTGATCCAGAAATCCCACTACTTGGTATCTCACCAATGTAAAAATGTCATCCTATAATAAATACATCTGCACTTGAATGTTTATAACATCAAAATTTACAATTGCAAAGAAGTAGTAATATCCTTGGTACTTATAAATACATTAATATAAATATATGTATAAATAAATATAAAATGTGATATATGTATGCCATGGAGTACTACTGAGGCTCAAATTCAGTGAGTAAATATCACCGTTTTATATTATCCTTGATTGTTCTGGAGGCCTTTCTTTAAAGTAAACTATCACAAGAATGGAAAAACAAGCACCACAAATAGTCACTATCAAATAGTTACCAATCGATCAACACATATGTGAACAAATGGAAGTAAAATTCAGTGGGTATTGGGCTGTTGGAAGGGGGAGAAGGTGTTGGGAAAATCCACTCCTAATGAGTGTGGTGCACACGATCTGTGGAAGGGCACAGTTGTAGCTCTGATCAGTCGATGCAAAAGCAATATACATATTCTAAATGATTTACTCCCATAATATTTTGAAATTACAAAAACAATTTTGTAATATGTAAGAAAGTTTTGAAAAGTTCATCTCTGTATCTCTTTAAGATATTCTTTTTATTTTAATTATTGTAAAATCACAAAAATTGAAATCTTAATTACTTTTAGTTGTTAATATCAGTCATGTGAGCTATATTTACATCATCATGTACTATATTGTCTGGAATGTATGTACTAAGTAAATGTGAATTTCAGTACACATGAGAAAACTACCTGTTTTGCCCATTGCCTAACTGCTGACAAAAAGCATTATGTTTTCTGTTCCTAGGAGTGTAACAGCTTAGAAATATCCTATCCATACAATCAAAATACATCTGTCTTATTGTGACTGAGGTTTCATTAAGCATATTGTCATCGAGGTTTATCTATATTGTGGATGTTATTAGAGAATCTGTTTTTTCTTAAGCTGAGAAATAATCCATTATTTCTACATTTCAAATAGTATTTATCTGTTCATTTGGCAAAGGCAGTTTGGGTTGCTATCATCCACTGACTTTTGTGAATTATGGTGAAATAAATATGCATATGAATAGAACTCTTTATTTTACGATATATGCAAGAGCTTATTTGTGTTTCTTTCTCATTCATTGGTCCAGGTGTCTCTGCCATTAGATAACTTCTTTGACTACTGTATCATTTTTTTTTTATTTTTCTATTTTTATTTCAGCATATCATGGGGGTAGAAATGTTTAGGTTATGTGTGTTGCCTTCACCCCGGAGTCAGAGTTTTAAGTGTGTCCATGCCCAGATGGTGCACATCAAACTCATTATGTTTGTATATACCCATCTCCTCCTCCCCCTCCTACGTGCCCAACACCCAATAAATGTTATTCCTATATGTCCACTTAGGTGTTGATCAGTGAAACCAATTTGCTGGTGAGTACATGTGGTGCTTATTTTTCCATTCTTGGGATACTTCACTTAGGATAATGTGCTTCAGTTCTATCCAGGATATTACAAGAGGTGCTATATTAGTGTTGTTTCTTATAGCTGAATAGTACTCCAAAGTATACATTTTTAATGTTTTAAAATGGGTAAGTGTGGTACCTATAGCATTGCCTCTCTTTTTGGTGATTGTTCACATCTTTGTGGTCTCTTGAGATTTCATATTATTTTGGGGTTTGCTATTTCTATTTTTGAAAAAAATGAAATTGAGAATTTGAAAGGAATTGTATTTAATCTGTAGATCACTTTGGACATCTTCACAACATTAGGTCTTCTTCCCTTGAACAAGAACATGTACAAGAGTATGTTGTTTATTTTCCTATGCTTTTGAATTTCTCTGTGTTTTTTGTGTCACTTATCTACAGTTTCATTTCATTCTGATCAGAAATTGTGTAAAATTTCAATTTTCAAATATTGGTTAAGACATGTTTTGTGTCTGAACAGGTAGATTTTGTAGGAAGAATTTTTATGAGCTATCAAGAATATTGTATATTCTGTTATTATTTCGCAGAGTGTTCTCTATATATGTGTGAGGTCTTGTTGCTCTCTAGTGTTTTCAAATCTCCTGTTTTCTTACTAGTAATTTGACTATCTTTATTAGTATTGAAAGTGGAATACCATGCTATCCTATTATTTTTATGTACATTTCTTGCTTCAATTGTGTCAATGCTTTTTATATATTTGAGAACCTTTATGTGAGATATAGATAGATATCAGATATATCTATTATATTTAAAGGGTTCTCAGTGAATGACCTATTTTTATATTAAATGTCCTTGTTTATCTCTTGTGGCACTTTTGACTTAAAGTATATTTTATAAACTATAACATTTTGCACTTGAAAAGTAATGTGCCTAATATAATTTTGAACTCCACTGCTCTTGTATGCTGAGCATTTTCATGGTATGTCTTGTTATTTCCTGTCACTTTTTGTCTATTGCTTTCACCAGGTATGAAGTCAAGTCTCTTTAGAGAGAATAGAGTTGGACTTTTTAATTTCTTTATTTAACTGTGTCTTCTGAGTAGAAATACTAGTACATAAATATTTGCATAATTGTCTAAAAGGGACGGATTCAAAATTGCCCTAATATTAATTGTTTATTTAACTTCTGTCACTGTTTAGTCTTTCTTTCCACTCCTTTTCTCCTCATTCCACCTCACTGATTTTTAGTGATATATTTTGCTTCTGTGGCCACCTTCATTTGTGTATTGCTTTAAACATTTTTCTGGTGTTCACTGTGAGAATTACCTAAAATTTTGAAGTTGCAACTTATGTTAAACTCGTAACTACTTAACTTCAATTGTACATAAGAATTCATAATATTTATATCTGCCCTCAACTTCATGATATAGATGTGAGTAATTATGTCTCTTTACATTATGTCAATTAACATGTGGGAATGATCATTTTTACTTTGTCTTTCAAATTTGATAGCATAATTAAATGTTTTTGCACCATCAATATAATACTGCAGAATTTTATTTTTGATATGTGCATATCTTTCCCAGAATGTTATGTAATTGTCTTGGAAGATAGAAACCAGACATTCAAAGGCCATCAAAAACCATATGTATGGACACATGTGCCATTGGTTTGAGTCTCTTTTGAAAGGGAATCCAGGAAATGGAATTTTACTGCTAAAGTGAGAACTCTGTATAGTGGGGAGGAAGAGTTTTGCTGGGTAAATATAACAAATGTTCCTTCCCCTTCCATATGGTTCTTGGTGTCATACTCATCTGGGGTGCCATGAAATATTATCACTTATGACTTCTCAATGAATCATGTTTGCAAATATATTTTGAAGGTCATACATCTATGATGGAAGTAAGACTATGGTATTCTATTGCACTTTCTTGCTAATGTGCTTGTTATAGTTTTGTATATTAAAATTATGAAGTATATTTACATAAGTATAACTAGTGAGATACTTTGTTATTTTCATTTCTTTCAGAACTCTCTTCCCATTGCACTGAAGACCCAATGCCAGAGCAGGGCATAAAACATTCATTCCAGATATCAATAATAAGACTATACGGAAGCTGTGACCGGGAAAATGTACTTTTAAGAAAAGACTGGGAGTGTGTTGATGAGTGTAAGAGGCAGAAAGTAGGTTATGATGGTCTTATCCAATGTTTGTCAGGTAACAATAGGAAAATCTTGAAAGGTTATAAATGTATAAAAATGTTTAGCAAGTCCTCAAATCTAAATAAACCTAAGATAAGACATACTGGAGAGAAAAGTTTCAAAGATAATGAATGTGGCAAACCTTTTATGCACAGCTCAAAAGTTCTTGGACATAGGAAATTTCACACTATAGACAAACCCTCCATGTGTGAAGAATGTGGAAAACCCTTTAACTGCTACACAAATCTCACTATACATAGGAGAATTCACACAGGAGAGAAACCCTACAAATATGAAGAATGTGGCAAAGCTTTTACCCATTGCTCAATCCTTACTCAACATAAAAAAATTCATAATGGAGAGAAAACATACAAATGTGAAGAATGTGGTAAAGCCTTTACCCAGAGCACACACCTTACTCAACATAAAAGAATTCACAGTGGAGAGAAACCCTACAAATGTGATGAATGTGGCAAAGCCTTTATCAAGATTGGAGACCTCAATCGCCATAAATGAATTCATACAGGAGGACAAACCCTACAAATGTGAGGAATGTGGCAAAGCCTTTACCCAGAGCACATATCTTACTGAACATAAAAGAATTCATAGTGGAGAGAAACCCTACAAATGTGAAGAATGTGGCAAAGCCTTTAACAAGATTGGACATGTCCATCGACATAAAGGAATTCATACTGGAGAGAAACCCTACAAATGTGAAGAATGTGGCAAATCCTTTAGCCAGAGCACACACCTTACTCAACATAAAAGAATTTATAGTGGAGAGAAACCATTCCAATTTGAAGAATGTGGCAAAGCCTTTATCAAGCTTGGAGACCTCAATCGACATAAACAAATTCATACAGGAGAGAAACTCTACAAATGTGAAGAATGTGGCAAAGCCTTTACCCAGTTCAGAAAACTTACACAACATAAAAGAATTCATAGTGGAGAGAACCTCTACAAATGTGAAGAATGTGGCAAAGCCTTTACCCAGAGCACACACCTTACTGAACATAAAAGAATTCACAGTGGAGAGAAACCCTACAAATGTGAAGAATGTGGCAAAGCCTTTAACAAGATTGGACATGTCAATCGACATAAACGAATTCATACAGGAGAGAAACCCTACAAATGTGAGGAATGTGGCAAAGCCTTTACCCGGTGCTCAACACTTACTCTTCATAAAAGAAATCATAGTGGAGAGAAACCCTACAAATGTAAAGAATCTTGCAAAGCATTTATCCGGTGTAGAGACCTCACTTGACATAAAATATTTCATTCAGGAAAGAAATTATACAAATGTGAAGAATGTTGCAAAGCCGTTACCCGGTACACACACCTTACTCTGGATAAATGAATTTATACTTGAGAGAAACCCTAGAAATGTGAGCAATGTGGAAAAGCTTTTTCCCAGTGCTCAATCCATACACTACATAAAATAATTCATAGTATAGAGAAACCATATAAATTTGAGGATCGTGGCAAAGCTTTTATCCAGTGCTCATACTTTTATCTATATGAAAGAGTTCATAAGAGAAAAAAATTGTATAAATGTGAAAATTGTGACAAAGTCTTTAATAACTGCTCCAATCTTACTCATCATCAAAGAAATCATACTAGATATAAGTGAGATAAATGCAATGACTTTGGAAGTATTTTCCCAAAATATTAGCTTTAAAATGCACAACAGTTCTTATACTTATGTAAACAATAATAATGTAGAGTGCTGACAATAGCTTGAGTTATGGCAGAGATTTTATTGGACATGGGAGAACTTTCACTGAAAGTAATTCTCTAATATTTTCTGAAACATTGATCAACATCACAAAAATTATCATAGATAGAAACCTTACAACTATAATGAATGTGAACAAATATTTATGAAAAAGGTATACTTTAGAGAACAACAAAGAACTGATACTTAAAACTCCTTCACAGATATAATAAATTTCAGAACACATTTAATCAATATTAAGTCTAAACAGATATCAGAGGACTGACAGAAAAATGTGCTGAGGCACTAACACATTTAAACATTTCTTTAAACCAGGTTGTTGAGTATAGAGAATAACTCTGTTAAAAGAGTTAGGTAACTTATTTTTATGTCAGTTTTAAAAACACGAGATTTTATGAAAATTATAATGATGTGTAAAATATACTTTCTCGTCAGGGTGGGATGCAAATGCAATAAAGTATAATTTTTTTTGCAACCTTTGACAAGGAAATACTGATGTTATTCAACTTTAAAAACAGTAGATGCTATGCTTCATTTTTAGTGTGTATGTGAATGTCTATGGTTAATGATAGCTACATCATTAGAAGTCTGTGTGTATTAAGTACACAACATTCATGTACTTTTCCATAGAAAACTAAAATCATTGAAATGTAAGATGTATGAAATGGAGAGGTGCTATGTGGTAGACTTCTAAAAAACAGTATTTCAAGTGATATATGATGTAGGTATACACACTAATATCCTTCTCATTAAAATCAGAATGAAACAATGACAATATTACTAATAATTTGTTTTACTAATTGCACATTATAATAATGAAACAATGAATTTTTAAATATTTTTATATTACATGTAAAGTTAATTTGTTTTATTAAATTAAAAAATGTTTTTATTGTGTCAAACGTGTTTTAGATTGAATGAACTGTTATTTTGCTACCAACATTAACCTATTCCATGTTACTCAAAGTTGGAGGCAATGGATTGTAAAAATGTACTATTGGGTTACAGAGTAAAATTAAATCATTTATGATCCTTTTTTCAGTGACTTCAAATTTCTAATTCTTTGAAGAATGATGTTCCCAAAAGTTTTACTTTTTATTATTTTTATAATTCCATTGTAACTGTAATGCTTCTAATAAAGTTTGTCCACTTAATGAAAAGCCATACATTTCTGAACACTGAATGAGTACTTGTTACATTTTATGCTACATTTTTCTTTTAATATGCAACCCATCTGGCCAGTGAAATAGAAATAAACACATTTTTTTATTTATAATAAATCAAATATACAAATACAGCACCTATAAGATGAACTTTAGTTGTAGTACATTTACAGAGTAAGTATTTTTGTATGAACATGGATGTGTACTTATTTTGAAAAGAAAAGAAGAAACATTGAAAAAAATAGGTAATTTCATAATTGTTCAGAATTTACTAGCAAACTAGAGACTCCATAGATTCTGAAAGCAATTTTTTTTTGCTTTACGTTGAATTAATTTGTTTAAAATTGTAAAGTTTGTAGTTCACAACCTGACCATGCCAATCCTCTGTTCTCACATGTTTATTACTCATGCTAGGCCTATTATATTATTTCATTATTTCAAAGTTTGTTATGTATTGTATATGTGACATACACTGCAATTATAAGAATGATTTTTATAAAATTTAATTGTGGCTCCTGGAAAGAGATTGAAATGTCCAGGGTGAAAAATGTCACTGATTTGCATGTGGAGTGAGGGGACCTGCAGAACAAACAACTCTCAGAATTTATAAGTGGGAATTCTGCTTCTTTCATTTCATAATTATCTCCAGTGTTGATTTTTTTGCTATCTTTTTATCTTCATTCCCTTCTACAAATGTATCTAAGGCATTCTTCTTCTGCGTGCACTTGGGCTGCAACATTCTCACTGGTGTACTCACCCCCTGTGAGTTCACATGATACTTTAAAAGTTCTGATGAGAATTGTAGAATTATTTATTTTGGTGAAAAAAAGTTTAACTAGAGAGTTTGAGGCCATTTATTGGCTATACGTGCAGCATTCTGATTACTTAATATTAGAGAGATTCAGAATTCTAAGCTTAAAGTAAGAGCCTTAAGTACAAAGACAGATAAATAATTCAGAATGCCAGAGGATTAAATCAGGAACTCAGTATTGTTTGCTTTGTAAAAGCAAACTGTTATTAGATCCTACCATGTAATGCCATAGATATGAAAATAATTACAATAAGTAAAGCAATAATAAGTGTGTGATGCATATGGTAAGTACTATATAAAGAAACATGAGAATATGGCAATCTCTTAATAGAGAGTTTAGGTATATAAAGAAGTTTTAATTTAATTTCCTTTGAAGTACTTATAGTACAACATATGCATCCACTAGAATCTAATTATGAGTGTGTATTTTCAGTGTTAGAATAGAATGATTTCTGTGCATTTAAAATATTAGGAATAATATTTCTTTATCTGATATTTCAATCTATAGAATTTATTTTTCATGATTTTATCTTCCTTTATTTTAGTGGGTGCAGTGTGCAGTGCACAATTCTCATTTTTAGTCATCTAACTGTGGCCAACAATTTGGTCTTTCTCTCTAGAGGAATCTCAGGGATTATGGCTGCGTTTTGATTCAATATTTTATGAGTGACTTTGGATGCAATCCTGTTTTCTATGCTCACAGTGGCCAGAGGTGAGACAGTGAGCACCACATACCTCTTTAGTCTCTTCCATAACATAATCATCAGCACCAAAATGTCCAGGTGTCTTTAGTTTCAAATAAAAGCGTGAAAACCCCGTTCATGTTGTATGCTGGATTATGAGTCTGCTGGTAAATATCAGAGTTCCCTTGCTTATGACTGACAAATGGAATGACAAAAACAGCACTCTCACTCTGTTGCCTGGGCTAGAGTGCCATGGCATCAGCCTCGCTCACAGCAACCTCAAACTCTTGGGCTCAAGGGATCCTTCTGCCTCAGCCTCCCTAGTAGCTGGGACTACAGCCATATGGCACAATGCCCTGCTAATTTTCTATGTATTTTATTTGGCCAATTAATTTTTTTCTATCTCTAGTAGACACATGGAAATATTAATAAATATTTATTTATTTTGTTTTATTTATCTCTTGTTTCTGTGCTAAAACTATTAAAATATATGACTTTGATTACTGTGGTTTTAATCTAAGTCTAAACATCTGATGCTGTAAATCCTTCTAATTTTTCTTCTTCTTGATTCTCCTGTTATTGGCCCTTACTACTATGTACAATAAATTTTGAAACTGGCTAATCGGTTTCCACAAGCTACCTGCTAAGATTGTTTATTGTGGCTGTTTTAACCCATCAATGAATTTGGAGAGAACAGGCATATTAATAATATAAGAGAAACAAAACAAAACAAACAAAACACCAAGAAAACCCATCCAAACCCAAACTAAAGACCATAATAAAAAAGAAAGAATAAATGGGGAATACATATTTACAACTCATATCACAAAGGGGCTTAAATCTTCAATACATAAAGAACTCTGATAAATTTATAAGAAAATAAATGGGTACAAAGTAGAATAATAACCCCCAGTTCACATAAAAAGAAATCTCAATAGATTGTAGAAGATGACAATATGCTAAGGCTCAGCATAATATGACAATGTTGTCAAATTCAAAGTTTGACAACACACTTTGGCACCATGTGGCCACATCTGAATGCACTGGTGTTGCCCACAGGCCCCAAAAGGCCTGGAGTACAAAGAGCAGGCAGAGACTGAAGCTGAAGGATCACATGGGGCTAGCTTGAAGAGCAGAGCTGTGGGTGCACTCTGCATGCCCACTCAAATTGGGACAGGAAACCTGGCTTCCCTATGCTTTATGTCCATGGCACAGGCCATGACAGGAGGCCTGTGCCCTCATGTGTGACTGTGCTCAGCCCATGCTGACATCCTATCTGGTGTTGATGAATCCTGACACCATGTCCGCACTCAATACACACTTCTTCAAATTCTCATTGTAGAATTGGGAAACTGAGGCACAGAATGAGGATGGCACTAGCCCATACCAAGGGGGTGGACAGACTCTGGAGCATTAGGAAGTACTCTGTCTTCCTAGGCCTTGGCCCACCTTTTTCCAGAAGGTTTTCTTTGCAAATGGAAGCATCCAAGAACCTGAAAGACCCTTTCTAACTGCCTCTCCACCTGAGGCCACTTCCCTTTACACATGAGTTCAGACAACCTCAATCTCCACAGGAGTTCATACAAACACACACCTGCACAGTGTGTGCAGTGAATTCTCAGGTGAGGACCATGGATCTTGAGTAACAGGAGTAGACACTAGAGATATGAAAAGAGAACAAGAAGATAAGTTGACGGTGGCAGTGCTATGAGGCAGGAACATCCACTTCCTAGCTACATGCCATGCAAAGGGACCAAGATTATGAGCAAGTGGAACCTCCAGGTCCCCAAAGTTCTATCTGGACTGGGGTCACAGAAAACACAACCTTGAGAGGGCAGGCCTTGCGTCCTGTCCTCAGTTTTGTGGCCTCTTGAAGCTAGCATGAGCCTGATGCACAAAAGATGTGGGAGAGAAATCCTGTTTCCTCCTGTATAAATTGGGGTGTTTGAGTGGGTAACACCAAGAGGTCACAATGATCATAAATAGCTTCTGGCCTTGGGTTTCATTGATGACTGACTCACTGTGCTCCGAGACTCTAGAAAAATGCATTTCCCTCCCTGGAGAACCTTCAGGGCTGAGAGAGTATTGGGAGCTTAAGAGACTGAAAATTTGGACCAGGGCAGAATGTTGGAGAGCACTGGACACCAAGTGTTATGTCCAGGGATTATACAAGGTCTTCTTGGGTCCTTCAGGTACTCATTTGGAAGCTGGTGGAAATCATTGCCCTGGCTGAGGTGACCATGCTTCATGAATAAGCTGCACACCCCAGGAGGTGGAAGCAAAGAGGGGACAAGGCAGGCTTCTAGTGTCCCTCTTCTTGCCTTTGGAGCAAGAAGATCCTGATCTTTGCCCCCTTGGAACCATGGAGAGCCACTGCCTTGTAGATCCTTAAATGCAAGTGGCTGCTTTGTTCCCTGATGCTCCTGCATGGGGCTGCATTAACAGTTCAGGCAACAGGAGGCAGCAAGCTCCTGTTTCTCTGGTTTTCCCTGAGCGTGGCTGGAGCAGCTGGAGCCAGGGGAGACTCAGGCCAAGGTCATTCTGTCTGTTCCTTCTCTCAGACCCAACTCGAACCTCTTGTTCTTACCAATGATGATCACTTAATGATGTGGTCAAAATCAGCAAGGCATCTTTGAGATCCCCACATTAATTCACTCAGCAACACCACCCTGAGCATCACCTTGTGCCAGGTGCCCTGGTGGTCCAAGCATGTGGTCTACCCCAAGGAGCCCACAGTCTGAGCACAGCTGGACAAAATCACTAAAGCAAGTAGATGTGAAAAAAGAGAATAAGTGCTATAGTGACAATAAAGCATGAGGATGGCAGGGAGGGCTATGGGGTCACTGTGTTGGATCTAAAATGCCTCACTGAGGTGAAATGCTGTGACCAGAATGACAAATTCTGGAACTGCACAAGTGTGAGAACTGTGTATCAGGAACATGCCACTATGGGAGTAGACAGTCACTGGTAGAAGTGACTTTGCAGAGAAGGTTAAAAAAAGGACAGTGTGGGCCGGGCGCGGTGGCTCACGCTTGTAATCCTAGCTCTTGGGAGGCCGAGGCGGGCGGATTGCTCAAGGTCAGGAGTTCAAAACCAGCCTGAGCAAGAGCGAGACCCCGTCTCTATTATAAATAGAAAGAAATTAATTGGCCAACTGATATATATATATATATATATATATATATATAAAATTAGCCGGGCATGGTGGCGCATGCCTGTAGTCCCAGCTACTCAGGAGGCTGAGGCAGAAGGATCGCTCGAGCCCAGGCGTTTGAGGTTGCTGTGAGCTAGGCTGACGCCACCGCACTCACTCTAGCCTGGACAACAAAGCAAGACTCTGTCTCAAAAAAAAAAAAAAAAAAAGGACGGTGTGGCTAGAGGGAGCCTGGGGGAGAGAGAAGCAAAGGAAGAATACTGGGGCTGCAAGATGAGAGGAGTGCCCTTCTCTTCTATGAAAACACTGCCCCCATAATTACCACCTTTACACAACAAATACCTAATACCTTATAATTTGTGTTTACTACAATTTGGGCACAGCTTAGCAGGTAACTCTGCCTCAAGGTCTCCAAAGAGTCTGGGGCTGTGGTCTCAACTGAAGTTGGATTGTGAAAGAGTCAGCTTCCAAACTCATACATGTGGGGATTGGGAGGAATCCGTGTAGACTGAGAGCCTGATTTTCTTTTGGTTCTTTTAGTTTCACTCCCTCAGTTCTTTGCCATTCAGCATTTACAAAAAGCAGCTCATATCACTAGAGCTTGCTTCACCAACTTTAAGGATACACTCAAGAGAGGGAAAGGTTAATGGATAGAACATATGAGAAAGGAAATAAGATGGATATTAGTAGCTTTGTTCATAATCAATTTCTGGAATTCACAATGGACTGTCCTCCAAAAATGGATATGTTAAACTCCTTCTCCCCAGTGCGACCTAATTAGGAGATGAGTCCACTGGTAAATTATTATGTCCAAGGGTGGAGCTCTCATGCTTGGGTTTACTAGCTTTCTACAAGAAACCACAGAGAGCTCTCTTCTCCTCTCTCTGCCAGGTGAGTATAAAACGTGCAACTAAGAGGAGATGAAGTCTGCAACTAAGAGGAGAGTCCTCACCAGAGCCCAGCCAGGTTGAAACCCAGATGTTGAACATTTGGTCACCAGAACTGTGTGCAGTTAAACTCTGTTGTTTATAAACTGCACAGTCTATGGTTCTTTGCTATAGCAGCCTGAAGTAACACAGAAGTAATAGCTAATCGTTTGTGTGGCGTTGTCTTAGTCAGAAGTGATTCATTAACCACAGATTGCTGTGAGCCTTTGTGGAGGCTGCACAGCACACAGGCTGAGATGAGGCACATGGATCTGATTCTAAATATAATGGGAGGGCGTTGGAAGGTTTGATGTCAGAGGATGACAATGTTTGGATTTCATTTAATTTAAATTTCTTTCTTGTGCAGAATGAAAAATGAGGCCCAGAAAGGAAATGACTTTCCCCAGATCACACAACTGGGCCCAGTCCTGTCTGAGGTGTATTCTATGCTGTCTTCCATCTCTCTTTCTTCCATCTCTAAATTCAGGCATTATCTACATGTGACACCACATTATGAGTGTTATAAGTTTTATCTCAGTTATACCTGAATAATTGCTAGGAAATACATGCTAGCATAATCCCCACTGTGAATGGTGGGAGGCTCTGGAAGCCCTGAAACACAAAATGACTTGTCTAGGGACACAGAAATTATAAGAAAAAGGAGCTTATGACCTAGCTCCATCTTCCCAAATCTGCAGCCCTGGCTGCATTCAGGTTTCCCCAGGATAATGAAGGTGGTGTGTTTGCTTATAAGGTGACATGGGGAAGGAAGGTGGCCAGTCAGTAGCACAGTGTGGCCTACTGGTAGCTCTTATTGAAGGAGTGGAAGGGACAAAACCTTGAAAAAATGACTTCACTTCTGGACAGATCCAAAGAGAACATGGAACTCAATGACAATGAAAACCATTTAATTTTTATGGGCAGATTCTGAATCGGGACCATTAAGGTTTTACAGAAATGAATTTGAAATAACAAAGAGAATATATACTTACTTTTGAATTTTTTGAGGCTTCTACATTACTAGTAGATTATCAACATTTTTGGAATTGTCTGTTTTTGTAAATGTATATATATTTTTTCTAAAACCAGATACACACTAAGATAGACACAGTTACCTTTTCCATAATCCTCTTGAAGCTAAAATCTATACTTAGAGTGATATAATTTTATATTTCACTTCCTTAAAGCAAAAATAATAGTATGTTTATGGTTTGCAGGCCAGAGAGTTCACAGATTAAAAACAAATGTAAGATGCACTTTTGTAAATTGTCTCTTCAGGACTCAGAAATATATGCCTTTTTATGGCATTTTACCTATGCAAAGAATAATAATATAACCTATGGAAATGATGTTTTTCAAAATACTTGAAGTTTACAGCATATTGGAATTAAGGTCGCTAAACATGTTATTACATCATGATATCCAATAGTATACTGTTACCATATGTTACCTACAACTTTAAATAAGGTGAGACAGGTTAAGGTTGGTGGCAATGTAACACTTTATTCAATGTACAACACTCAACACATTAAACACTACTCTGTACAATTAATGCCAACATCACCTGCAATGCACTTACAATTTAATCAAAAAGAGTCTCTCCATTTTATTCATGCATCTTAAATTTTAGTGTTTAGTGTACATTGTAAGAGCATATGAATGATGCCCACAAAATTTACAAAGACCTTTCATATCTTTGATGCAGCAACGATTGAACACACTCTTTCACAAAAATACTAGGAATGCTGGAATAGAATCAAGTAATTAAAATTGAATTACCTTGATATTCAATTTTTTAAAAAAATATAAAAATTTTAATGTGAAAAGTAAACTCTAAATATAACTCTCCATAAAAGTCAATCTCTTGCTGATTTTAAACATATACATCAATTATTAAAGTATTTAACTTTGCATTCTCTATAACCAAAATTCTACTTTAGAATAGTCTAGAAGTAATAGCACCAAGGTTCTTCCTACTTTGAGTCCTCCGATATTTACTTAGACATGATTTTTTAATTAACTATTTTTTTCAGATTATAACATAAGTAAAATATATTTTCATATAACTTCTGGTGTTTTCAAAGCTGGGTTACAGACCAAAGGTTTTTCTGAATTCATTCATTACATTCCCAGAGTGTCTCAACAACCCAAATTCCCTTAATTTAAATAAAGTTTGAGCAATAAATGGAGGATTCCATCCCCACTACAAATTCTCTTGTGTACAATATCTGTGATAAAAGTAAAGGTATCATGTGACTCTTTATAGTTGTAATTTTTCTTAGTATAAATTCTCCACTGTACTCTCAAATTTTTATGTTCAGAAAGGTGTTTTGATGCTCCTTACATTTATACCAGTTACTCAGTATAACTGGTGTTGAACAATGTGTGATCAATTATTAAAGGCTAGGCCACTTTATTAACATCTGTAGGATCCTGTTTGTGTATGAATTGTCTCATGTATGCTACCATAAAAGCACCAGGTAAAGCATTTGACACATATTTCATTTTTCTATGATTTCCTTCTGGTACCCTAGTTAAATTTAAACAGCTGTTAAAGCTTTTTGTCACATTCTTCACATTCATAAGGTTTCTCTCCTATATGCATTATCTTATATACAGAAAAATGTGAGTATTAGATACAGACTTACCCACATTGTTCACATTTGTAAGGATTTTCTCCGGTCAAATTAGCTCATGCATAGAAACTTAGAGCATAAGGTAAAGCATTAATACATTATTTTTGTTTGAAAAGTTTCTCTCCAGTGTAAATTCTTATTTGCATTCTAGGGTATGAACACAGATAAAAAGCTTTCCCTAATTGTTCTCATTTGCAAGGCTTTTCTCCAGTATGAGTTCTTCTATGTATGGAAAAGTGTGAGTATTGGTTAAAGGCTTTACCACATTGACATGTAAAGGGTTCTCTCCAGTATGAATTCTCTTAAGTCTTTTAAGTATTGAGGGACAGCTAAAAGCTTTGCCACATTCTTCCCATTTTACGGTTTCTCTCCAGTACAAATTCTCTTATGTCTTTTGTCTTTTAAGGTCTGAGGAACAGCTAAAAGCTTTGCCACACTCTTTACATTTGTATGGTTTATCTACAGTATGAATTATTGTATGTCTAATAAGGTGTAAGCTCTGGGTAAAGGCTTTTCCACATTCTTAACATTTGTACAGTTTCTCTCAGGAATGGATTACCTTATGTGTAATGAGGACTGAGGACCACTTAAAGGATTTACCACATTCCTCACATTTGTATGGTTTCTCTCCAGTATGAATTCTCCTATGTTTTTTAACTTTTGAGGAACACTTAAAAGCTTTGCCACATTCTTCACATTTGTACGGTTTCTCCCCAGTATGAATTCTCCTATGTGTTTTAACTTGTGAGGAACACTTGAAAGCTTTGCCACATTCTTCACATTTGTACGGTTTCTCCCCAGTATGAATTCTCTTATGTTTTTTAAGATTTGAGGAATACCTAAAAGCTTTTCCACATTCTTCACATTTGTACAGTTGTTCTCCAGTATGAATTACCTTATGTGCAATGAGAATTGAGGAATAGTTAAAGGATTTGCCACATTCCTCACATTTGTATGGTTTCTCTCCAGTATGAATTCTTTTATGTTGAGTAAGGGTTGAGCTCTGGGTAAAGGCTTTGCCACATTCTTCACATTTGTAGGGTTTCTCTCCAGTATGAATTCTCCTATGTATTTTAACTTTTGAGGAACAGTTAAAAGCCTTGCCACATTCTTCACATTTGTACGGTTTCTCCCCAGTATGAATTCTCTTATGTTTTTTAAGATTTGAGGAATACCTAAAAGCTTTTCCACATTCTTCACATTTGTACAGTTGTTCTCCAGTATGAATTACCTTATGTGCAATGAGAATTGACGAACAGTTAAAGATTTTACCACATTCCTCACATTTGTATGGTTTCTCTCCAGTATGAATTCTTTTATGTTGAGTAAGGGTTGAGCTCTGGGTAAAGGCTTTGCCACATTCTTCACATTTGTAGGGTTTCTCTCCAGTATGAATTCTCCTATGTTTTTTAAGTTGTGAGGAACAGTTAAAAGCCTTGCCACATTCTTCACATTTGTAGGGTTTCTCTCCAGTATGAATTCTCCTATGTATTTTAAGTTGTGAGGAACAGTTAAAAGCCTTGCCACATTCTTCACATTTGTACGGTTTCTCTCCAGTATGAATTCTCTTATGTGTTTTAAGTTTTGAGTAACAGCTAAAAGCTTTTCCACATTCTTCACATTTGTACAGTTGCTCTCCAATATGAATTCTTTTATGTTCAGTAAGAGTTGAACTATGGGTAAAGGCTTTGCCACACTCCTCACATTTGTATGGTTTCTCTCCAGTATGAATTCTCTTATGTCTTTTAAGGACTGAGGAAGAGCTCAAAGCTTTTCCACATTCTTCACATTTGTACAGTTGCTCTCCAGTATGAATTACCTTATGTGCAATGAGGATTGAGGAACAGTTAAAGGATTTACCACATTCCTCACATTTGTACGGTTTCTCTCCAGTATGAATTCTTTTATGTTTAGTAAGAGTTGAGCTATGGGTAAAGGCTTTGCCACATTCCTCACATTTGTATGGTTTCTCTCCAGTATGAATTCTCTTATGTCTTTTAAGTTTTGAGGAACAGCTAAAAGTTTTGCCACATTCTTCACATTTGTATTGTTTCTCCACAGTATGAATTCTTTTGTGTTGAGTAGGGTTTGAGCTCTGGGTAAAGGCTTTGCCACATTCCTCACATTTGTACGGTTTCTCTTCAGTATGAACTCTTTTATGTTGAGTAAGGATTGAGGTATGGGTAAAGGCTTTGCCACATTCTTCAGATTTGTATGGTTTCTCTCTAGTATGAATTCTTGTATGTCTTTTAAGGTCTGAGGAACAGCTAAAAGCTTTGCCACATTCTTCACATTTGTATGGTTTCTCAACAGTATGAATTATTTTATGTTTAGTAAGGTTTGAGATCTGGGTAAAGGCGTTTCCACATTCTTCACATTTGTACAGTTTGTCTCCAGTATGAATGACCTTTTGTGCAATGAGAGTTGAGGACGAGTTAAAGCATTTACCACATTCTTCACATTTATAGGGTTTTTCTCCAGTATGAATTATTTTATGACTTTTAAGTTGTGAGGAGTAGTTAAAGGCTTTGGAACATTCATCACATTTGTAAGGTTTCTCTCCATTATGAATTCTCTTATATCTTTTAAGTTCCGAGCAACAGTTAAAAGCTTTGCCACACTCATCACATTGGTGTGGTTTCTCTCCAGTATGAATTATATTATGACTTTTAAAGCATGAAGACCAATTAAAGATTTTGCCACATTCTTCACATTTGTAGGATTTCTCTCCACTATGAATTCTCTTGTGTTTAGTGAGGCTTGCGATATGATTAAACTTTTTGCCACACTCTACACAGTTGTAGGGTTTCTCGCTTTTATGAATTACTTTATGTATCAAAAGGGCTGAGTACCTGTAAAAGGCTTTGCCACATTCTTCACATTTGTGTGCTTTCTCTCCAGTATGAGCTCTCTTGTGTTTCGTAAGGTAAAAGCACTGATTAAAGACTTTGCCACATTCTTTGAATTTGTAATAGTCTTTTGTATTAAAAATTATTTTATGTTGAGTAATGTGTGAGTATTGGTTACAGGCTTTCCCACATTCATTACATTTTAAAAATTTCTCTACACTATATCCCACCTTGTGTCTATTTTGATGTAACATTTTCCTGAAGACTTTCAAACATGCATTAGACTGGAAGATTTTGCTATCGGTAGTCAAACATTGATTACATTCATTGTAATATCTTTTCTGTTCCTTACACTCACCCACACTTTCCCAGTCATTTTTAAATTGTATATTCTGAAGGCCGAAGCTTCCATATCTTCTTCTTATCACTTTTGGTAAAAGAAATTTTAAATGCTGCTCTGGCAAATAGTGTTGGGTAGAATGAGAAGATATTGCTGAAAGAAATTTTAAAAACAACAAATTATCCCACTTGTTTCTTTCCTTCATAATCAAATAATAAATATTATAAAATTTATATGTAAAATTATCCTAAGCACATTAGCAAGATGGCACAATACAATATGTAGACTCTAATTATCTTTTACACAAATAAATATAAAAAATTATGCTTACCAAATTGACTTTGTGAAATTCTAATAAGGAAAGAAGAGGTCACAGAAAATCACGCGAGAACAATACCAAAAGCAACAGAGAACAGAAACAAAATTTCTTATACTGACACTCCAAGGCCTCTCCTCCTCCTTAATACAGCATAGAAGTATATTACCAAACCCCAGCTTCTTTCTCAAAGAAAAGGAAAATGTTGACTATATTTCTAGCTTTTAGAAACCCTTCCAAAGACTGGTTTCTGTCTCCCATAACACAGAGTTCAGAAAAGAATCACGATATTAAGTGAAGGATGGAGTGTGCTGAAACCAAAGATAAAAGATTATTACAACATCAGGGAAATTTCACTACCACAGATGGAGAATATTTACAGAATATGATGACAGGCTCCTAAGAAGAAATGTAGGAAACTTTCTTTAAATGGAAAACAAATATAGTCACAGAAGATGCATTCTCAGAACATTTTTAAGGCTCCTTCAATCTCCAGTAAGGTGAATTGCTATCAGAGTCCCCCAGGACAAAGCCACTTGATGAAGTTTATGGAGCTGATTTTGCTAATTCTCAAATCTCAACCAACGATTACAATATTCACAAAATTCAGGGTAACATATCCTCATCCAAGAAACAAAATAACAAGAAATCAACCATAAAGGATTGGAGATGTATAAATTAAAATTAACCATAAAAATTAAAAATAACCATCTGAATGATGCTTAATTTGTGAAATTAGAATGATATTGAACATTAAATGAAATCAGGAAAATGATAATATAAACAAAACATAGAAGCAGAAGAAAACATACACTGTTCAGCTGAGGCATACAATAAGAAATGACTTAGAAATTCTCAAAGGTAAGAAGAAATACACAAACAAATTGAGAAGCTCAACATACTTCAGCTAAGAAAAACACAAAAGGACCCATAAGGACAGGATGTAAGCAAAGTTTTAAAGTCATATTAACAGGAGAATCTTCAAAGCAGCAAGAGAAAATTGATGTCATCTATAAGCATGCTTCCTAGAGATTACTAGTGGATTTATCAACAGAAAAGATGCATGTCAGAAAATAGTTGGGTGATATAGTCAAAGTGCTAAAAGAATGAAAGCTTTAAAGCAGAACTATGTTTGACAAAACCGCTCTTCTAAATGGAGAAAAATAAACATCTCTCAAGATAATTCATACTGAAAAGGATTCTTACCCACAAGAAATTTTAAAGGGAGCCCCTTGTATTAAAAATAAAAAAAGATGCTAGAAAATAACACAAATTATGTGAAATCAAATAACTCTGGGAAAGACATGGATATATCTAAGTATATCTGAGTAAAATTCTCTATTATCATAATAACAATGCAGAAGACATTTTTATTTATGATCTAAAATTTGAAGACAAAACAGAAAAATAACACCACACCTCTGTTAATGAGTATACAATATAACGAGATAGAACTGGTGACACTAATAACAAAGATAATGGCAGACTTAATGAAGCAAAATTTTTGTTTGTGTCTAAATTTCAGTTGTTAACATTTTAAAATATATTGCTGTAACTCTAAGAAACACTGTGTTGTCAACATGGTAACCATAGTAAAAATACCTATAGAGATACACTAAAATAATAACAAAGGCATCAAACCATGTCACTATAGAAATCAATGAGACACAAAGGAGGAAAAAAAGAGAAAAAAAGGAGCAAGAGATCTACAACAATAAAAATACAATTGATAAAATGGCAACAGTAAGTCAATCTCTTCCAGAAAATTATGAAAATATTAATGGAGTAAACTTCATAATCAAAAGACATACGTTGAATACAGATAGAGATTTAAGAAAATACTACTGAAAACATCCAACTATATACTGTCTGCAAGAGAACCACCTTACATCAAATGAGAAAATATGAAATAAAATTCATAGCACAGAAAAAGACATTTCATGCAAATGTTAATCAAATTAGAGCAGGGGAGGTCAAAATTAGGCACAATATATTTTGAGTCAAAAAAAAAGTCAAAATATACTTTCAATCAAACCTGTTACAAAAGATACAGAATGATATTAAATAATAATAAAAGGGTTCATTCACTTGAAACCTGATTTATTTTTACATTTCTATATATGTCTGTGTTTGTGTGTGTGCATGTGTATGTATATGTAAGTGTAAAATAAAGGTTGTCAAATATGGAAAGCAAACATAGACAGAATTAAAGCTAGAAATACACAGCGATGTGATAATGGTAGGATCCTTGAATACCCCACTTGTGGTAATGGATACTAATGCAAGACACAACATTAACTGAGGGAACAGAGAACTTTAAAGCACTATAAAACAATTATACCTGATAGACATAGATAGCACTCCATGCAACAATACAAAATCTTATCAATAGCTCAAAAAATATTCTCCTGGATAGAATAGTATTACGCCACAATACATTTTGTTACATATTTTTAACACTTAAACAATTACAGACAATTATTTATGACTGAAATGTAATAAAACTAGAAATCAATAACAGATGGAAAAAGAGAATATCTGTAAATAGATGGAAACTAAATGATGCATTCTTGAGAATGCTCTTCAAAGGTTTAAAGACTTACCATTTTTAAGATGTCCCTACTGCCCAATATGATCTACAAATTCAATGCCATCTTTTTAAAATTCTCAAAGTAAAATTTTTTAGAAAAAGAAGTTAAAAACTCATATGAAATGCCAAAGTACCATGAAGAGAACAACAATCTCAAAAAAAGAAATAATGTTGGAGGCATCACATTTTCTGATTTCAAGACATTTTACAAAGGTACAGTAATCACAGTAGTTTGCTACAGACATAAAGTCAGACAACGAGAACAATGAAACAAAATGCAGAACAGATATAAATCCCTCACATACATGGTCAAATGAAGAGTTATTTGCATATCCATATTTACTGCAACATTATTCATAAAAGCCAATATATGAATACAACCCAGATCTGCCTCATAAAACAAATGGATAAATATAATTTGATATATAATAATAATGAAGTGTTATTCAATTTCAAAAAGGAGAAAATCTTCTAAGTTTACAATAAAGATAAATCATGACTTTATGCCAAATGAAATAAGCTAGCCACCCAAACAATGACACTTTATGAATCTACTTACATAAAATACTTAAAGTAGGTTGATTATTAGAAACAAAATAAAAATAGAATAGTATTTGTAAAGGATATATGTTGCATAACATTTTTAATATACTTACTGTGAATAAACTGTATAATCAAAATATTTAAGATGTTAAGTTTCATGTGTTTTATGAAAAATAAATAATACCAAAAATGGTTTAAAAGCTTTTCAAAAATCATCTTCAAATAATTCATTAACACAAATGAATCACACAAAGATAATATATCTTTACCAATAAATATGTGTCGAATTTAAAATAATTTTCATGACTATTCACCATCAGGGTAAAATAACCATTTACCACTAAGAAAAAAGTGTACTACTCATAAACAAATAGGAGTAATATTTATACAGGCAAGGAAACACAAAGAAAATCACATTCACAAAAGATATATGGCTGGTTTATATTTTACTTTTGCCCCACAATATGTTAAAGTATACAGAGTTCAATACTATCATGCAAAAGTAAAATATACACATAAAAAGTAAAAAACAGGACCGGGCGTGGTGGCTCACGCCTGTAATCCTAGCACTTTGGGAGGCCGAGGCGGGCGGATTGCTCGAGGTCCGGAGTTCGAAACCAGCCTGAGCGAGACCCCGTCTCTACCAAAAATAGAAATAAATTAATTGACCAACTAAAAATATATATAAAAAATTAGCCAGGCATGGTGGCGGATGCCTGTAGTCCCAGCTACTCGGGAGGCTGAGGCAGTAGGATCGCTGAGCCACGGAGATTGAGGTTGATGTGAGCCAGGCTGATGCCACGGAACTCACTCTAGCCTGGGCAACAAAGTGAGACTCGGTCAAAAAAAAAAAAAAAAAAAAAAAAAACTAAAAAACATACTTCCCTAATGTGAAGTGGCCTACGTTAAAAAAGGATAGAGGAAAAAATGTAAAGAACTATGAAATCACAAAACAAAATTATAAAATTAATCTATAAAATTCTGAATAAACATAGTAAATGACTGAACAAGAATTCTAGATAACTGTAATTTTCAAACATGACTGGGCACCATGAAGAGCACAGATTCTGAAACATTAGCTTACACATAGGGCAATTTTATTTCACAAAACACATAATCATAAAGATATTTGATAAATAAATGTTAAGGATTACGCATAGAAATGATGGTAGAGAACTTTTTTATTATGTCATTGCTGTGACTTTAATTTGTTTTTGTTCCCTCCATTTCTCAAGGTGTTGAGAAAGAAACTACAGAAGATAAACTAAAGAAAATTTAAAAGGAACCAAAGCAAGAAACTACAAAATCAATACAAGATATATTAAGGCAGTAAGAGAAGAAATGAGTGAGGACATAGCCACAAGAAACAAAGTCAGAGTAACTTAATTTCTTTCAGTGATAACTTTTAATATAAATGGATTAAACTCTTTAATCAAAAGAAGATAATATGGCTGAATGGATCAAGATTAAATAATTTTCTACAATATTTTGTCTACTAGAACCTCTTTTTAGCTGCAAGGACTCAAAAAAGCTGAAACTAAATACATAAAAAATATATTCCATACAAATAGTAACTCTAAGTGGATACAGTATACATAATTATTACTATATTAGACAAAACGCACACTTTAGGGCAAAATTGTCATGAAAGAATATGATTGATATTACATAATGATAAAATAGGTCCATTTGCCAGGAAACTATTATATATGTGAAGTGTACATGTGTATTAATATTTATAAAATATATGTTGAGCAGACGAGGGCTGGAAGGAGGGGTACCTGAGACCCCGGGAGACTCCACGGGAGGAGGCTGCGGAAGAGAACTGGAGGCTGAGACCACCGGACCAGCCCAGAGACCAGCAGCAAGGGTAGGTGGATTTGCTGTTTCCGCTCCCCTGCATTTGGGAGACGGGGTGGGCTCCCCAGAGGGTGGAAATACCTGCGGACACCAGCCCAGAGACGGCTGCTGACAGCCAGCAGTGAGCCTGTAGCAGACGTGGCACCAGGCTTCCAACTCCCTCATGGCACCTCTGTGTGTAAAGACCCCAGCCGTGCGGCAGGCGCCATATTGCCTCCTCCTCCCCTCTGCTGACCCTATCCACGGCTGCCCAGAGAGACAATACAGCCACCAGCCAGAGGCACCTCCAGGGAACAGGACCTTCCCTTTTGGGACCCTACAGCTGACTCAGGGGAACTCAGACTGTGAGCTCCCTACCCGCCAGCCCTCCCAGGTGCTGCTGGCACGGTGTTCCCAGGAGAACGGTGCTGACTCAGAGGCTGAGACACATAGACTCAGCTTGTGCTCCCTGTGGGTGAATTGGGACTGGAACTCCTCTCCCTGGTGGGGATACAGTTTGAACTCTGGGACTCAGAGGTGGGACCTGCAGACCAGATCCCCTGCACCTAGGTCGAGCATTGCCCGGGGCACAGAAGAGTTATACCTGGACAGGCTACTGAGGTGTGTGTGCCTTCAGGGGCAGATCAGCATCCTAGAGGGCAACCCTCCTCCCAAAAGGAGGCTGTACACCCAGCCCAGGTGGCGTTCTGTGCAGGGAAGCTCCCCGCTGGCATCACAGTCCGGGGAGGCCCGGTGGTGTGTGGTCTGGCCTGCTGGAAGAGACCCAGGAGTAGCTGCGGAGTTGGGGAGGGTGGAAAGAAGCCAGGTCCTCTCTAGACTGTGGGTCTCAGACAGCCCCACCCCCACACGCAGACTTTCTGGCTGAGTGCGACCATTCCAGCCCTGCCCTGACAGGTTTTCCTGGAAGCAGAGAACAGAACTTTCACCCCTGCTAACGACATTGGTGGTGCCTGAGGGCAGGCTTACCCAACCCAGCTCCGCCCAGAACAAGAGCTGATAACAGGACGCAAAATCAACAGCATAGCCTGTTCCTCCAAGCTGGCGCCACCTACTGACAGGGATGGCATCCTGCACAGCCTTTTCACGGCACCCATTGACTCAATATACAGGGAGTGGTCGAATCTCACCCACAGACACCACCTAATGGCTCAGAAACTAAACAAGGTGTGTGAATACCCAAACAAAAACCTAAAGGAAAGAAACAACAATGGATCAGCATGGGAAGAAATCAGCGAAAGAACTCAGGAAACATGAAGAACCAAACGGAAAACACACGCCCAAAGAGGATCACCAGCCCCCTAGAAATGGACACCAACCAAAATCAGGCAACCAATATGACAGAAGAGGAATTTCGTGGATCATAAGAACACTCACCGACCTGCAACAACAACTCAATAACCAACACAAAGAAACCACAAAAAGCCTCCATGATATGGAACAAAGGTTCACTAAAGAGATCGAAACAGTGAAGAAAACTTTAACCGAAGTCCTGGAGATGAATAATCAACTCAGAAAATTACAAAATACTGTGGAAAATCTCAAGAACAGGGTAGATCAAACAGAAGAAAGAATCTCAGAGATTGAAGATAACACCTTCCAATTAAATAAATCAGTCACAGAGATAGAGCAGAGAAACAAGAGAAAAGAGGAAAGCCTACAAGAGCTGTGGGATTATGTGAAAAAACCTAACGTGAGGGTCATAGGGTTAGCAGAAGGGGAAGAAGACAACACTCAAGGGCTGGACAATCTTTTTGAAGATATAATAGAGGAAAATTTCTCAGGCCTTGCTCAAAATCTCGATATACAAGTTCAAGAAGCCCAGAGGACCCCTGGGAGATTCAATGCAAACAGGAAGACATCACGTCATGCAGTCATCAGACTAACCAAAATATCAACTAAAGAGGCCCTTCTAAGAGCTGTAAGAGGAAAGAAGCAAGTAACCTACAAGGGAAACCCAATACGAATAACACCAGACTTCTCTAATGAGACTTTACAAGCAAGGAGAGACTGGGGCCCCATTCTCACTCTTCTGAAACAAAACAATGCCCAGCCTAGAATCTTATTGCCTGCAAAACTAAGCTTCGTATATGAAGGAGAAATAAAGACATTCTCAGACAAACAAAGTCTCAGGGAATTCACCAAGACAAGACCAGCCCTACAAGAACTACTGAATGCAGTGTTACACACAGAGCACCATAATAAAAACTCACGAATATAAAAACAACGAAGACCCAAAGATTAAAGGCCAGATAATACAATGGCTGAAGAGATATCAAAGCAACAACATCCAACCCAACACAATGAACAGTAATCTACCTTACCTATCAGTTCTCTCAATAAATGTGAATGGCTTAAACTCACCACTCAAGAGACATAGGCTGGCTGAATGGATAAGAAAATACAGGCCAAGTATATGCTGTCTTCAAGAAACACATCTAACCTGCAAGGATGCATATAGACTAAAAGTAAAAGGGTGGAGATCAGTATTCCAGGCAAGTGGAAGGTAAAAGAAGGCTGGCATGGCAGTTCTAATTTCAGACGATTTAGTTTTTAAAGCAACAAAAGTAGTGAAAGACAAAGAGGGTCATTACATAATGGTGAAGGGCACAATTCAACAAGAAGAGATAACAATTTTAAATATATATGCACCTAACTTAGGTGTACCCAGTTTCATAAAGCAAACCTTACTGGATCTAAGCAAATGGATTAATAGCAACTCCATAATCACTGGAGATTTCAACACCTCACAGATGGGACAAGACAGATCTTCCAAACAGAAAATTAATAAAGAAATAATGGACCTAAACAAAACCTTGGAACAACTGGGTCTGACTGACATCTACAGGACATTCTACCCACAAACCACTGAATATATGTTCTTCTAATCAGCTCACGAGACATTCTCTAAGATTGACCACATCCTAGGACACAAAGAAAATCTCAAGAAATTTAAAAAAATAGAAATCATACCATGTACCTTCTCAGATCACAGTGGAATAAAAGCAGATATCGACCATAACAGAAACACATTTCTACACAAAAATGTGGAAATTAAACAACCTCCTACTAAATGATCACTTCATAAATGAAGAAAGCAAGACGGAAATAAAAAAATTCTATGAAGAAAACGACAATAGAGAGACAAGTTATCAACTCCTCTGGGACAAAGCTAAAGCAGTTCTGAGAGGAAAGTTTATCTCCATAAATGCCTATAACTAAAAGACAAAAGATCCCAAATAGACATTCTAATGAAATGACTCAAAGAGCTGGAAAAAGAAGAACAGACCAACCCCAAACCCAGCAGAAGAAGTGAAATCAACAAGATCAAATGAGAACTAAATGAAATTGAAAACAGGGAAGCTCTTCAGGAGATTAATAAAACAAAAAGTTGGTTCTTTGAAAAAATAAACAAAATTGACAAACCATTGGCTAAGCTAACGAAAAGCAGAAAAGAGAAATCTCTAATAAGCTCCATCAGGAATAAAAAAGGAGATATCACAACTGATCCCAAAGAGATACAAGATATAATTTATGAATACTATAAAAATCGTTACAAATACAAACTGGAAAAAGTGGAGGAAATGGACAAATTTCTAGAAACACACAGCCTCCCTAGGCTCAACCAGGAAGAAATAGATTCCCTGTACAGACCAATCTCAACAGCTGAAATAGAAACAGCAATTAAAAATCTCCCTAAAAAGAAAAGTCCCGGTCCCGATGGCTTCACACCTGAATTTTACCACACTTACAAAAAGAACTAGTACCTATCTTGCAGAAACTATTCCACAAAATCAAGAAGAACGGAAACCTCCCCGACACCTTTTATGAAGCGAATATTGTCGCGCCCGCCTCGCCAGCAAGGAAGACGCGGCAACAGGAGTTCTTCTGACCGTGCTTTAATGGGGTTCCCTTTAGACTTACATGATGCGAAAGACCCAGCCCGGCAGCGCGCAGGCCGCTATATACCCCAGAAGTACAACCCCTAAGCTGCGATAGGCCGCTCAACTGTCGAGCCACCAAAGCATTAGCCCATATCAGGACCCTTTGTTTGCATTCTCGCGCCACAGGGCAACCGACAATTATGCGTGCGCTGAACTTGTTAGCTGCTCTAGGCAAAGCCGGAAACAGGCGCCAACTTGTAATGGCGTTGACACCGCGCCCCACAGAATATTACTCTGATACCAAAACCAGGAAAGGATGCAACAAAAAAAGAAAACTACAGACCAATATCCCTAATGAATATAGATGCAAAAATTTTCAACAAAATCTTAGCTAACCGAATCCAGACGCTTATCAAAAAAATAATCCATCACGACCAAGTGAGCTTCATCCCAGGGATGCAGGGATGGTTCAACATACGTAAATCTATAAATGCATTTCACCACATAAACAGAAGCAAAAACAAAGTTCACATGATTCTTTCAATAGATGCAGAAAAAGCTTTTGACAAAATTCAACACCCTTTCATGATACGAACACTTAAGAAAACAGGCATAGAAGGGACATACCTAAAAATGATACAAGCCATATATGACAGACCCATAGCCAACATCATACTGAATGGGGAAAAATTGAAATCATTCCCACTTACAACTGGGACCAGACAAGGCTACCCACTATCTCCACTTCTATTCAACATAGTGCTGGAAGTCTTGGCTACAACAATCAGACAGGTATATGGAATTAAAGGTATCCAAATAGGGTCAGAAGAGATCAAACTTTCACTGTTTGCTGATGATATGATATTATATCTAGAAAACCCCAAAGATTCAACCAAGAAACTCCTGGAACGGATCAATGAATTTAGTAAAGCCTCAGGATACAAAATCAACACACAGAAATCAGAGGCATTCATATACACCAACAACAATCTAACTGAGAACCAAATCAAAGACTCAATTCCCTTCATAATAGCAACAAAGAAATTAAAGTACCGAGGAATATACTTAACCAAGGAGGTAAAAGACCTGTACTATGAAACACTGAGGAAGGAAATAGCAGAGGATGTAAACAGATGGAAATCCATACCATGCTCGTGGATCGGCAGACTCAACATCATCAAAATGTCTATACTACCCAAACTGATCTACAGATTCAATGCAATACCTATTAAAATCCCATCAGCATTCTTCACAGATCTAGAAAAAATAATTTTACACTTCGTATGGAACCAAAGAAGACCCCGAATATCAAGAGCAATTCTAGGCAACAAAAACAAAATTGGAGGCATTAATATGCCAGATATCAAACTATACTACAAAGCTGTAGTAATTAAATCAATATGGTATTGGCACAAAACTAGGAATATGGACCAGTGGAATAGATGTGAGAATCCTGATATAAAACCATCCTCATATAGCCATCTAATCTTTGACAAAGCAGACAAAAACATATGCTGGGGAAACGAATCCCTTTTCAATAAATGGTGCTGGGAAAACTGGATAGCCACCTGTAGAAGGCTAAAACAGGACTCACACCTTTCACCTCTCACAAAAACCAACTCACGCTGGATAACAGACTTAAACCTAAGGTATGAAACTATTAGAACTCTAGAGGAAAAAGTTGGAAACACTCTCCTAGACATCGGCCTAGGCAAAGTGTTTATGAAGAAGTCCCCAAAGGCAATCACAGCAGCAACAAAAATAAATGGGACATGATCAAACTACAAAGCTTCTGCACAGCCAAAGAAATAGTCATGAAAGTAAACAGACAACCTACAGAATGGGAGAAAATTTTTGCATCCTATAAGAAACTGATAACTAGAATATACTTAGAACTCACGAAAATTAGGAAGAAAAAATCAAATAACCCTATTAAAAAGTGGGCAAAGGACTTGAACAGAAACTTTCTAAAGAAGACAGAAGAATGGCCAACAAACATATGAAAAAATGCTCAACATCTCTAATCATCAGGGAAATGCAAATCAAAACCACAATGAGATATCACTTAACCCCAGTGAGAATGGCCTTTATCAAAAGGCCTCCAAGCAGTAAATGCTGGCGTGGATGTGGAGAGAGAGGAATACTCCTACACTGCTGGTGGGACTGCAAACTACTTCAACCTCTGTGGAAAGCAATATGGAGATACCTTAAAGCGATACAAGTGAATCTACCATTCGATCCAGCAATCCCATTGCTGGGCATCTACCCAAAAGATCCAATGACACTCTACAAAAAAGACACCTGCACTCGAATGTTTATAGCAGCACAATTCATAATTGCAAGGCTGTGGAAACAGCCCAAGTGCCCATCAATCCAAGAATGGATTAATAAAATGTGGTATATGTATACCATGGAGTACTATTCAGCTCTAAGAAACAATGGTGACATAGCACATCTTATATTTTCCTGGTTAGAGCTGGAACCCATACTATTAAGTGAAGTTTCCCAAGAATGGAAAAACAAGCATCACATATACTCACCAGAAAATTGGTATTAACTGAACAGCACCTAAGTGGACACATAGGTACTACAGTGATAGGGTATTGGGCGGGTATATACATATATAATTAGTGAGATGTGCACCATCTGGGGGATGGTCATGATGGAGACTCAGACTTGGGGGGGGAAATGGGCATTTATTTAAACCTTAAAATCTGTACCCCCATAATATGCCGAAATAAAAAAAAAGTAAAAAATATATATATATGTTATATGTTATGGATTATATGTTATATAATATATAAATTACATGTATATATAACATCAGGGATTTCAAACACATGGAAAAAAATATTGGCAGAAGTGAAGCAAAAATAACACAGCAACATGGTTGCTGTTTATTTTAAGGCCACACCATCTATAATGATAGGAGAATTAGACAAAAGATCAATAAGAAAGTTGAAAACATAAATATTATATAGCAATTAGAACTAACAGACAAATACAGAATTATCAAGTCAAAGCAGCAAAGTATATAATATTTTCAATTACATATGCTGTCTTCTGTTAGAACACGTAAAAATCCTAATCAAATTTAAGATGACAGAAGGGCAAGAAAGTTGATGAGAAAACCCACCAGCCAGAGTCTCTAAGCAAGAAAGATAAATTTTAGAAAAAAAGTGAAAAAAAGCCAAGGGGCAGGAAAACATAGATTGGTCAAGGATCAAAAGGAAGAGTGCCTGAAACTACAGAAGACTCTATAGGAAGAAGTTGTAGCAGAGAATTAGAAGAAAAAACCCCCAAGAGGTACAGAGACCAGTAAAAAGAAGGGTAATAGGAGCAGTTAAATTTCCCTTCCCTTGCATCTCAGACAGCTGGTGGACACCAGAGCAGTTAGATAGACCTGCCAACATCAGCCGAGATGGCCACCACCAGTGAGTGGTGAGCCCCTTGCAGACACCAGAATCCAGGCTCTTTTTGGGTACCTCCCAGCCCATAGACTCTAGCCAATATGTAGGCACCATACTGCTTCCTTCTACCCTTACCCTATCCTACCTGTGGCTGTGAGGGAGACAATTTAGCTACCACTCAGAGGCATCTGCAGGTAATGTGACCTTTCCTTTTGGGACCCTCTAGCAGACTGAGGGGTATTCAGACTGTGACCTCCTACCCTCCAGCTCTCCAGGGCGCCACCTGCCTGGACTCCAGAACAATGGGGCATATCCTGGGGCAGAGAACGTTGATCCACTTTGGACACCTTGATCTCCTGGGCCCAAGAGACAGGCCTGCAGATGAGATCCCTCACACCGAGGTCCTGATCACAAACACTGGGGCACAGAATGGATATTTGTGAATGAGCCTACTGACGTGTGTGTGTGCCTTCAGGGGCAGATCAGCATGCTTCAGGGACAACAGTCTTCCCACCAGAAGGCTGTCCACCTGGCCCAGGCTGCAATCCTGGGCAGGGAACCTCTCAGTGCACATCATGTCCAGGGGATACGCATTGACTTGTGGTCTTGACTGCTGGCAGAAGTCTGGGAAAAACTGTGGAATGGGGGGATGAAAACGAGTGAGGCATGCTCCAAACTGCAGTCTCAGACAGATCCACTCCCACACATGGACTTTTCAGCTGAATGGGACAATTTCAGCCCCTCCCTGGAAGCTTTGCTCAGAAGTAGAGAACAGATCTTTGACCCCTGCTAACAGCATTTGTGGAGTTTAAGAGCAGGCTCACCCAACCCAGCTGTGTCCAGTCTCATTCTCTCACCTACTACCACTGAGGTGAAGAATAAGGACACACCTGGAAGTCCCAGGGTCCCACTTACCACCTGAGGCATTAGAGGACCTCTGCAGAGGAATAAAAGCTAGTTACGGAACCCACAAACAACACTGCAGCCTGCTCCTCCGAGAAAGTGCTACAAACTGACAGGGAGGTAATTCCGCACATACCCTTTTACTGCATCTACTGACTCATCATAAAGGGTGTAATTGAACCTCACCCACAAACACCACCTACTGGCTCAGAGAATAAACAGGGTGTGTCATATTCAAATGAAAATCTAAAGGTAAGAAGCAATAGCTGATCCACATGGGATGGAATCAGTGAAAGAATTCTGGAAGTATGAAGAATCAAACAGAATGCACACCTCCAAGGGGGAACACCAGCTCTCTAGCAGTAGACATAAACTAAATTCCAAATGCTAAAATGACAGAAGAATTTTGAACATGGATTGTTAGAAAACTGAATGATGTGCAAAAAAAAATAAAAAAAAAAGGATAACCAACACAAAGAAACCACACACAAAAAAACCCCAAAATCCAGGACTTTGAAAAAAAAATCACAAAGCAATTGAAATAAAGCAGTCATGAGAGGAAAATTTATATCCATAAATGCCTACAAGCAAAAGACAGAGAGATCACAAATAAACAACCTAATGAATCATCTCAAAGAACTGCAAGAATGAGCAAACCAACCCCAAACCCACCAGAAGAAATGAAGACAGAAAGATCACAAATAAACCATCTAATGAATTGTCTCAAGAACTGGAAAGGATGAGCAAACCGACCCCAAACCCACCAAAAGAAATGACATCACAAAGATCAGAGCAAAACTAAATTAAACTGATAACAAAAGACCTGTATAAAAGATTAATTTTAAAAAAGTTAGTTCTTTGAAAAAATAAATAAAAGTGACTTGCCTTTGCATAGATTAATGAGAAGCATATCAGAAAGAACTCTAAAGCTCCAATAGGAAGGAAAAAGGAGAAATTACAATGATGCCATGGAAATACAAAATATCATCCACGAATTTTATAAAAACTGCTATGCACATAAACTGGAAAATGCGTAGGAAATGGACAAATTCTTAGAAATACACAGCCTCACTACTCTCAATCAGGAAGAAATAGAATTCCTGAACAGACAAATATCAAGGTCCAAAACTGAAACAGCATTAAAAAACCTTCCTGAAAAGAAAAGTCCCGAACCAGATTTTTTCACACTCTAATTTTACCAGACCTACAAAAAGAAGTGGCGCCTATCCTGCAGAAAATATTTAACAACCTGGAGAAGGAAGTTAACCTCTCTGACATGTTGTTTTGAAGTTAACATCACCCTGATATGAAAACCAGGAAAGGATGCAACAAAAAAACAAAACTACAGGCCAATATCCCTTATGAATATAGATGTAAGAATTCTCAACAAAATCCTAGCAAACAGAATTCAGCTTATTATAAAAAAAAAAATCTATGACGATCAAGTGAGTTTCATCCCAGAGAAGCAGGGATGGTTCTACATCTGCAAATCTATAAATTCAACTTACCACATAAATAGAAGCAAAAACTAAGAGCATATGATCCTCTTAATAGACACAGAAAATGCATTTGAAAAAATTCAACATCCTTCTGTGATAAGAATGCTTAATAAAATAGGCAGAGACAGGACTTACCTACAAAAGGTAAGCCACATATGACAAACCCACAGCCACCATCATACTGAATGGGGAAAAACTGAAAGCATTCCCACTTAGAACTGAAACCAAACAAAGTTGCCCTCTATCACTGCTTCTATTCAACATAGTGCTGGAAGTCCTAGCCAGAGCAACCAGACAAGAGAATCAAATCATGTGCATGCAAATAGGGGCAGAAGAGATGAAACTATCTCTCTTTGCTGATGATATGAACTTGTCATCAGTAAAACCCCAATCAGTGTGCCATTACATAGGGACAACAAGAATACAAAATGCAAAAAGAACGGTCTCTTCAATTGGTGCTAGGAAAACAGGATATCCGTAAGCAAAAAATAAGATTAGACAATTTTGCTTATAGCACTATCAAAAATTAACTCAGAATAAAACAAAAAGTCTCATGTAAGACATAAATCCTCTAAAATTTTAAAACATATTAAAAAAACCTTCTTGGTATTGATATTAGTAATACATTTTTTAGATATGACACCAAAGGTATGAAAACCAAAAGAAATACAAAACAAGTTGGGCTGCAACAAATTAAAAAGCTTCTGTAGGGAAAAGAAAACAATAAAAAAGAGTATTTTCTGATTTACAAATAATATACCTGATAAGAGGTTAATATCCCAATTATGTAAGAAAGTTATTCAAACCAAAGGTAAAAATAATAAGAAATAGTTTGAAAATAGGCAAAGACTAAAGGCATATCTTCTAGATGAAGTCATACAAATAAATGACCAAGAAGTATGTCAATATCACTTATAATATCTCAATATCACAAATCATCAGATAATTGAAAATCAAAATCGTGATGAATTATCACTGTATACCTGATAGAATGGCTCACATCAAAAGGAAGAGATAAGATTTAATAAGAACATGAAGAAAAAGAAAAAGAAATCCTGTACCCAGTTGGTAAGTTTAAATTGGTCAATTATGAAAATCAATACAGAAATTCTTTAAACAATAAAATAGAAAAGGACTACCATACAATGCAACCACCTCACTTCTATGTATATAACCAAAGGAAATAAAATCAGTATCTTGAACAAATATCTGCATCCTCATGTTTATTGCAACATTATTCAAAATTGCCAAGACATGAAAACAACCTAAACATTTGTAAAAGCTGAATGAATAAAGAAAATAGGGTACATATGCAAAATAGAATATCACTCAGCTATAAAAATTGTATTCAATCATTTCTACAACATGGATGGACGTGGAGGACATTATGCTAACTGAAATCATTCAAGCACACAAACATAAATACTGTATAATCTTACATACATGGGGAATCTAAAAAGTTTAAACTCATAGAAACAGAGATTACAAGGCTAATTTCCAGGGCCTGAGGTGAAAAAAAAAGCAAAGATGTGGTTCAAGTGTACAAACATTAAGTTACAAGACCAAAAAGTTTTGTAGACATAATGTATATCATGGTGTCTATAGCTAATAATAATGTTTTGCATCTTAAAATTTACTGACTGTAGACCTTAAGTATTCTCACCATAAAAAAAAAATAAGTAATTGTGAGGTAATATATATTTTCATTAACTTGGTTGTGTTAATCATATCAAAACATATAATATATCAAATAATTACATTGTACATAATAATTATGTAGTTATACTATTTTTATTTGTGAAGAAAATTCATATGACACACACAAACACATACATATACACACATAGATAAACATTTGAATGACACAGTACCAGTAGGCTTCATACTAAACAAGAGAAAATTATAGAATTAGAGTTGGTAACAGTTAAAGACTGGGAGTTTAATGTATGCTCAGCAGTGTTCTATGCACCCCAAACATATTTCACAATTGTAGGGTGTTGCAGGGCTTAGTGGCTCACGCCTATAATTCTAGCACTCTGGGAGGCTGAGGTGGGCGAATCGTTCCTGGTCAGGTATTTGAACCCAGACTGAGCAAGAGCAAGACCCCATCTCTACTAAAAATAGAAAGAAATGAATTGGCAAACAAAAATATATAGAAAAAAATTAGCCGAGCATTTTGGCACATGCCTGTAGTCCCAGCTACTCCAAAGGCTGAGGCAGTAGGATTGCTCTAACCCAGGATTTTGAGGTTGCTGTGAGGTAGGCTGATGCCACAGCACCCTAGCACAGGCAACGAAGGTAGACTCTGACTAAAAAAAAAAATGTAAAGTGTACATACATTAAACTATATTAAAATTTAGAAATTTGGGCACATAGAATTAAATTATTAATCAGAGTCACAAAAAAGCCCCCAGAATTTTGAAGTAAAATAACATTATCTTTTCTAATATTTAAGGAGATACTTAGTGTTCTGATAATGAGCATGAATTTCTATAGAAACACATTTAATCATTTCACAGGATAACAAAAACTAAAGCAGAAAACATGTAACATCTGCTTGTGGTGACCCTGGGATTTCTGAACTAAATACCAATATCACCACCACACTCACACATTCCAGACATGATGCAATAAATGCAGAGCAATTAAAAGATGGTTTGCAGACAGGTGTGGAGGCTCCTGCTTGTAATCCTAGTGCTCTGGGAGGGCAAAGGGGGAGGATCGCTTGAGCTCAGGAGTTCAAGACCAGTCAGAGCAATAGCAAGACACCATCTTTACTAAAAATAGAAAAATCAGCCAGGGACTTTGGCACATGCCTATAGTGTCAGCTACTCAGGATACTGAGCAGGAGGATCACTTGAGCCCAAGAGTTTGAGGATTCAGTGAGCTACCACAATGCCATTGCACTCTATCCAGGATGAGAGAGTGAGATTCGGTCTCAAAAAAAAAAATTCATTACCATAGATTTTCTCAAATATACACACATATTTCCATGTCTTGTAATGTAATGGAACACAGTCAGTACCTGCAGTCCATTATAAACCAAGAGTAGGGCTTTTGTTCTCACTCTAACCTTAAAAGAACAATAAAAGGCCGGGCGCGGTGGCTCACGACTGTAATCCTAGCTCTCTGGGAGGCTGAGGCGGGTGGATTGCTTGAGGTCAGCAGTTCAAAACCAGCCTGAGCAAGAGCGAGACCCCGTCTCTACTATAAATAGAAAGAAATTAATTGGCCAACTGATATGTATATAAAAAAATTAGCCGGGCATGGTGGCGCATGCCTGTAGTCCCAGCTACTCGGGAGGCTGAGGCAGGAGGATCTCTCGAGCCCAGGAGTTTGAGGTTGCTGTGAGCTAGGCTGACGCCACGGCACTCACTCTAGCCTGGACAACAAAGCGAGACTCTGTCTCAAAAAAAAAAAAAAAAAAAAAAAGAACAATAAAGAAAAATAAAGTCCTTAGATAATTTAAGAATAAGGGACAGGGAAGCCTCTATCAAAGATTAAGAGAAAGAAACCCAGGCTTCCCAGATCCAATTTCCATTGAAGCAGAGTTTTCCAAAGCACTTTTTAAGGTCTGGCTTCTTCCTTGACCTTTGAACTTCTAATATGTGTCATCTGCTTTATTCACTCCCACCTACCTGAGTTTTTGGCTACTGTCTTCTTCGTCTTCACATTCCAAGGCTCTTTTCCTTGCTCCAGACAGGTGATCAGGTCTGGCTTAGAGGCAACAAGACCTGTTTTATTTGAAAAATGTAACATATTTTTGGGATTCTTCCATTACCAATTGAGTACTGTGCTCAGTAGAGAAAGGGGAACAATATAGAAAGATTCTTAAAATAATCCCAAAATACTAATTTCTAACAGACACTTTAGAATATTTAGAAAGTATTTAAAATTGGGGGGTCCTAGCCGGGCGTGGTGGCTCACGCCTGTAATCCTAGCACTTTGGGAGGCCGAGGCGGGCGGATTGCTCAAGGTCAGGAGTTCGAAACCAGCCTGAGCGAGACCCCGTCTCTACCAAAAATAGAAATAAATTAATTGACCAACTAAAAATATATATACAAAAAATTAGCCGGGCATGGTGGCGCATGCCTGTAGTCCCAGCTACTCGGGAAGCTGAGGCAGGAGGATCACTGAGCCCCGGAGATTGAGGTTGCTGTGAGCCAGGCTGACGCCACGGCACTCACTCTAGCCTGGGCAACAAAGCGAGACTCTGTCTCAAAAAAAAAAAAAATTGGGGGGTCCTTAGCTCCATTACCCAATACTGTGGAATCAAATATTGGTTATGGAAATTGGAATTTAAGATGTGAGCAATAGCATCTTATGCCACTAATGTTTTGGAATTACCACTGATGAAGAGTGAAGGGTACAGATCAGTTCAAGAAAGGGAAAGATTCATGTCAAGATAAAACAGATTGAAGATTTTCTTTCCTATACCAACAAATTTTTCCTTGAAAACAAACATCTTAACTTCCGTCATGCGAAGAAGAAAATCCCAGAAAAATTCTACAAAGTTAGAATATAAAATCTGTAGTATGAAATAAAAATTGTTTATCGAAATGATCTTTACCCATGAACACCAAATGTCTGTAGTTCTCAAGCATCACATCTCTATACAACTTCTGCTGAGCACTGTCAAGACATGCCCATTCCTCCAGAGAGAATTCTATGGCCACATCCCTGAATGTCAGCAGTCCCTGAAACAAAACAAAACAAAACAAAACACATATTCACCAAGTGGTCATGTAGAGAATTCTTAATCTCACAGCTGGTGAAATAATGGAGTGAAGAGAACTGGTTCTGACTCATATGAATAACTGGAATTATTCAAGCAGACAAATTTTAACACAAAAATATTCTCTAATATATTATCTAACTCTGGAGAGAGAGGATGACATAAGGTCCACAAATCTCATGTAGATATTATAATTTTCTGGATAAGGAATAAAATTCCAGTCACCAACATAGACATTTATATTTGCGAGTACTATATTTACATCATACAGGATAAGTTGTGTATATTTTTCAGATAGAAAAATCATGTTGACTTAGAAGATATTAATGCTTCTTAAATTTTGCAAAGACTTTAATACGTACAACAACAAACTAGAAATAATCCTAAAATACAAATTTTTGATTTCAAAAATCTGGAGTGAAGCCTGAGTTTCTGAATTTCTAACAAACTCAGCAGTGACATCATTGCTTCTGGTGGAAAGGGAATATTTTTCAAACATTCAGTAAGCAGCAGAACCCAGCTTCATCTGAGTCAACTGTTCCAGGAAACAAAGATGAGAGACTTTATTTTCCAGAGCAAGTAATATGCAAATGGAATCTAATATAAAAGAAGAGCTTCCACATAAACTGTGATGGTTTATGCTCATCACTAAGTAAATCTTCACAAGGTACTTCATAATTGACAGGAAAATAATTAACTCTATACTAGAAAAATGATAGAGAACACATTAACCAAGTGAATAAAATTAATACCAACTATAATACAACAAATTGCTATCAGGTATCAATTCACACAGACATACCACCACTGCTGTGATATTTTGATATTTTTGGCCAAAAGAAAATAGTAAATTATCATCTGAATCTAATCATGAACATCAGTTTTATGCAAAGTTCAAGCTACCATTATCTCTCATGTTCTGTCATCTCTAATAATGTATTGAAATAGTCTTTCTTTGGCTCACGCCTGTAATCCTAGCACTCTGGGAGGCTGAGGCGGGTGGATTGCTCAAGGTCAGGAGTTCAAAACCAGCCTGAGCGAGACCCCGTCTCTACCATAAAAATAGAAAGAAATTAATTGGCCAACTAATATAAAAATCAGCCGGGCATGGTGGCTCGTGCCTGTAGTCCCAGCTACTCGGGAGGCTGAGGCAGAAGGATCGCTTGAGCCCAGGAGTTTGAGGTTGCTGTGAGCTAGGCTGACGCCACGGCACTCACTCTAGCCTAGGCAAGAAAGTGAGACTGTCTCAAAAAAAATAAAAATAAATAGTCTTTCTTTAGTATCCCAGAGAGTTAGTGTCTTCTAATTATTCTTTTTCGCAGAACTTTCTAAGTTATCTGAACAATTAATGTGTATTCCACTAATCTCTTTCTGCACAGAACTGATGGAGCATCTAGATAGAACATAAACCGTACATGTACCCCTTCTTCACTGATATCCTGGGGATTGAACTCATCTCCAATAGTAATCTTGGGCATTCAAGATTCTGCCTCCAAGATGTTCAACAGCAACAAAGGGAATATTTTCAATATTGCAAGTTTTAAATTTAGTGACAACTGTTCATGGTGCATAAGCATGGATGGAGAGAAGGCTCTGGTATATAGGGGGAAAAGAATTTTTTAGAGCTCCTTGACTATCATTAATAAAAAGAGAGAAAAAAGTATTTGAAGTGAAGGCCTTAGGTAGAAACAACAATGCAAAATCTGTACACAAGACATAACAAGAGGAAAAGTGAACATAGCCCCTGACCTGGGACACATTCCCAGGAGAGCTAGCCATTTCTTTCTCTTCCTCCTTCGAGAAATACCTTCTTAGTTAAGATTATCTGGAAAGATCACACATGTATCTTGAGAATATGCATCTAAAGGTGTCAGCACAACCTTTTCCCCTGCTACCACCGCACCCAGAGCAGAAGGACCATGGTGCAGAAAAATTCACACTTCCTTGACCTTTATCACAGGAGACAGTTAGGAGCAATGATCTCCTACATATAGATCAAAATTTGAGGTTTTTTTCTTTCTTAACCTCAGCTCTTCTCTCCTGCCAAAGTCACCAGCAATTTTTGCTGCAGCAGTGAGAATGTGGTCCATACTGACCTGCCCTTACAAAACACAAGAAACTTTTCTGAAGAAGACAGAATAATGGCCAACAAACATATGAAAAAAAATGGTCAACATCTCTAATCATCAGGGAAATGCAAATCAATACCACAATGATATATCGCCATTAACTCCAGTGAAAATGGCCTTTATCAAAAAGTCCCCAAACAATAAATGCTGGTGTGGATGTGGAGAGATAGGAACACTCCTACACTGCTGGTGGGACTGCAAACTAGTTCAACCTCTGTGGAAAGCAATATGGAGATACCTTAAAGCGATACAACTGAATCTACCATTTGATCCAGCAATCCCATTGCTGGGCATCTACCCAAATGATCCAATGACACTCTACAAAAAAGACACCTGCACTGGAATGTTTATGGCAGCACAATTCATAATTGCAAGGCTGTGGAAACAACCCAAGTGCCCATCAATCCAAGAGTGGATTAATAAAATGTGGTATATGTATACCATGGAGTACTATTCAGCTCTAAGAAACAATGGTGATATAGCACATCTTGTATTTTCCTGGTTAGAGCTGGAACCCATACTACTAAGTGAAGTATCCCAAGAATGAAAAACAAGCACCATATATACTAACCAGCAAACTGGTATTAACTGAGCAGCACCTAAGTGGACATATAGGAACTACAGTAATAGGGTATTGGGCAGGTGGCAGGGGGGAGGGAGGGGGGTGTATACATACATAATGTGTGAAATATGCACCATCTGGGGGAGAGTCATGCTAGAAAATCAGACTTGTGGGAGGAGGGGGAAAAGGGCATTATTTGAAACCTTAAAATTTGTACCCCCAAAATATGTTGAAATAAAAACAATACAAACAAAAAAACATCTCCTCTAATCTTGTGAAGGGAATCAGGTCAGGTATTGTTGACCAATCCTTGTGCTGCTAAATTGAAGATCAATATCTCTTATAATAATTTACACTTTTAAACTGCCTATAAATTGAGCATCCCATAACTCCCTTCTCAACTCCACTAATTTGATATAACAACACAGCAAAACACTTTAATTACACTTTCTAGTTTATTAGAATTGGTACACACAGGAATGGCCAAATGGAAGAGATGTGCAGGGCAAGACAAAGTGGTGGGGCAAGATGGCACCAGAAACTAATGCTGGCAAATAGCTGTGATCGATTAAAGAAATCTCCCATCCTTTTTGTTCATTAATAGCAGCTCACTGCAAAGAAACACTCTTTATGTTATGACTTAGATGATGCTCCCTATTTTACCTATTTTACCAGAAAGCCAGGCATAGACCCTCAAAAATCCCATTTTTGCCACACAATTAGATGAACAATTCTGTATTCACTAGTGTAAACAAAATACTTGCTGACCATATATGAGTTAAGTTACTCTCCTTTTGCCAGGCCCCTGAACTGTCATCCTCCCTCAGCGTTAACTAGTATATAACCCCACTCTCTGCCCCTCCTAAGAACAGTCTGACTTCAGGGTAATTCATTCTCTGATTTACTGTCTACTTGTGCCAGCTGACATCCTGACATCTCCCTGAAATGCTGTTTCTAATCTCATTTTCTCTTTCCTATAAAAGGAAGCCCCTTTTTGCCTAAACTTTGAGATGCTTGCAGATCTTATATTTGGTGCTTCCCACAGTCGCAATACTCCTTCACAATAAAGACACTTCTCACCTAAATCTGAAATGGTTGTATTTGCCAATGTCTAAAAACAGTCCCAGGACAATAACAGATGCACTCCCAGAAGGGGTATCACACAGTTTTCCATCCCTAAACCAACCAAACCTTCCAATGTGTCCTTGTTCCCAGTTTTCCAGGGGTCTGTAGCTTCTTTCACTATAAAGAGCTCCTTCCCTGGCAGACATGAGTAGGCTAGAACACCTAAGAGTTAGGTCCCTTAGGAAAAACTCACTGGGCATTCAATGACCTCCTTTTACAGGCTGAAGATTGGGGTAAGCTTGGAGGCCCTGGTTCCATGCCTCTGCTTCTCATTCAGGGTTACTCATTTCATTGTAAATAAAAGAATACCCAGTGTTTGAAGAATCTAGCAAAATTTCTTAAACTCAGTTTCTTAAACTCAGCAAAACTTCTATAAACTCAGGTTTATAGAAGGGAGGACAATTCAGAAGGGAAAATACTCAGACCACAGTGTTTTTCCTCTGCTCTCACAGGACAACAACCAACACAGAAGATTTATAGGACCAAATGTGTACAAATTTCTCCCTAATAACAAACAAGCAATCACTTTTACAGCTAACTGTCCTCAAATACAGCTCAATCTGATACTATCTGACTGAAGATAGTCTCAAATCACACAGGTTTAGGATTCAACCCCCCAAACTATCCCCCCTTTCAGACACCACTTTCATGTCCAGGAATCCAAATCTTCTGATAGACCAGCCTCAAGTTGGAGTTCCATGACCTCCTCTGTATATTTGATTCATTTCCCAGACCAGCTCACAAAGCTCAGGAAAATACTTATTATATTTACTGATTTATCACAAAGGATATCTTGAAAGATATAAACAAAAATCCAGGTCAGGAGATACATAAGGCAAAGTATGGGGAAGAAGGGGTGCACAGATTCAAGCCCTTGACAGGCTCCCCACTTCCAGGAACCACCACCTGTTCAGCTATCTGGAAGTTCTCCAAACCCTGTCCTTTGGGATTTTTATAGAAGCTTCATTTATAAGCATAATTAGTTTGCCCACATAAGTTACTTACAATCCAATTAACCTTCAGCCCCTCCCTGCTACCCAAAGGCGGGGAATGGGACTAAAAATTCCATTCCTGGAAACAAATGGCAGGTTTCCCTGGCAACCAGCCTCCCACCCAGTGATTTCTGGCAGTTTTATAAAAACTGCCTTATTAACATAAGCTCAGAAGTGTTTGATAGGCTAATTATAAATAACAAAAGATTGCCTTTCACCTTTACCATTCAGGAAATACTTCAGGAACCAAGAAAGAAAGGCCAAATATTTTAACAAAAAGATATTGCTATTGCTATAGACATTTAGAAAATAACAAAGTCTACGAGAGCTGAGAGCCAAGAATCATGCATAGAAAAACAAAATATATCTATCATAATATCACAAAAATTGTAAGGCACTTAAATTTCATATTTCTAAAGGAAAACCAAAAGTATTTATCTCTTTTAGACAATAAGTAGGTCATTTATTATTTTCATTATAACAAATCATTTAGGAAACAATAGCATGTGAACTCTTCTAAGAGTTGCCAAATCCCATCTCATAGGCTTTATCGTTAAACTCCAATATCCAGATAACAGGACACAAAACAGAGTGATCCACTTTCACAAATCCTCAACCCTAAAAAAAAAGAAAAGTAGAAATAGGTGTGTGGTGAGTCTTTGTCACTCACTAATTTTTTGCCCACACTTCCTTGTGGAAACCTATTCATTTTTCTGCAACCAATATGGAACAAAAATTTGTTTCTATTTCAATTGCTGAGTATACTTGCCAAAGCAAAGCCCTGAAATTCTATTAAAAATCACTGGCAGGCTGGGTGTGATGGCTCAGGCCTGTAATCCTAGCACTCTGGGAGGCCCAGGGGGGCGGATTGCTCGAGGTCAAGAGTTCAAAACCAGCCTGAGCAAGAGTGAGACCCCATCTCTACTATAAATAGAAAGAAATTAATTTGGCCAACTAATATATATAGAAAAAATTAGCCAGACATAGTGACCCATGCCGTTAGTACCAGCTACTTGGGAGACTGAGGCAGGAGGACTGCATGAGCCCGGGAGTTTGAGGATGCTGTGAGCCAGGCTGACACTAGAGCACTCAATGTAGCCTGGGCAACAAAGCGAGACTCTTGTCTCAAAAAAAAAATAAGTTTTAAAAATGCAATATATAAATAGAGTTTTCCTGAAATCTACTTTTATATGACTCCTTTTTATGATGACATAAAGACTACACAACTATAACCACTGGATTATTGAATTTGGTTTGCTATCTCCTGGACTTTTTGAAAGTCTTTGATTTAAACCCTCCTGATGGATCTCAAAAACAAACCATAGATGACTGCTCTCAGAACCATAAATCGCAGTTTGCTTTAATAAATTCTGTCACCTTTTTAAGCGGTGCCTTAGTTTAATTTTTAACATGAGAGTGGAGTGGTGGGGACCCCAGGGGCTACAGATCCTCCCACGCATGAACCCTGCAGCCCAGCTTAAATTCCTCCCTGATGACCCTGTAGTCACCCCACAATGTAGTGGAGACGCAGGGCTGCATCACAGAACTACACAGACGACTCCCACTGGGCCACAGATGCCCCAGAGGATGAGACAGGGCGCCCCTGCTTCCAGCTGCGGCCCAAACCTGCTCTAAGCCGCAGGGGACTGAGGGCCGAGCCGGCCAAACGAGTCCCTTGTCGGCAGACTCCGGGTCTGGCGGGAAGCCGGGGTCCTGCCACAGCCAGTTCCACTGGGTTTCAAATCCCCTGGCACAGCCGGCCCCACACACTCACCATTTTCCAACTTCCTGGTGCCCTGGGATCCTTCTTGCAGATGTTTCAGAACCCGCAGTTCAGAGGGTGACAAAGGCTGAGGGTTACCTGACTTTCCCAAAGCAAAGAAGAAGGAGCACTGAAGACAAAAAGGAGCGTGGAGGACAGGCAGGAGACAAAGGCCCCTCCCCTTCCCCCTCCCCCCTCCCGCAGGTCCCGGAAGTCCCGCCCTTCCACTGCGTGCCTGATTGGAGAGTTCCCATTCCAGGATTTCTGATTGGCTCGGACTCTAGGCCACACCCCTTCGAGCCCTGATTGGCATATAATGGGATCCACCTACTAATGGCGGCAACCAGGGCTTTCTGTCTGCTCTGGGACCTGTTGGTACCTGCAGCACATTTGCATTTAACCTTGTATGTAGGTTATATCAAAGCCAGGCATGGTGGCTCACGCCCGTAACCATAGCACTCATCTCAGGAGTTCAAGACCACACTGAGCAAGTGGGAGACCCTTGTCTCTACTAAAAAAATAAAAACAAATTAGCCAAACAACTAAAAATAAAAAAAGTTTAGCCAGGCATGGTGACACATACATGTAGTCCCAGCTAATCAGGAGGCTGAGGCAGGAGGATCCCTTGACCCCAGGAGTTGGAGGTTGCTGTGAGGCAGGCTGATTCCAGGGCAATCTAGCCCCAGGTGACAGAGAGAGACTCTGTCTCAAAAAAAATAAAAAAAGTTATATCCACTTATGCATAATGTGTATTGTATTCAAAATTAGAAACTGTATGATGACAAACATTTTAAAATTTCAGATTCAGTAAAGGTTGTATTTTTTTATTTCTTAACTTTTCTTATACACTTTGGTAGGTTTGGGAATTTTCTGCTGTCCTAATCTGTTTGTCTACTATCCTCAACACCACACTGCTTGAAATATAGAACATTTTAATGTGTTTTAATATGTTATAGGAGCAAAAGTGCTCATTGTGTGTTTTCCTCAGGAAGTTTGGCTATCCTTATATGTTTGTTTTTCCATGTGCAATTTGCAAAATCATTGCTGGCTTTAAAAATGTGACAGAATCTATTATGAGATCCAATAAATGTTGACGTTAGCTTAAGGATAAAGGACGTCTTTATATTATTGATTTTGTTTTGTTGTAAACCAGTGGATCAAGGTGACTTGGACACCAGAATCCAATCAGCCAAATTAGTTTATTGATACCTGCACAGGGGCTGTCACCACTCCATGCAAGGAGGGAGAAGCAGCCATGAACAAAGCCTTTGTGGTTTTCTTATACCTTAGGGGCTGGCAGCTATGCAAGGGAGCAATCACAGAAGCAGAACTTTGTGGATAGTAGTTAATCAAGAGAACAATTGAAAGGTACATTGAGGGACAAGGAACTTTTCCAGGGACAAAGAACTTTTCCTGGAACAGGACCCATCCATTCTTTTTGGGAACAGGCCTCCTTGACTCCCTTCCTCCTCTGGGAACTTCCTCCAGGAACTTTAACTAATAGTTAGAGCAAGACTGATTCCATTTTAGATTTACAGGAGCCATCTTTTGTCTATCTACTTTATTCTCCACTGGTATTACTAGCTAATCAAATTCTTGATTCTACAAGGTGATCTGTGTCAGGTAATGTTTGGTATTCGGTGCTTAAGACCAACAGCTTGACTGCTTGCACCTGGTTTTGCACAAATGCCATGATAGGGTTAATTATGAGGGGGCCACAAGTAAGCCCTAGGAGAAGAAGAATTAAGGGGCCTGTGAGGGCAGATAGTAGGGTTGTTGGAACAAAAACTGAAGTCATACCAAATTTTAATATGGTTTTTGGCGTCAGCATTTTTCCAGGGGGCTATAGTTTCACAACCCCAGTGCTTACAGTAGTAATATGTGGCTCCTCCACAGCCTATAGCATTGGCTGGGCATGCGTAGACCTGTATATTGTTTAGATTGTGATCTTTGCAATGTGATGCCTGCACCAGTGGCCTCACCCCATAGCCTCCTGTGAAAGATTTCCACCACCGTACTTGGTTAGGGAGGTTTGGGCCCATGAAGTCACACAGATCAACCACAAAAAAGGGTTGCTGATTGGTAGCGTTTGTCCAGGCAATCTCCTGTCCATCCTCCATGTGCAACAAAATCCAGGTATATGGGGACATGTAGTGGGATGTGCCCCAAGTCTGACTGGTCCAACCCAGGGGAGTTGCTGCTAGGAGCAAGAGGAGGACTATGGAGAGTGTCGGAACAAACGTACCTTTAGAACACACGCCTGTGTGTTCTATTTTCCATGTTTTTGGTATCTGGCTATCTTGGGCCCTTTTCACTTGCGTATAGTGGACCCAGGTCTTCTTTCCCCACAACCTTGACAGCTGTGAAAGTAGTGAGGATCACAGGGTATGGTCTGTCCCACCGAGCTTTGAGGGAGTCTAGGTTGTGTCTCTTAATCCACACCCAATCACTGGGCTCCAAATGGTGAAGCGGATCCAGACCAGGAGGGAGAGGCCTTGTGTCCTGCTGGGCCCAGACAGCTTTTTGGAGTTCCGATCAGAGATGCTGGAAGGCCTGTAAAGAGCTAATAAGGTTATGGTTACTTATGGAGGCCAGTGCCTCTTGCCTTAATTTTGGCAATATTGGCAGGGGAACTAGGTACATGATTTTAAAGGGGGTGATTCCCTCCCTGTAGGGAGTACAGCGGGTTTGCAGTAAGGCAAAGAGGAGTAGGCTAACCCAATTTTTGCCAATCTCTAAATGCCATTTGTTCAAAGTTTTTTTTTTTTTTTTTTTTTATGGTCCTATTTATTCTTTTAACCTGCCAGGAACTCTGAGTCCTATATGCACAATGCAACTTTTAAGTAATTTTTAATGCCTTGGCTACTGTTTTGGAGATCTGGGTAGTAAACACCAGGCCATTGTTGGACCCCAATGCTAGAGGGAGGCTGAATCAGGGGATTATCTCAGTGAGTAGGAACTTAGCCACTACCTGTGCTGTTTTCTTTTTAGTAGGTAAAGCTTCAGTCCAGCCTGAAAAAGTATCCACTAATATAAGGAGGTACCTGTACCCATACTTTCCTGGTTTTATTTTAGTGAACTTGAGCTCCCATTGTTTCCAGGGCTTTGTCCCCTTTGGCGTTGTCCAATGTATTGGGGGGTCTTAGTTTTATTCACTTTTACACAGGTTACACAACAACTAGCAATGTCCTTTGTTATCCCAGCCAGATTTGTGAGGATAAAATGCCTGGACACAAGCTGCTGAAGTTTTGAGCTCCTAGGTGAGATCCCTGATGAAGGTGTTGTAAAAGCTCCTGCCCTACTGCCTCAGGAAGGAATATTCTTCCAGCTGGGTCTTTATCTATCCATTTTCTCCTTGGACATAATTATCTCAGCCCCTACCCTTTGCTTCTTGTGGGAGTAAGTTGGTTTGGGGGGCAGGATTCTTTCAGGCAAGACAGGCAAAACATTGATAGGCCCTACTGGGCTTTGGGCTGCTTTCTTGGCACTCTGGTCAGCAAAGGTATTGCCCTTAGTTATGTCTGATTTATCTTTTTGGTGGCCCTGGCAATGGACAATTGCTACTGCTTTTGGAAGCCAAATGGCCTCTAACAGGGCCAGGATTTTTGCTTTTTTTTTACTTTTTTTGACCCCTGAGGTTAGGAGTCCCCATACCTGGTACAGAGCTCTGTGTACGTGTGTTGTTGCGAATGCATATCAGCTGTCTGTGTAGATATTGACAGTCTTTACTTTGGCCAGCCTTCAAGCCTGGGTCACAGCTAGTAGCTCTGCCCTTTGAGCTGAGGTGTCATGCCCTAATGCCTGTGCCCATAGTACCTCAGTCATGGTGGTGACCACCGCTTCCACCACTCGCACTCCATCCAAGATGAAACTGTTCCCATCTGTGAAGAGTTGCAGGTCAGAGTTTGGCAAGGGCTCATCTCGGAGGTCCCGCCTTAGGCTAGATAAGGCTTCTAGAACCTGTTTACATTCATGCACTGGCAAGGTGAGGTCATCATCAGGTAGAAGGGTGGCTGGGTTAAGGGCCGTGGTGTGTGAGAAACTCACCCGCAAGGGGTCCAGCAGGAGGACTTGATACTGGGTGATACGAGCATTAGAAATCCACTGATCAGGAGGGCTTCGAAGTAGAGTTTCTACTGTGTGTGCCCCACCAACCTGTAAGTCCTGTCCCAGAATTAGTTTCTTTCCCTCTTTTACTAAAAGGACTGTAGCCACAACAGCTCACATACATCCCAGCCACCCAGAGGCTGTGGGGGCCAGCCGTTTGGATAAGTAGGCTATTGGTTGCCACCACAGTCCCAGTGTTTGGGTTAGAACCCCTTTGGCTATTCCTGGGGCCTCAGATACGAACAGCTGCAACGGCTTTGTGATATCTGGTAGTGCCAGAGCTGGTGCAGCAGTGAGAGCTGCTTTTAGGGCCTCAAAGGCTTGTTGTTCTTTTTCTGTCCACACCAAGGATGAGTCCTTGCCCCCAGTGCTGGAGTATAGGGGCTTGGCTAAGTCTGCAAACCCTGGAATCCACAGATGGCAATATCCCACCGCCCCTAAGAACTCTCTGACTTGCCTTTTGGTGGTGGGTACAGGTATCTGCAATATGGCTCGGATTCTGCTCTGAGAGAGGTCTCGATGACACCCAGTCAAATCATATCCCAGGTACGTTGCCGTCTGGGTGCAGAGTTGAGCCTTTTTTGCTGACACCCTATAGCCCAACCTTTGTAACTCTTGCAGGAGACTCAGGGAGGCATGCTGGCATTCCTCCTCAGTTTCAGTAGCTATCAGCAGGTCATCAATATACTGTAGCAAAGTGACCTCGGGGTGTCTTTCCCGGTACCCCTGTAGATCCCTACATAAGGCCCCATCAAAGAGGGTTGGTGAGTTTTTGAACTCATGGGGAAGGCGTGTACAGGTTAACTGCCCTGAATAACCTCCTTCAGGGTCTGTCCATTCGAATGCAAAAATTGGCTGATTCAGTGGGGAGAGAAGCAAGGAGAAGAAATCATCTTTGAAGTCTAGGATGGTGTAGACCACCCGGTCAGGGGGAATGAGGCTCAGCAGATTGTAGGGGTTGGGTACCATGGGGTGGATAGTTTCCACTCTCTGGTTTACCTCCCTCAGGTCCTGTACTGGTCGATAGTCATTAGTTCCAGGCTTTTTAACTGGTAACAGTGGGGTTTTCCAGGCCGACTGACAGGGGATTAATATCCTGCATCCCTCAGGTGCTTGATGTGCACTGCTATGCCTTGTTGGGTGTCCAAAGAAATAGAGTACTGACGTACTCACACTGGGCTTGCTGTACTACAGAGGTGCACTACTATGGGTGGTTAGTGCTTTTCTAAGCCTTGGGGATTTGTTTTAGCCCATACACCTAGGACTTGAGTCCTCCATTGTGCCAACAAGGCAGAGCTCCCTGAAGCCTCTGAGGCTTCCTCTTCAAAGAGGACATATTCCTCAGACAAGGGGATTGGGTACAGGATGCACTGTGGGGTCTCAGGAAGAGACAGAATGATTCATTCTGAACTGAAGGAGATGGTGGCATGCAACTTTTCTAGTAGATCTCTCCCGAGCAGTGTGTATGGGCAGTCTGGCATAACTAGAAAGGACTGTGTGATGACCCCTTTTCCTAAATATGTGAGCCTGGCAGTAGTCCATGGATACATCTTGGGCTGCCCCATTGCCCCCTCTGTGGGAGTCTTGGTTTTGGTTAGCCGTCCCATAGCCTCTTTTAGGATGGAGAAGGTAGCTCCCATATCAACTAAAAAGTCCGTAGGCTTGCCCCCTACCTTCAAGGTTATCATGGGCTCCCAGGGGCCAAGAGGGTAGGAGCCCCAACCTCTTCATTGGGCACTTTCCAGGAGGACCTGGGCAGGCCTCTCCTTTGGCTTGCCCCTGCTGGGGCACTCGTTTGTCCAATGCCCGAATTGCTTTCAGACAGCACATTGGTTGGGGGCTAAAGTTTTTCCTCTATGGGAGTGTCCTCCTGAGGGAGTTTTGCAGCTTCCTGGAGCGGGGCCTCCCTGTCTTCAGGGTGGCCTTGTTTCCTGCAGTGTGGCAATGACAACTCTTGCTATCTTTTTAGAGGCTGCTACCTCAGCTGAGTCCTTGTTATTGAAGAACTCTTGAGCTATTTTTCCACTAACTCACTGAGATTTTTCCCTTCAAACCCATCTAATTTTTGCAACTTCCTCCTGATGTCTGTGGCAACTGGGACACAAAGGCAACATTAATAGCTCTATTGTTTTTAGGGGCCTCTGGGTCCATGGCGGCATAAATCTGGTAAGACTTGAACAATCGCTCTAAGAAGGTGGCCGGACTTTCCCCACTTCCCTGAGCCAATTCACTAACCTTAGACATATTTGTGAGCTTCCTGGCTGCTCCACAGAGGCCCAGCAACAGAGTCTAGTGATATTGGGTCAGCAACCCCCTACCTTGATCAGTGTTAGGGTCCTAGTCTGGTCTATGGTTGGGGAAGCGAGTGTCTATGAAGTCTGCATCGGATGCCGGATGCCCATCTGGGCCAAGAATAGCTTTTGTCACCTCCCAATTTATGCACTCGCATTCTTTGGATGTGAGGAAAATCTGGAGGAGCTGCTGGCAGTCATCCCATATGGGTTGGTGGGTGTGAAACACCATTTCCAAGAGGGAAATGAGACCCTGTGGTTTCTAGGGAAATGGAGGGTTTGGGGCCTTCCAGTTATACAAATCACTGGTAGAGAATGGGGCATAAACCATAAAAGGGCAGTCACTCCCGGGCAGAGGGGTCATCTGGTGCAGTGGTAAGATAGCCTGGGGTCCCCTGATGAGTCTGGCAAAGGGGGTCGGTGTCCCCATCCACGTGTTTTTGTTGGGCTATAGCGTAGGTCAGGGGTTGCTTCTCTCTCACCCTGAGCCTCTTGTCCCCTGACTAATTCTAGGGCCCGACCCCCTCTCCCATCCTGCTCATCTCCCCTGTCTTGTGTGGCCTCAGAGGGAGCATAAGGCGGAGGTCTCCATGGATCACACAGGGGGTCTTCACTCTGGGATTGGAAGACCAGAGGACCGGTTTGAGGTGGGGGAGGGGGATCCCACCACATTTTTAGAGACTTATGAGGGAACGGAGATGTTCTACGTCTGCTCCCTGGGGTCTGGTTGGAAGTGCCTGCCAATAAGACTTGAGAGGGTTTGATGTCAACACACTTACTTAGGTATTGGGGTCTTTCAGTAGCTATGTAAATCCAGACATCTATATAGGGAAGAAGGTCTGGGTGACCTGGGTTACTGTAGACCACCCGATAAGTTGAAGAAGCCCTCTGGTGGCCAGTGAGTGCTAAAAGAAGGCCACTCTAATTCACATAAAATCCTAAGAGTGCGGTGTTGCCCCGGCACCATAATCCCTGGCTCGCCTGGAAAAGTCAGAGAAGTTTTTCAGGAGACAACCCAAGGTTTTCTTTTCTTTTTTTTTTTTTTTTGAGACAGAGTCTCACTGTTGCCTAGGCTAGAGTGAGTGCCATGGTGTCAGCCTAGCTCACAGCAACCTCAAACTCCTGGGCTCAAGTAATCCTCCTGCCTCAGCCTCCCAAGCAACTGGGACTACAGCCATGCACCACCATGCCTGGCTAATTTTTTCTATATATATTTGTTGGCAAATTAATTTCTTTCTATTTATGGTAGAGATGGGGTCTCACTCTTGCTCAGGCTGGTTTCAAACTCCTGACCTCGAACAATCCACTCACCTCGGCCTCCCAGAGTGCTGGGATTACAGGTGTTAGCCACCGTGCCTGGCTCCAAGGGGGTTTTCTGAGCCAATGGACCCTGTCCCATCCTGAAAGTGAAAAGGCCAGCCGAAAGTGGGAGAGAATTTAGAAGTTAGTTCTAGGAAGGGATACACCAGGACCCACAGAGAGGGGAGTCCCAAAGTCCTGTCCGGGTCAGCAAAGGAGAAGATGGTGGTGGATTTGTCATATGTTTAGGTGGCTCCGGCCCGGAGGCTCCCAACCACTTTTTCTTTTTCTCACAGTAAAAACAACACAGTACCGGCCCCTGGGGAGACAAGTCCCCCGTTTATGTTGTTGTCCCTCCCTTTCCCAACTTGAATGGAGCCACAAGACAGACAAAGGAGGGGGAGTTTTTTCTTTCAGGTGTCCACCTGGCTGCGTCCCTCGTGGGAACTTAGGTGCATCTTGGCTAATGCAAACCCATACAAAGCCCGGCCCGGTCACTCCCTATCACGGGGAGTGCATCGCTGTTATGCCGTATGCTGCCACCACAGAACCGCAGGTTAGGACCCACTCAGACCCTGTAGCCAAAGCCGTGGGGCCACAGACTCAGTGGCTGCAAGCAGTCACCGAGTTGCTTTCACTCACACATGCATACAGAGGTTAAACTATTCCTCTCCCCAACACCCTGGGATATCCACTATCTTATCCTGACCTGGGTATCCTTACTGATGTCTCACAAAGATACCAGAGGTGGCCCTAGTGCTGCGTCAAGCAGTTCCAGTCCCCCAGAAAACTCTATACAGACACCTACTCACCAAGAGACGTCCCTTGTCCCGGCTCCACTGATCAATGGGGTCCCCAGTTTACAGCGGGGCGGAGGAACGTCTCTCCGTGGCCTCCCCTGCAGCGACTAGGGCCTGCCCCAATAGAATTTGCCCAGGAGGAGCCAAGACTCCTCCGATCTGGGTCTGCTCAGCAGTTGATCTCGCTGAGGCCTCCAAATGTTGTAACCAGTGGATCAAGGGGATTCAGACACCAGAATCCAATCAGCCAAATTAGTTTATTGATACCTGCACAGGGGCTGTCAGCACTCCATGAAAAGAGGGAGAAGCAGCCATAAACAAAGCCTTTGTGGTTTTCTTATAACTTAGGGGCTGGCAGCTATGCAAGTAAGCAATCACAGAAGCAGAACTTTGTGGTTAGTCACTAATCAAGTGAACCATGGAAAGGTACATTGAGGGACAAGGAACTTTTCCTGGAACAGGACCTCTCTATGATTTTTGAGAACAGGTCTCCTCCACTCCCTTCTCCCTCCTCTGGGAACTTTCTGAACTTTTACTAATAGTTAGAGCAAGACTGACTCCATTTTAGACTTACAGGAGCCATCTTTAGTCTATCTACTTTAGTTTCTATCCAACAACAAGATGTGACTCTTCATTTCTTTAAGTCTTCATTCATATATTTCAGAAATGCTTTATTATTTTATTTATATAGACTGCACATTTCGCATTATATTTTTTTATTGAGTAATTGTATTTTGATTTTTTAAAATTTACTTTATATTATACTCTTTCATTGCATCCTTACACTGTACTGATGAGTTATTGTGAATTATACACAGGCTATTGTCTGGCTTCTGGCTGATGTCCTCATCCCTTGCAGGGCAGAACAGGGAGGGCACTAGGTAAGTAGGTAACAAAGTATGCATCTGGGTGTTAATACAACCAGCACTAGAAGCCTGTGGGAGCCAGGGCTGCAAGAGCAGGAATCACAGCAGCAGTGGGTTGCCTGTGACCCAAATCCTCCAGGAAGTGAGTGGGCCAGCCCCAAGCAGCAATGTGGGGTGGGACCCATGCCACCTACCGTGATGCTAGGTGTCCCTGGTGACCAGAAGCCTGCAGGCACTGAAGGACCAAGAGAACTCTATAGTGGGCTGGAGCGCCTTTTTCAAAGACTCAGAGGAAGGAAAAAAAGAGACCAAGAAAGAATGTAGCTTGCAGGAGGGGTCCCGAATGGCCAGGCCTGCAGTTCCAGGTGCATGCATGCTGGGCAGGGAGCCATGACATGCGCTAGGCCAGAGGAAAAGAGGGTGCCTGCAGGATTGTCCTCTGTGGAGCAGCCCTGTTTGGTCCAGATAGTTTGTGCAACCATGGGGAAAACAAAGCACTGGTCACAGGAGGCCTACCAAGCTGCTTCCCAGTGTGTATTCCTCCCCCCCCCACCTTATCCCTTGATCCCTGCCTGGAACCTAAATGGTGGTCTCACCCTTGCTTCCAACTGCCTCCAGAGAGTCAACCAACACTTGGGGGAAGGTGAAGCCATGACCTGCAGAATTCCCCCAAAAGTGCCTGCTTTGTTTATCTGGTTAGCCGGGGCTACCACAGCAAAAACCTAGAGAGGAAGTGGACCCAGAGAAGAGCAAAGGGGAACAACCTGCCCGGATTAGTTCACCCAAGACAGGAGCCAAGCAGACATGGGGAGTGTGAACTAAAATAAAATGTTAAGGCTTCCCCACACAGGCTAACAGAATCGGCCCCCTCTCGGCAAAGCGGATAACCTAAACTTCAGTTACTAGCCATGAGAGGGGAGGTCAGAGGTGCCTTATCATGGCCCCCTCCCTTCTTGGAGAGATCCTTTGTTACTCATTATCAGGCCTAAGGCTATGTAAGACAAACCTACAGATCCTCAAATTATACAATAATATTCCTTAACTTCACTTAAAACATTCCAAGCCTTAGGCCGGGCGTGGTGGCTCACGCCTGTAATCCTAGCACTTTGGGAGGCCGAGGCGGGCGGATTGCTCAAGGTCAGGAGTTCGAAACCAGCCTGAGCGAGACCCCGTCTCTACCAAAAATAGAAATAAATTAATTGACCAACTAAAAAAAATATATATATACAAAAAAAAAATTAGCCGGGCATGGTGGCGCATGCCTGTAGTCCCAGCTACTCGGGAGGCTGAGGCAGTAGGATCGCTTGAGCCCCGGAGATTGAGGTTGCTGTGAGCCAGGCTGACGCCACGGCACTCACTCTAGCCTGGGCAACAAAGTGAGACTCTGTCTCAAAAAAAAAAAAAAAAAAAAACAACAACAAAAAAACATTCCAAGCCTTTATATGAAACTTCATTTCTTTAGCCAATTACAAGTCAAAGAGTCTTTAAACAAACCTATAACGTGTAACCACCCCTCCTTGGAGATGTCCCACCTTTTCATGCCAAGCAAATGTATGCCTTCCACATATTGATATATGATTTACCTTTAATCCTTGTCTTCCTGAAATGAATAAAATGGAAGTGTAACCCAACCATGGCCAGTCCACTTTCTCAAGGCTTCTTGGGCATTGCTTGGGCCATGGTCTGAAATTTGGCTCACAATAAACCTCTTTAAATTATTTGACAGAATTTTGCTTCTTTTCCATTGACACCAGACACCAAGCTTCAGGGCAGCACTTCAAGCTCACTATCCTGGAGCCCCTGGACCAGATTAAGGAGACATTCCAGTTCCTGAAGGTGCAGTATCACCACCTTCAAATACAATGTGAGAAACTGGTAAGTGAAAACACAGAAATTGGGAGGCACTATGTGATGTATTATGAAATGTCATATGGATTAAACACTGAAATGCACAAACAGGCTGAAATCACCAAGAAATTGAATGTCACTTGTGCACAAGTCATCCCATTTCTGTCTCACGAACATCAACAACAGGTGGCCCAGGCCTTCAAGTCTGCCAAACCAGTGACCATGGCAGAGTTGAATGTCATCCTTGTGTAAGAACTTGCAAGCTCAGGGTGTATCACAATGTGAGAAACCACCAGTGCCCCTAAAGTTCCAGCTTTAGGGACTTGGTACAATGGGGGTGAAGGAGCAGGTGGTAGGGCTGTGGCAGGTGATGACAGCTGGAAAGTGACAACTGAGATGGATCCTCGGTGCTTGATGGGGTGTGGGACCTTGGGGGTGACTGGTTCGGTGTAGGAACTATTCCTGAGATTTTTACTAGTGGTACTAGTAGTAATAATTATTATCAGAAATATAAAAATAATAGTTATTACAATTTTAGCATAACTAGAGCTGTTGTTGTTGCTACAAAGACACTGAATAAACTTTATCTGTAAAACCTGTTGGTTCAAATGAAAATCATTCAGGAGAGATTAACACCACGGGGCTTTTGTGCATCTTAGTCTGGCAAGGCCCTGACCCAGCACTTTTGCAGCAACGACCACAGAGAGCCTGAGTCCCCACACCTCTTCAGCCCTTGTGTCCAAGTAGGCAGGACTGCACTGACAGTTTTCCTCATCTTCTTCTTCTTCTTCTTCTTCTTCTTCTTCTTCTTCTTCTTCTTCTTCTTCTTCTTCTTCTTCTTCTTCTTCTTCTTCTTCTTCTTTTTTTTGGTAGAGACAGGGTCTTGCTTTGTCACCCAGGCTGGAGTGCAGTGGCACAACCATAGCCCACTGTAGCCTGGGTATCAAGTTATCTTCTTGCTTCATCCTCCCAAGTGCTGAGATTACAGGCATTAGCCACTGGCTTTCTCTAATTTTTGTTGTGGCTTCTAACATAGAACTGGTGGGGAAAGGAGAGCCAAACATGTCCCCACTCAACCAGCACATAGAGTGGTCATTGGTTGTCTGCCCTTGCCTCCTTTCTCAAGCAGGCAACATCCTCCCAACAGGACTCTTCTTTCCCTTCTTCCCCCACACAGCTCACCCTCTCCTCTGCCTGCCTTCAAGTCCCTGCCAGAGGCAAACAAATGGTGGTGTTAGAGGTTTCTGGTGGTGGAGTCCACGCTCTTATTCTATATAGCAAGCTGTCGGTAAACACTCCTCCTTCTCATTTGGGTGACGCTCATGTGTCTTCATCCAGGAATCGAAGGAACCATTAATGAGGGCATAAGGAATTTGGAGACATCAATTATTAAGAGACTACATAGAAATAAAAGTCCGCCCGGAGGTTCCTCTGTCTAGACCAAAAAAAAAAAAAAAAAAAAAAAAAAAAAAAAAAAAATCAACAGACCAACCCCAGGAGTTAAAGTAAATTCTGAGCTTTTCACAAAAGGCAGAGATGTTAAGCCTGGCAGGTTTCAAAAAAGCTGCAAGAGCTCTATACCTGAAAACTCACTCCCCAAAGCTGGAACACCATGTGTTCTGAGGGAATAGGTCACCATCTGTGACTCTAAGACATTGGCCTCTCAGGCCTCAGTGGAGAAGGGGCTTACAATTTCAAGTGTGAAATGCCTAAACAATCATCACCTTCAGGTGGATTTTGGGAAGTCTGTCCACTTAAATGGATTGGTGGAAATCACCCACAGACACATGCCTGGGAACTTTATTCTCCTCTGCTCTTACCAGATCCTGGGTAACCCAATAATTATGCTCCCTCATGACTAAATGTCCACATGAGCTAAAAAATGGAGCCAGCGAAGGTGACATTTCCATGAAGCCACAGTCCATGTCACCACCTGCAAACCTCTGAAGTTGTTCAAAAGTGAGCCATGCAGAGAATTTCTCCAACAAGGGGCCGAACATGCACTCTAGCTGGAGAAAGCAGGGGCAGCAGCACAGTGGATGATGTCTGGGCTCTAAGGCTAGTGCCTATCTATAGTAGTTTGGGAAAGCAGGCAGCTCCGTGGGCTGGAGGAGATGGATGCTGTGGAAAGACCCCTGGGTGCAGGTGGGAAAGGAAATCATTCTGCACAGCAGGAGGTTGAGCCAGGGGGAGACCCACCATATTAAGACAAATGCTAGGTGTTCTTTGCAGCCTCACACTGTCCTTACTGTCCCGCCAGGACCTGCCCCACCTGACCCTCTCCAGACTGACTTCCATCCCCAGACTGTGGCAGGGAACCACTAGCAGCCAGCAGCACTTTGAAAATTTAAAGAGCTCACTGTCCTGCCGCTGCCCCTCCAGCTGCAGCGACTCCTACCTCTGCACACCCTGAGAACATAGTCCTTCAGCCCCGGGAACAATGGGCTGAGAGTAAACAAGAGACTACAACTCCCAGAATGCCACGCGAGGCAAGCACCTCCTTGCATTTCCTGCCATTTTGGCACACTGCCCTAGAGCTTGATGCATGCTGGGATTGTATCCTGCAGCTCTGCAAACAATGGGCTCCAAGTCCTTAAGAGACTATAGCTCCCAGCATGCCTTGCAGGGAGTGCTCCATCTTGCCCCTCCCTACAGGAGCATGCACTGCCCTCAATCCCAATGCATCCTGGGATTGTAGTACTGCAACCTTGAGACAAACAGGGTCTGGTGGTGGTGTAGAAACTACTACTTCTAGCATGCCTTGTGAGGCCACCATTCTTCCCTCCCTTCTAGTACTGTGGACCTCCTCTCAGGTCGATAAATGCTGGGATTGTAGTCCCATAGCTTTGAGACCAACAGGCTTGGAGAGTTAATGGACTACACTTCCCAGTGTGCTCTGTGAATGTCCCTCCTTCTGCCTGGCCTACTTGTGTGCTCATACCAGTTTCTCCAGCTTGCCTTGGGCACAGCTTTTCAGAAACCTCTCTTGACTGCCAGAAGCTAGCCTGATCAGGATGATCTCCTCTCTGTGTAATTGTGACACTGCCTCTCCAGTAGCTGCCAGCTTCTGACTTGGCTTTCCTGAAGTTTGATTCTTCACAAACCAGCAAGGGGACAGGGCGTCTCAACATTGCTCAGGGTTTCCATGTTTATGCTTGCCCTCCAAGCCCATTGCTTCTGCCCTCCACCTACACTTCTTTCCACCCTTGCCATATTCCCCTTCTCTCAGCACCACTCTTTCCCTCTCCTCCTTCTCCTCCATTTCCATTTGGACATGAACAAAACTGTCCTCCTTAGGAAGGGGGCTAACTGCCCATGGCCCTGGTAGTTCTCAGGCTTTTTGGGAACCCAGACAGAAAACTCCCTGGAAAGTGTCAGAAATGCCAGTTCACTGCTAAAATGATAATACCTAGTTCTTGATAATCTGGTAGTTGCCTTTTCAAAGCCACCATTTTCTCGATCCTTCTGGGGTGTCTCAGATCCACCTCTGCACCTGTTGGACCCCTGGGTTAGCTGCATGACCCACACCTGAGTCAGGTCTCCAAGTGATACCCCTTTGTCAGTTATAAATAGGAGAAAACACAGGGGAAAGGTCTGATCCCTGCTTCATACAGTTAGGAGACTCAAGGAAGGACCCCCTAAGCTGCTTTGGGGCCACATGCACCACTTGTCTGACCCCCACTGAGGTTGGTTCCCAGGACTTGGGTTTCCTACTCTGGGCCTCTGGGCCATAATTGACACAGGCCAAAAGGACCCAAAGTGCATCTTGGTCCTTCCCAAAATATTAAGAAATTTTACATACGGATGTAATATACAATGTCTACATTTCTATTCTGACTTATGCTCCCATGGAAACTCTTTTGATATTCCCTATTAAATATTGTTTGGAACCATTTTTAATAATTTGCTATTGGAACTTCAGAGTGTTAATTTCCTTAATTCATGTTGGGGACTGACATTATACTTTCCTGGTTTAAGAAATAAATTCAGTGAATAATGTACATGCTCTGCCCAGAGCATTTGAAAGTAATGTGTTCCAGACAAGGTCCTTGTGACAAACGAGGTTGCTGCCTGGAGGCATAACTATAGACCCGAGTTTCTGCATTGAGGCAAGAACTGCCCAGCACTATAAGTGGATACCTGGAGGCCACACAATAAACACATTTTTCCTGTGATTGCTGCTTAGCCCCATAAGATGGCTGGTTAGTCAATGATGGGTAAGTCCCCTCAAGGAAGGGGCGACCTAAGACAGCACAGCTGCAGGGGATCGACCTAAGAGGAACTAGGGGCAAAAAATGCCCCCTGTGGCTGCCTTCCCCAACCTTGCTAATCTTGGTCTGTGATCTATGCCTGGCGCCTTGAGCAACTGCCTGGAAAACTACAGTCAGGGGACATCTGTGTCCTTAGACTACGTGTTCCGGAATGTATGGCCATTGCTACAAGGCCTGGTTGGTCATGTACAAGAAAGTAACTTTGATTTTTGGGGGTATAAAAATAAAATGACTGGTGCATTCAGCACTGCAGTCTTGTAACGGACTTTTTGTGTGTCTGTGTGTCTTTTTGTGTTCGATGTTCATCCTCTGTCCTGCAAATGGGCCACAGCAATTCTTTTATTTTTTTTTAAATCTTGCTCTGTCACCTGGGTTAGAGTGCCCTAGCGTCAGCCTAGCTCACAACAATCTCATACTCTTGGGCTCAGCAATTCTCTTGCCTCAGTCTCCTGAGTAGCTAGGATTATAGGCACAGGCCACCACGCACACCTTAGTTTTCTATTTTTAGTGGAGACCAGGTCTCACTCTTGCTCAGGCTACTTTCCAACTCCTGACCAAAATCAATCCTCCCGCCTCAGCCTCCCAGAGTTCTAGGATTACAGGAGTGAACCACTGTGCCTGGTCAATTTTCTTAATTCCATTTTCCATTTAGTTTTTCAGATTAAGTTCTATACCACTACATACTTCTGAAACTGGAGTAGGTGCAATGTCAATTCTGTGCAGGAAGTCACCACAAGAGCAGAATATCCATGGTACACATGCCTGGAGCATCAATTTTACTTCTAGATTTGAAAGACACAAATTGAGTGATTTCCAAGGTAAGAAATTAAACTGGGAAACAAGGCTGGAAAATAATCTGGCTTAAATAACTTTCAGTAACACATGTCTGACATGTCAGAGTTTGTATGAGGAATTAAAATTAAAAATAAAAGAAGCTCTAAAGATAAAATTTTCTATTACTAAAATTAGTAATAATTAGAACTCATATCAAGTTAACTGAAACTCTGCCGAGCATGCATCTGGACTCCTAGTTACTTGGGAGAATGAGTCGGGAGGATCGCTTAAACCCAGGATTTCCAGGCTGCAGTGAATATGATTGTACCACTTCACTTCAGCCTGAGCAGCAGAGTGAAACCCTATCTCAACAACAACAACAACAACAACAACACAAAAGCAAGGAAAGCCTGTTTTCTAAATGACAGAATGGCCTTTTTATGGTATTATTTGTATTTTCTTGAAGGTTGTTGACCCTTAGGATATAAATATTTAGATGTTAAACAATTTTTAGAAGTTTTCAGCTAGTGGTGTTGATGTACTTTTGTACTTCATTTAAATTTTCTGTCTTTCCCATCTCCTTCTCAGACTCAATTATTCTACAGATCTCTAAGGCTCTGTTCATTTTTTCAACATTTTTAAAACACTTTTCCTTAGATAGGATAATATCTATTGCTTTGTCTAATTTGTTTAATCTGTGGATAAGCTCAAAAATATTTTTTTTCTTTTACTAGCTTTTTATTTGGACTTTTTTTTTTTTTTTTTTTGAGACAGAGTCTCACTTTGTTGTCCAGGCTAGAGTGAGTGCCGTGGCGTCAGCCTAGCTCACAGCAACCTCAAACTCCTGGGCTCAAGGGATCCTCCTGCCTCAGCCTCCCGAGTAGCTGGGACTACAGGCATGTGCCACCATGCCCGGCTAATTTTTTTTTTATATATATATCAGTTGGCCAATTAATTTCTTTCTATTTATAGTAGAGACGTGGTCTCCCTCTTGCTCAGGCTGGTTTTGAACTCCTGACCTTGAGCAATCCACCCACCTCGGCCTCCCAAGAGCTAGGATTACAGGCGTGAGCCACAGCGCCCGGCCTATTTGGACTTTTTAATAATCTCCAGTTCTCTACTGAGGTTTCCACCTGTTCATTCATTAGAATATTTTCTTTTACACCTATGAATATATTTATAATGCCTGCTTTTAAATCCTTGTCTGCTCATTAGAGCATCTTAGACATCTTGGGGATAGCTTTTCTGCCTGCTTTTTATCTTGCGTATGGATTTTATATTTATTTATTTATATTTATCATGAATTTTATTTTGTATTATTTCTCTTATTTCAGAGTTTATTTTTTTGAGATGGAGTCTCACTGTGTTGCCCACAATAGAGTGCCATGTTGTCAGCCTAGCTCACAGCAACATCCAACTCCTGGGATCAAGTGATCCTCCTTCCTCAGCCTCCTGAGTAGCTGGGACTACAGGCATATGTCACCACTACCTGTTGGGTCTAAGGGTATGCTGCAGAAAGCATTTGCTAAATCTAGGACACTATGCCTTCTACCTAAATAAGTAGACAGCCTTTCCAATATTTGAGCCACCTCTGGGACAACAGCATGTATGGCTGGAGGAAACTTATCTAGTTCCTGGTAATCAGCCACCCCTCTGCAGGTGCTCACATGCTTTTCATGGCCACCCTGGGCTGCTGTGTGGGCTCTGTGTGTGTGCTCAATCCCACCCCTCCAGTTTGTGAATAGCTGCTACTATTTATTTGTGCCTTCCTGGGAAATAATATTTTTTGATACTATACACTAAAAATAAAATTTGAAGTCCCCAACTGACTGAATGAACTCTCTCTTGGCCAAGGGGACCTTAAAATCTGAGTTTCCAAACATGATGGTCTGAGAGGTCAGATAGCCCTCATTATATTCCCTACCTTTTAGGGTATAGTCATGACAACTGAGCAGCATTATTAATGTTAAAATAGAGATCATAAGACTGACAGAATGGACTCTACATGGCAATAAGATACCAGGTTATAAACAGAGCCTAAGATATGTAAGACCAGGGTTAAGTCACACGCCCCTGCACTTAAAGAATCAGCTATGTTCTAACTGCCACCAGGTTTTCTTTTTCTCTAGCAGCTAAGTAAGCACTGGCTTCCATATGAGCAACATTAAAACAATTTTTAGCTCCACTGACAGATGCTGAGCCTCGCTCCCTGTTCCATTAGCCATAACCACAGCTTGGACTGGCACAAGAGACTTACTTCAGTAACTTTCCCCTGATACAAAGACCACTGACCTTGGACTGGTGCTGGCTGGCTTTATAGAGGCTGCACACTTGAGTGCCTTTGTGTCCTAAAAAAGACCTTTGATGTAAAAGGCCTAATTGTAATATATTGACACGTTAATTCCCCATCCCATGGCGAACATGTGTCATATGCAACATGTATGTTTGTTCAATACATATTTGTTATGGCCGCCTTCGTGAATATTTATAGATTCTCCTATAATTTGTTAAATATGCATATTTGGCCAACCTGGAGCTTAAATTTCTGTCTTACCCCTCCCTTCTCTGCTCTTTGATGAAGGTGATTCTTCCCAACCTGTCATAATGGCCACCTTGCGGGCAACCTCAAACTCCTGGGCTCAAGTGATCCTCTGCCTCAGCCTCCCAAGGAGCTGGGACTACAGGCATGTACCACCATGCTCAGCTAATTTTTTCTATATATTTTTAGTTGGCCAATTAATTTCTTTCTATTTATAGTAGAGATGAGGTCTCACTCTTGCTCAGGCTGGTTTCAAATTCCTTACCTTGAGCAATCTGCCTGCCTCAGCCTCCCAGAATGCTAGGATTACAGGCATGAGCCACTGTGCCCAGCCAAGAAATAGACTGTAAATAAGCAACAGTTAAAAAAAAGACAAAAAACACATCATATAAAGGAATAGATTCCACAAGAAGATACAAATTTTCTACATATATAATGCACCTAATATCAGAGATTCCAGATTCATAATATAAATACTATTAGAACTGACAAAATAAATAAACAGTAATACATTAATTATGGTAAATTTCAAAACTCCACTAATATTACTAGACAGAGCACAAGAAAAAAGTCAAAAAAGAAATTATAGACTTAAGTGGAACTTTAGAACAAATGTACCTAACAGATATTTTCAGAACATTTTATCCCCAAAGTGCAGAATATACGTTCTTCTCATCAGCATATGAAACATTTTCCAAAATATACCATGTATTAGGGTACAAAGCAAGTCTCAACAAATTGAAACTAATTAAAATCAAACAAACTATCTTCTCAGTCCACAGTAGTAAAAAATTAGAAATCAATTCCAAGAATAACTCTAAAAGCCATATGAACACAATGGATATTAAACAACCTGCTGCTGAACAACCTTTATGTCAATGATAAAATTAAGATAAACATGTGAATTTTTTTCAAAATGAATGACAGTAAGGCCACTAGTTATCAAAATCTATAAAATGACATGTACTCACCAACAAATTGGTTTCACTGATCAGCACATAACTGCACATATAGGAATAACATTTATCAGGCATTGGGCAGCTGGGAGGGGGGAAGAGGGCATTAGTATATACATACATAATGAGTGTGATGTGCACCACTTCTGGTGGATGGATATGCTTAAAGTTCTGAGTAGGGGTGAGGGGAGGGCAAGGTCAACGTATCCTAAATATTTGTACCCCCAAAATTTAAATGGGTATAAATTTTATATATAATAATAAATATATATAATATATATTATATATGTATCTATATCTATATGTATTTCTATATCTATCTCTCTCTATATATATGTTTAAAAAAACTCTAAGACACAGAAAAAATTGCTCAGGGAGAAGCTTATATCACTAAAAAACTACATCAAAAATACAGGAATATCACAAATCAACAACCTAAAATCATACTTCAAGAAACTAGAAGACAAAAATAAACCAAGAACAAAGTTAGCAGAAGAAAAGAAATACCAAAGATCAGACCATAATTAAATGAAATCAAAACAACCAAAAATTAAAAAGATCAATGAAATGAAAAGTTAGTTCTTTGAGAAGATAAACAAAATCAATATTACTAACTAGTTTAACCAAGAAAAATGAGAGAAGATTCAAATAAGCTCACTCAGAAATGAGATAGGAGACATGGCATCTGATACCACAGCAATACAAAAGATATTCGGACACTAGTATGAACACCTCTACACCCACGGACTAGAAAATCTAGAGGAAATGGATAAAAACCTAGAAGCACACAAACTCCTCTGGAAAATGACATGTACTCACCAACAAATTGGTTTCACTGATCAGCACATAACTGCACATATAGGAATAACATTTATCAGGCATTGGGCAGCTGGGAGGGGGGAAGAGGGCATTAGTATATACATACATAATGAGTGTGAAGATCAATAATTAGTAGCAAATTGAATCAGTAATTTTTAAAAATCCAAACTAAAAAGGCACAAAGACCAGATGGATTCACAGCTCAATTCTACCTGAACTTCAAAGAAGAACTGTTATCATACCTACTGAAATTGTTCCAAATTATCAAGAAGGACAGAAGCCTCCTCAACTCATTATACAATGCCAGTATCATCCTGAAACCAAACCCAGGAAAGTACACAACAACAAAAGAAAACTATAGGTCAATATCGCCAATAAACATGGAAACAAAACTTCTCAACAACGTATTAGCACAATGAATTAAAAAAACACATCAAAAATTATTCATCACAATGAAATGGGTTTCATCCCAGCAATGCAAGAATGGTTCAACATTCACAAACTAACAAATGTGATTCACCACACAAAGAGATTTATAGAACAAAATCCATATGATCATCTCAATAGATGCAGAAAAAAAATTTGAAAAATAGAACATCCCTTCATGATAAAACCTTCAATGAACTAGGCATAGAGGAAACGTACCTAAAATTTTTTAAAAGGCAATATATAATGAAGACACATCTAACAACATGTTGCATAAGGAAAAAAGTAGAAAGCATTCCCCCTAAGAACTGGAATAAAATAAGGAGGCCCACTTTCACCACTTCTATTCAACATGGTACTGGAAGTTCTAGCCAGAGAAATCAGCCAAGAGAAACAAATAAATGACATACAAATTGGGAAAGAGAAACTCAAGTTATGTTTTACAATGATAAAATTTTATACCTAAAAAACCCTAAAGACTACTTCAAAAGAGTCCTTGAATAGATAAGTGAATTCAGTAAAGTCAGGTTACAACATTAATGTACACAAATCAGTAGCATTTTTATAAATTTACAGCAACCAAGTTAAGAATGAAATCAATAACCCATTCCCATTGATAATAGCTGCAAAAATGAAAATACCTCGAAATATACTTAACCAAGGAGGTGAAAGATCTTTACAAGGTGAACTACAAACCGCCAATGAGAAAAACTGTACATGACACAAATAAACGGAAGTGCATCCCATGCTCATGAACTAGAAAAGTCGATATTGTTAAAATATCCATACTGCCCAAAGTAATCAACTGATTTAATGCCATTACTATAAAAAAAACCTATGTCATTTTTCACAGAACTAGAAAAATTTATCTTAAATTTTAAATAACTGATCTTTAAAAAATGAGAAAAGATATGTAGACAGATATATTTTCCAGAGAAACCATTCATAATTACCATAGAAATGCAAATTGAAACCACAATGAGTTATCACCTCACACATGCCTCACACACATGTCAGGGTAAAGTTTATCAAAATATCAAAAGAAAACAACAATTAGCAAGAATGTAGAGAATGGGAAACCCTCATACACTGTTAATGGCAATGTAAATTGATAAAGCCATTATGAAAAATAAACTGAAGGATAATCAAAAAATCAAAAAAGAACTAACATATGATTCAGCAATCTTACATCTGGGTACATGTCCAATAAAATCACTATCTTGAAGTGATATCTGCACTCCCAAGTTCATTGCAGCATTATTCACAATAGACAAGAAAGGAGAACAATCTAAATGTCCATCAACACATGAGTCAATTAATAAAATGTGATATATATGTATTTATATATATTTATAATACATAATATGATATATATCATACACGTTATATTATGGGAATTATGGGAATTATGAGTAATTATGGGAAGTGATGGATGTGTTATTTAACTTGATTGTGGTAATAATTTCACAACGCACACATATCAAAACATCACATTATGCACCTTAATATATATATATGTATATATATATATATTTACTTGTCAGTCATACACAAATAAAGTCAAGAAAATATTAATTGGAACCAAAATAAATCTATCCACATGTGAATTGCATTTAAAATTCTTTTAAATGAGTTCTAGATATGTAAAATCCAAATTAATAAAATTTTTTGCAGTCAGGAAAGTTCTAATGAGCAAGCATGGGGTAAATACTAGAATTGGATATATGGCTAAAATATCTTAATAAATAAGAGCCAATAAATATCTTCAGAGGTAAAAATATTGAGAGACTCAATTATAAATAGGAGATTATTAATATTATACCTTGAGTAGAGAGAAACATTTCCTGGTATGAAGCTAAAATGAAAATGAATGTGTAAGAGACTTAATATGAGAATATCAACTCTGCTGAACATTGAACTAAAGAAATTACATAGTCCTTGGATGCATCAGTTTCAAAAGTATTTAAAGATTTAAAAAGTGTAATTCCATGCATTCTATTTAAGTTAGATTTAAAAAATCTGGGCTGCTTGAACAATTTAACTATAGGAAAAAAAAACTATATTTCAGAAAATGTTTTTCTTCACTAACTTGCTCAAAATTGGTTGCACTGTGGTTGCATATTTTGGAAAATATCGATCATTCTTTTATCAGAGCATATCTGTACCAAAGGAGCAACAGTGGCATGGGTATTACTGACAAGAATATGGACACTCAGGATGAAAGTGCTGTACATCTGTCTATGGTATGAAGAGGTTGAGATGATAAGGTCCACCAAGTATGTGACTACAAAGAAGCTCACCAGCAGCAGGATGGTCTGGGAGGCCCTTTTCTCTGGGGAAACTCTTGGAGAGAGGCTGGTGGCGTGAAGGTTCTGGGATTCTCTTTGATGCCTGGACAAAAAGATCACCATGTATGTACTTGAGATGAGCATGATTCCTACAAAAAAGACATCTCTGGATAATGTGAGGGCTAAAAATACTCCTCTGATAACAGCAGTCATGGGAAAGACTGAGCAGTATTTACTGGCCTTAAGTAGATTGGTCTGGGTCACATTGAAAGCAGCCACAGTGAAAAATATCAGGTTACCACTGAAAGTCAAATTGATGGACCAGAGAAATAAATAAACAACGATAATATTATTTCTGAATTTATGTTTAAACTTTGCCAGCCAGGAGGTGCTGGGGCTGATGGTGATGGCCTGAAACACACTCAGGTGGCAGGTGGTGCAGATAGAGAGGCCCCTCAACACTCTGTTTAGGAAGAACAAAGTTTTACATTTGAAGTCATTCAGAAAAGGCAGTGGTTCAAATGTATTTTGAGACAAATTAAATACCACGGTGAGAAGCATCACTACATTAATGAAGGCCAAGTGACAGCTGATGAGGTCATGAGGCTTAGGCCTGTGATCCTGAAGGAATATGAAAATATGGAAGAAAAGGAAAAAGATATTGGCTAAAAATCCAATGGCAGTTTGGACAAAAAACGCATTTTCAATAATACAATGGTTGGAAAGTATGTCCATGCTAATGGTGTAGAGGAAATATATTTCTTATATCTGGAGGAAAAAAAAACCAATAAATCTGACATCATTAATGTTTGTTCTTCAGTGTTTGAAATGATCACCATTATTATTATTTTAATTTGACCCACTGATTTTTGGTTAATTCTAACTATCTCATGTAAATTCTGGATAGTACTGTCTCTGCAGTATTTTCTACATCAAATAACATAGATGTCAAAATTAACATATCTGCAATAATGCCTGTATAGAGTGCACACTTTCTCAACTCTTAATATGCCTGAGCCTCCCTTTTAGAAATTATATTGTTGTTATTCTGTATTTCCTCATTTTACATTCAGCACCCAGAATAGCAATGAACATATGAAATTACTCAATGTAAACTTGTCCTTACACCAAAAAAAAAAAGTACTCAGTGATATTCGTGTAGTTGAATTGAAAGAAAGTTTTTGTGCATGTAGAAAGAATTTAAAATTCAGTTAACTCATTCTCACAAACCTTCACCTTAAGACATTCTATTCTTCATCACCCTTTCACAGTTTTGAACCGTGGTGATTCTACTGGACCGACTGTAATAATTAATGACAATGTCCATATGCTTTAATCAACAGATTACCCTCTTGACTACATAAGAAATCTTATATTTCCTTTGCATAAATTGTAATGTATTGCAAGTGTCTGAAAATTAATCTGGACATCTTTGGGGTGGTGGCCATTACCGTGCTTACCAGAAACCTGCTAACTGTATTATCTAAAAATTGTCCAGGCTCTCTCCAAGTTTATTTTCCTCAGAGATCCTTTATTTATTTATTTTTTTACTTACTTTTATTTTCATCTTTAAATTGTATTACTCTTTCTTTTTTAATACAAATTCTTCAGTGGGACATAGATCCTTTATGATACTTTTTAAATCTAAGTACAAGACTACTAATGTCCACTTCTCAGTTATCACGAGAAAAAGCACACTTTTAATCAATTTAATATAACAATGAGGTTGCATCAATGTGATCACATGTTTATTCCTTTCCTGAGACTTCACTTACTTCAGGGATACTCTGAAGTGTCTAGTAAAATACTGTCTTCAATAGTAAAGATAATTCCACTAAAGTTTTGTTAGAATATTTCCAAAACCAGAACATCTTGTAAAATTTCACAGAATAAATTTGCAGTTATTTTGTCAGATTACTTAGCTTGGACTCAGGCATCATTATTTTATCAATTGAATTTAACCCAGGGATTAGAACAACTTATTATTATGGCATTGAAGAATAAAAGAAAATACACACTCTGAGAAAAAAGTATGTCAACTATATTTTCAAGGTTACTTATCACTCTACTGTTATATAAATATGAATATGTGAGAAAGTGTAGAAATGTTCACAACCAACATTCTTTGATAGTAAAAAGGAATTAATGGGTGAGGTAGAAAATTGCTCTAAAACAATTTGACATATATACTTTTACAAAGGATACATTTTATAGTTGACTAAATGGTTCTTTCTCTTTCTCCAAAATCTTAATCTAGTAAGGGAATATATTTATCTTAGCTGAAAGAACAAAACAAGTAGTTTCTACCCATATGTAGTGGCATTCTTGGCACTGTTGCATTCTGCAATCAATTGAGAACAAAGAGGCTTATTGCCATAAGGTTAAATAAATGGTTTAATGTTCCCCACATATTAATATACTCCAGTACTAATAAAAGAATATTTGGGCATGGACTACAGATATATGGAAAATTACTTCATTAGATAGTGTAGATAATAATTTTAGTGTTTTAGTCTCTACCAACAGATAATCAGCTCACCCCCTCTAATTCATGCCCTTCACTTTGTAAATGTATATGTAAAATTACATATTGAAAAAGACTTTATCTTCTGGATCATCAAATGGTGTATTTCTCCATGAGATTCTTGAGGACATTGCCACTGAGCCTGCACAGAAAAGAATCATGGTCCCCATGGAATAGGGTGTACAAATAATTAATTTTAATAATAAATATGCTGTATTATATTTTTGAAATTTATCTCAACTGCCAGAATTAAACAGATAGTTACCTTCAAAATTCAAATTTTAGGCCGGGCGCGGTGGCTCACGCCTGTAATCCTAGCACTCTGGGAGGCCGAGGCGGGCGGATTGCTCGAGGTCAGGAGTTCAAAACCAGCCTGAGCAAGACCCCGTCTCTACCAAAATATAGAAAGAAATTAATTGACTAACTAAAAATATATATACAAAAAAAAAATTAGCCGGGCATGGTGGCGCATGCCTGTAGTCCCAGCTACTAGGGAGGCTGAGGCAGTAGGATCGCTGAGCCCAGGAGATTGAGGTTGCTGTGAGCCAGGCTGACACCATGGCACTCACTCTAGCCTGGGCAAGAAAGTGAGACTCTGTCTCAAAAAAAAAAAAAAAAAAAATTCAAATTTTAAACTGGTTGTCCTTTATATTAATTTGGTAATTATGACAACTCCATTATAGGAGAACGATAGGATTTGTAATAATATGTTGATAAATTGGGAGCAATGAAATAGAAGAAAAATCTACAGACATTACTTATATTTTGGTTAAAGTGCAACAAAGAATTGGATTCTAACTGGTACATTTAAAAAATTGGAATGCACATCTTAGTTCTCATTATGGGAAGTGACAACCAGAGGCTGCTGGGGCTTAGAGTGAAGCTCTTGAACACTCATTGTAGAAAGATAACGCAGGTTACATTCACTGACTGACTTTCACCTTAGACTAGTCTCAATATTGTAAGTCCCAAAGTGGATACATAATTATGACTAATGGTGGGGAAAATAACATGATTAAATGCACCAAGAAAAAAACTCATCATACGGGGTATGAATCAGACACTTGAAGTAAAGATAAAATGTATAATCAAAGGAGGGAATAATTTATAGGAAACCAACAGCTATTTTAGCTAGAATGAATAAGAAATTTTAAAGACAAACTAGTTTGGGAAAATCTAAATTCTTATCTTTATCACAATATTTAATTTTTATAGTAGTGTTATTTTATTAGTTTTATGACAAATTCATAAATTTTACTTATAAACATTATGAATTTTATTTATCAATGATGGCACTCGAAAATGATATTTGTACTCTGCCTATTTAAAATTAAAAATATGATATATTTAATAAAAATCAGATGTTTTATTACTATATTAATTAAAATTGCCATTTTTATTATAAATTTCCCCTTTTTTTTTTTTTTTTTTTTGAGACAGAGTCTCACTTTGTTGCCCAGGCTAGAGTGAGTGCCGTGGCGTCAGCCTAGCTCACAGCAACCTCAGACTCCTGGGCTCAAGCGATCCTACTGCCTCAGCCTCCCGAGTAGCTGGGACTACAGGCATGCGCCACCATGCCCGGCTAATATTTTCTGTATGTATTAGTTGGCCAATTAATTTTCTTTCTATTTATAGTAGAGACGGGGTCTCGCTCTTGTTCAGGCTGGTTTTGAACTCCTGACCTTGAGCAATCCACCTGCCTCGGCCTCCCAGAGTGCTAGGATTACAGGAGTGAGCCACCGCGCCCAGCCAATTTCCCCAAATTCATTGAACAGTCTTATAAGATCTATGATTGATCATTGACAGGAAAAAGTGATTATGAGGATTTTAAGTTCCAAGTCATGGGTTTTGATTGATGAGTGTCAATAAGTTGCATCATAAGAAATATAGCAGGCAGTCCTGGCGCAGTGGCTCATTCCTGTAATCCTAGCACTCTGGGAGGCTGAGGCAGGCGGATTGCTCCAAGTAAGGAGTTCGAAACCAGCCTGAGCAAGAACGAGACCCTGTCTCTACTCTAATAGAAAGAAATTATTTGGCTAATATATATATATATACAATATAGTAATATATATAGAAAACTAATATATATATAGAAAACTAATATATATAGAAAACTAATATATATAGAAAAATATTAGCCAGGCATGTGGCACATGCTTGTAGTCCCAACTACTTGGGAGGCTGAGGCAGTAGGATTGCTTGAGCCAAGGAGTTTGAGGTTGCTGTGAGCTAGTGTGACACCACGGCACTCACTCTAGCCTGGGCAACAAAGTGAGACTCTGTCTCAAAAAAAAAAAAAAAAAAAAAAAGGAAACATAGCAGGCAAACTCAGAAAAGCAGAATACATACCCACCAAGGTTAATTCCATGAAAATATCTTATGAGATACATACATGTCAGAGGAATAAATATGATAAGCATTAGATATCATTTTATGATTGCAATGCATGAATTAACAATTCCTTAGAAATTGAACTTAATTTACAGTACAGTTGGAAGTACAACTTTTGCTGACAAGGATATTGATAATTACAAAATATTTAATTATCAGCTGTCCTGTGGGAAAGATTAGGCAGGGAAAGTGTCACTGCAGAAGTCAGAGACAGAGAACCACTGGAGGGACTTGATCAAAAATTCTGTGCTCCCAATTTTGGAAAACCTTAAACATGTTGGAAGTTTTCTTGGTTTCTATTTTGTTTGCTTTCTGATTATCCCACCCAAAAAGATGCCAGTGAGTGTAAAACTCTTTTTTTTCTAAAGGCTTGAACGTTCTTGTACCATCATGTCCCTGTGCCTTACAGTAGAGAGATGATGAGAGTCATAATAACTGTGTCAAACACTAAATTTAGAGACATATTTTGTAGTTAGAAATTGAAATTTGCTGGATTGCATTCTTTTCTTTTCATGTACATTGACTAAAGATACTTGAGGTTATTTTTCCCTGACATTATTCTTCTTAAACCAATAAAATCAAGACATTTACAGCATTTAAAAATACTTTCATTCCTTTGTCTCATGTTCAAAGACAAAAGTATTTTGTACTGTTAAATTTTTTTGAGGCTTTGATGCCATCATTGGTCACAAATGTGCAATCATTATTATTATTACTTTTTATTTCTGTTTCATTACTTTTACCTCATTCTCTCTGCCTTCCATTTTAAAAACCAGACATTAGAATGGAAATATCCCTCCTGAAATCAGTCATTAATTTGTGTATTTCAAGAATGAGTTGAAATATCACACTTGTGAATATATGTTTTAATAAGCAAATTCCAAATTTGAAACTTTCAGAGGAGACTGTAAATATAGAAAATTTACAATTTTTTTAAAGTAAAAAAATATTCTGCCTCTCAAATTGTACAAAGTATTATTCTTCCATTACTATAAAATGACCTATATTAATACACATAACATTTTATAAGTTTTAGTTTAATAAAAAATATAAAATAATAAAACTATATTCATATAGGTATTTGTAAACATGCTTAATATTACAATCTCTCATATCTGTCATGTAGTAATTAACACTACATACATTTGATAAATGGCAAAAGGAGGTATTTTTAATTTCATAACAACCAGGAATAAATCCTGTATGAGCAGTTATTATAACAGAGTAAAAAAAATGATATTTATGATCATTTGCTAAGAGATAATTAATATAATATGTTGAAAAAATTATTTCATATATTATGACATCTTAATTTTAAATTGTTGTAAACCGTATAAAGGCACTATAGTTTTTCTAAATTAAAAAAATGTAAAAGAACAATGAAGAATGACTTTTCTGAGCCTTTTGAAGTGGTTCAGATTTCTTTTCTTATACAATGTAAAATTTTACCGATGTACATGCCATAAGTCAAACTAAAAAAAAAGTAAAATACAATCTCAATTAAAATGCAAATTGCAAAATTTGAATTTTAACAGCAAGTAAAAAATTACAAAAGCCTTTCAAATTTATAAATGTATAGCCTCATAAAATGTACAAAATTATCTTTGATTTTGGAAACATCTAGTATATTTAGTTATTATTCTCTGAACTATAATACTGAGATTATGAGAAGACAATTCTTTTAGTAATTTGTTAAGAAAATTCTGACACCCAACCACCCAGCTGAATATTGAGCTCTCTCTGTTAGTAATGCTGACAAATAGATGCTCACCCAGCTGTGTCTTGAAGTACATCCACGTGTGAGAGATGAAGTCCTCAAAATATGATTTAAAAGAAGTCATGACATCAGCTCATCTCTCCCCAGGCCAATAATTTTTTAAGGCAGCTACAGAAGGGAGACAAGGACTAGCTTTGTGGTTGTTACAAAGGGAGCCACCAAAGGGAAAAGGGAACTTACCTAATTACCAGAAAACAAAATAGGAACAGCAGGGTTCCCAACTTTTCCCCATGTGAGCTCATTTTCTAGATAACTTAGGCCCAGTGAATTGTATGATCTCAGTCCTTGTCAACAAAACAGATATGTCCCAATAATACAATCTTCGAAATGAGTTGAAGAGCTTGTCAGATTTCCCAGTGCATCCCCGCTGGTTCAAATGTTTCATCATGCATTTCATATATGTTCCTCATTGTTCTCTAATTTTCAGGGTAAGAACCAGACCAAAAGTACCTTTGGGGGAATCAGAAAAATACCACCTCTATTAGCTCTACATAGGCAAAGTGCTCTGTTCCCCAGAGGACACAGCTCTGAGCCAGGGCACTAGATATGAAAAAACAAAAAGTGGGCTGTTATTCACTTTTTCTTTTCACTAACTTGTCCAGGTGCACTTATTAAGAACAGGAGAATACCTTGATTCCAAGTGCCATGAGTTTTGTGTTGTGAACTGTACCCTTTCAGACACTCTAGTGATATGTGAGATATTAAGCTATTCTGATGGTGTGTTCCACAACCTCAACTCCTGGTCTTACCTGATGCTTCTACTCGTAGGAAATTTTTATTGCAAACACTCAGCGGTAGAGCACCCACAATCTAGCAATAGCTATTTCTCTCTTTTATGATGCTCATATAGGAAACACTTCTGTTATTGTTAAACCTAACTTCAACTTAATCATAATTATGATTCATGATTCACTTTATCAAACATTATCTAATTTTAAAATTATGAATGTTTTTGTTATCAACCTATGGACATTATCATAGGGTAGAGCTCAGACTGCTGGTGCTCAGCATGATGTGCTGTCACGTGCCATCTATGATCGTCTAAAAAATAAGTTTTCCATCTGGTTTCAGTCAGAACCACTAGCTTCACAGACTTGTATTGTACAAAAAGTTTAATTCTTTCTTCCATCTCCAACCTAGTCCGTTATATCATTTGTTATCATCAATATGACTTCATTTCTCAATGCAGTTGGCTTTCTTAGGTCTTGATTTGTTTGCTGTCTTGTAAGATTTCAACTCCATTTTAAACTCTTTTGTCAGCTCCCCACATATAAAAACTGTTGGTCTGGAAGAATGGCTCACACCTGTAATCCTAGCATTCTGGGAGGACAAGGAAGGAGGATCACTGGAGGTCAGGAGTTTGAGACCAGCAAGAGTGAGATCCTTTCTGTATTAAAAATACAAAAAAAAATTAGCTGAACAACTAAAAGTATATAGAGAAAATTAGCTGGGCAAGGTGATGAATGCCTGTAGTCCCAGCTACTCAAGAGCCTGAGGCAGGAGGATTGCTTGAGTCCAGGGGTCTGAGGTCACTGTGAGCTACGCTGACACCAGGGCTCTCTAGCCTGGGCAACAGAGTAAGATCTTGACTCAAAAAAAAAAAAAAAAAGAAAAAGGAAAATGAAAGAAAAAACTGTTGACCAAAAGTCTCATATCAAGGCAAGCTATCTATCAATAATAAAGGCAAAATAAACATATTTTGGGCAAGCAAAACCAGAAAATTTAGTGCTAGCAGACCCACCTTGCAGACAATATTAAAGTGAAGTTTTTATAGGCTGAAAGCAATTTATCATAGATACTTATTTAAATTCACATAAAATAAGAAAGAGCAACAGGCAAAAGTAATTATGTCATTATAAAATATAGTATAAAAGCTCATTTCTTTTCATTTCCTATCTTAACTCATCTAAGAAATTATATAAAAATATGAGTATATGTTTTATTGTTGAGCCTATTACAAATTTAATTTTAATATATTTTTCAATAACAACACAAAAAAGGCAAATAAGAACAAAGCTGGTTTATTTTTGAGACAGAGTCTCGCTCTTTGCCCAGGCTAGAGTGAGTGTCATGGCATCAACCTAGCTCACAGCAACCTCAGATTCCTGGGCTTAAGCAATCCTCCTGTCTCAGCCTCCCAAGTAGCTGGGACTACAGGTATGCACCACCATGACTTGCTAATTTTTTTCCTACATATATTTGTTGGCCAATTAATTTCTTTTTGTTTATAGTAGAGATGAGGTCTCACTCTTGCTCAAGCTGGTTTCAAACTCCTGACCTTGAGCAATCTGCCTGCCTCAACCTCCCAGAATGCTAGGATTACAGGTGTGAGCCACCGCACCGGCCTCGATTTTTTTGATAGAGGCCAATCTCACTGGATTTAAGTGATATTGTGGTTTTGATTTGCATTTCTCTAATGATTAGAGATGTTCAGCATTTTTTTTATATGTTTGCTGGCCATTATTCTGTCTTCTTTGGAAAAATTTTTGTTCATTTCCATTGACCATTTCTTGATGGGGTTGTTTGATTTTTTTCTTGTTAATTTTTTTGAGTTCTACATAGATTCTTGTTATTAGACCTTTATCAGAAGAGTAGAGGTAAAATAATTTCTCCTATTCTGTAGGTTGTCTAATGATAGTTTCCTTGGCCGTGCAGAAGCTTTTTCATTTGATCAGACCCCATTTGTTTATGTTTGTTGTTGTGGAGATTTCTTTGGGGGTCTTCTTCAAGAATTCTTTCCCTAGGCCAATGTCTGAAATGGTCTTCCCAGCATCTTTGTCCAGGATTCTAAAGGTTTCATGCCTTAGGTTTAAGTCTGTTATCCATCTTGAGTGGATTTTTGTGAGGGGGAGGAGGTAATGATCCAGATTCTTTTTTCTGCATGTAGATATCCAGTTTTCTCAGCATCATTTATTCAAAAGAAAATGACCAGATGGGCTTGATATCAGGGATGCAAGGCTGGTTCAACATATGCAAATCTATAAATGCTATTTGCTTCATAAATAAAAACAAGAACAAAGACCATATGATTATCTCAATAGATGCAGAGAAAGCATTTGGCAAAGTCCAACACACCTTTATGATAAAAGCTCTTAACAAAATAGGCATAGGGGGCTCATATCTTAAAATTATCAAGTCCGTTTATGACAAACCTATACTGAATGTGGAAAAATTGAAACCATTCCCACTTCCAACTGGAACTAGACAAGGATGCCTACTATCTCCTCTTCTATTCAGTATAGTGTTCAAAGTCCTAGCTATAACAATCAGGCAAGAGAGGGGTTTTAAGGGCATCCAAGTGAGGACAGAAGATATCAAGCTCTCATTCTTCACTGGTGATATCATATTATATCTAGAAAATCCCATGGATTCGTCAAAGAGACTCCTAGATTTGATAAATGAATACAGTAAAGTCTCAGGTTACAAAATCAATATACACAAATCGGAGGCATTCATATATGCTTATAACAGTCAAGCCAAAATTCAAATAAAAAATACAATACCTTTCACTATAGCCCCAAAGAAAATTAAACATCTAGGAATATATTTCATGAAAAATATGAAAGACTTAATACAAGGAGAATTGCAAAATGCTAAAAAAAGAAATTGTAGAAGATGGAAACAGATGGAAAAATCTATTTTGTTCATGTATGGGGGAAATCAATATCATTAAAATGTCAATAGTACCTAAAGTGATCTACAGAATAAATGCAATCCGCATCAAAGTCCCATCATCATTCTTTACAGATCTAGAAAAAAAATAATTACTCACTTGGTATGGAACCAGAAAAGACCTCGTATAGCCAAAGCAATCTTAAGAAAAAAGAACAAACTGGGAGCTGTCAGTCTTGCAGACTTCAAGCTGTACTATAAAGCAATAATAACTAAATCAGCCTGGCACTGGCACAAGAACAGAGCCATTGATCTTGGGAACAAAAAGAGAATTCTCATAAGGTGGAAATTTTTAAAAATGAGCCAAAATTAATTATGAATCTTAAAAGTACAATTAGTAAAATAAAAATGACTTAAGAGAGTCATTAAATAGCAGATTTGAGCATACAGAGAAAAGAATCAGCACATTTGAATATAGTTTAATTTTAATTATTCAGTCTGACTAACAAAGAGGGAAAAAAGGAAGAAAAATGAACCTATCCTAAGAGACAGGCAGTTGAATCTCAAATGTACCTACACAGGCATTATGGAATTCAAAGATGGAAAGAAGAGAGAAAAAGGGGCAAGATTATTTTTAAAGAATAATCACTTAAATCATTATGGAAAGGTATAAATTGAACAACTCCAAGAATCCTTATGACCTCCAAGTAGCATAATCTAAGAAAGATTCACCTTTTATAATTCAGCTTTCAAAGGCCAAAGACAAAAAATACGTTGAAGGCAGTAAGAGAGACTTGACTTTTCATTTGCAAAGCATACTCGCTAAGTTAAAAGCTGATTTCTCATCAAGTCAGCTGACAGCAGGATTACATATGCAAGTAATGAGTATTGGTGGAATTTATCAACCTAGAATTCTATCTTCAGAAAAAAGTTCTCATAGCACCTGTTCAGCAGGTGAATGTCCACTCACTCTGAGGCACAATGGTGACTCAGTTGTCTACCAGCTGTGTCCTTAGGATATCACTGCTGTTCCTCTGACAGGTAGTGTGGTCAGAAGATGAACCTCATAGGGTTCCTGTAGGGACTGAATAGCCTACAGCATGGCAAGCAGGCCCCTACATCGCTCTGTGGAAAAGCCGTGGGGTGTGTTGTAGTTGTTCATATTTATTATTTTTCCTCTCCTCCTTCACTGAAGAAGCTTTCTGCCTCATGCTTCAATGGCCCATATTTCTCTAGATAATAGAAAAGAACATAGAAAGCAAACATGGTTTCCCATTGTTAAAGAATATTTGGGTGTCCTTTTAGCTAGTCTTTACTCTTGATAGACAGAACAGTGGTCCCAGGGTACCACAAGAGTGTCTCCAGGCTTAGATAGATATTTGGGAAGGTTCTGGTTTGGGTTCATTCATTAGCCAGGTGTTTTGTACAGGCACTTTTATAGATACTTGGCATACTTTAATGAACAAAGCGTATGACAGTCCCTGAGTCTCAGTTCTATTCAGAAAGCAGACACAGTAGACATCAGATGAAGTTCATGGCCTCCTCTGTGTAAGGAGGCATCTCTCTGATTCTTATCAGGATGACAAACACCAGGAACAACTAAAAAAATAATGAATTTGGGATCTGAAAAAAGAAACTCCTGCCCCACCCAAAGTATGGGAGATTCTGAGGACTGTAGCTAGAGATGACTGACAGATCCCTGGGTCTCACACATCTTATAATTCTCATGAGGGGCCTGAGGTCTAGGGTTTCCCTTACAGGAGGAAAAGAGTCTAGGGTTGCTGTGGGTGGGGTCCCATGTCTCTGAAAATGAGAGGACCATCTCCATATTATACTGGCAACATCTCCATATGGCTGTTCTCCATGCCAACAGCCAGCCACTCTCTAATGGGGCAGTGTCCCAGGGAGAAGATCTGGGAGGTGTAGTCATTCTGCTGCAGCTGTCATCCTCACACAATTGCCAGGATCTGACAGTGCTGTCCAAACTGTCCCCCAGAGCTTGGTGCCATATTACAAATGTCAATACACCTGACTGTATCTATGTGGCCCTGGAACTGTCTCATTAGTGTCTGGTTGTGCAGATCTGTGACATCACAGTGTGAGAAGCAGACCTTGGAATTCAGGCTGATGGCCAGGATATAGCAGGTAGCAGCTGGGGATGTCAGTTCTGCTTTGATGTATGAGGTCTGACCTGCCAGGTCTCAAATGGGCAAAGCACTGGCTTCCCCTATCACTACCAGAGTGCCACAATCAGGTTGCAATTATAGAAATGGATATAAATATCTTTATTTAGACAGTAAAGCTGAGAAACAGAACTCTTATTGCCAGGGGATTGATGTCCCAGATCATGATGCAACCCTTCCTACTCATGTACACATGCCTCGTGGGGTTGTGGATGTTCATCGTGGTTGAGGATGTTGATCTGGTGAGCATTCTGAGGGATTCAAGGTCCAATGAGGGCATGAGGTTAAAGGGAACAGGTTGCATCAGAAACATTGCAGTAATGTAGAAGGAATATGTAGGTTTCCACCTAGGGATTCTTACTAAGTTTGGAGGCAGGACAGGTACTCTCATGTGAGGTAGAGGATCAAACCCCACTCATTGGGAAGCATACTTAGGCCATTCCTGCAGCCACCACACTTATCTGGGGAAACATGATGTGCAGCCTTTTGTAAGTGGCACTTGTTCTGGTCAGCTTGCTGTTCTTACTAGTTTTGGGGACCATCCCAAATGTAGCAGTGTTCAGAGTTGGTCATTTCCAGGTGTGTTCTCAAATGAGCTGCCATTTAGTTAATGAGGTGGTCCCTAACTGGAGGCATGTTGAGGCCTGGACCAACTCCCGGATGGGCATTGATGCCCAGCATTGGCACATCACTTTGAGGTATTGGTGTGCTGTATTCAAGAACAGGTGTGCTGGTTTTTTCACGCAAGCTCCTTTCTTTGGATTTCAAAGAATTGGAACTTCCCAAGGGGGCCATGGAGGCTGGGCTGCTACAAGTATCTTTTTTGGCTTACAATTTTTTTTTTTTTTTGAGACAGAGTCTCGCTTTGTTGTCCAGGCTAGAGTGAGTGCCATGGCGTCAGCCTAGCTCACAGCAACCTCAAACTCCTGGGCTCGAGCCATCCTTCTGCGTCAGCCTCCCAAGTAGCTGGGACTACAGGCATGCGCCACCATGCCCAGCTAATTTTTTATATATATATCAGTTGGCCAATTAATTTCTTTCTATTTATAGTAGAGACAGTGTCTCGCTCTTGCTCAGGCTGGTTTTGAACTCCTGACCTTGAGCAATCCGCCCGCCTCGGCCTCCCAGAGAGCTAGGATTACAGGCGTGAGCCACCGCGCCCGGCCTGGCTTACAATTTTTGTTAGTTTGGTTTTTCAAATGTGAATAGACAGTGATTGTTTTTTGAGGCGGGTCCTCAAAAGACACATCCACATGTAAGGTGTCACATTATTTGTCACCATCACTGGTGAAAGCTGGAGTCTTTATCATTAACCTTCATTTTCTTGAATTAGTCAGAAAACTCCAGTACATTTATGCATTTATCTGTGCCCTTTAGACTGGGCCAAAGAGGGCATTATTTGTGCTTGACACTCTATCTTTGTGGTGCTCTGCATAGTGGTGCTTCTTGTAATCCTTTAATGCTAAGTGAGACCACCCACTCAGAGCACTACACAGTGCCAGAAGGTGGGGACTGCCCCAGATGGGCAGGATTTCTGGAGGAAGAGGTCCCCAAGCCTGAGACATTAGGGGTACTGGTGGTCTGTGGCACTGTGAGAGACACGGATCTTGCAACTGCTGTAGCACAAGGATGACATTCAACTCTGCCATAGTAAGTAGTTTGGCAGGCTTGAAGGCCTGGGTCACCTGTTGTTGATGTTCCTGGGACAGAAATGGGATGAGTTGTGCATGTCGCATTCAATTTCTTGGTGATTTCAGCCTGTTGGTGCATTTCAGTGTCTAATCCATATGACATTTCATAATATATCACATAGTGCCTCTGCATTTCTTTGTTTCACTTCCCATTTTCTCACATACAATTTGCACGTGGTGATACTGCACCTACAGGAACCGGAATGTCTCCTTTATCTGGTCAAGGTATTCCAGGATAGTGAACTTGAAGGGTTGGCCTGAAGCTTGGTGCCTGGTGTCAATGGAAAATAAGAAAAATTCTGTCAAATAATTTAAAGAGGTTTATTCTGAGCCAAATTTGAGGACTATGGCCCAAGCAATGCCCAATAAGCCTCCAGCAAGTGTACTTGCCATGGTTGGGCTACAGTTTAATTTTATACATTTCAGGGAGATACAGGGATTACAGGTAAATCATAAATCAATATGTATAGAAGGCATACATTGGTTTGGCATGAAAAGGTGGGACATCTCAAAAGGGGGGTGTTTATAGGTTATAGGTTTGTTTAAAGACTCTTTGACTTGTAATTAGTTAAAGAAATGAAGCTTTGTCTCAATGCTTGGAATGTTTTAAGTTAAGGAAGTCTGCTAATCAGAGACAAGCTACCTATTTCTTGTATAATTTGAGGACCTACAGGTTTGTCTTACATAGCCTTAGGCCTGATAATGAGTTACAAAGGATAACTTCAAGAAGGGAGGGGGCCATAATAAGGCACCTCTGACCACCCTTCTCATGGCTAGTAACTAAGGTTTAGGTTATCCCCTTGGCGAAGAGGGGGTACATTCAGTTAGCCAGTGGGGGACAGCCTTAAGATCTTATTTTAGTTCACACTCCCCATGTCCCCTGGGCTCATGTCCTGGGCCATCAAGTCCAGGCGGGTTACTCTCCTTTCCTCTTGTCCCGGTCTGCTTCCTCTCTATGTTTTCACTGTGGCAGCCCAGCCTAATGAGATACACAAACGGGGCACTTTTGGGGACTCCCACAGATCGTGGCTTCACCTTCCACCAAGTACGGGTGGACTCCCTGGAAGTGGTTATGAGCAAGGTTGAGGCCACCATGGAGACTCCAAGTGGGGAGCCAGGGATGACTGGGGGTGAGGGAAATACACACCGAGAAGGAGTTTGGCAGGTCCCCTGTGACCAGCGCTCAGTGCTCCCCACGGTTGTACAAACCCTTTTGACCTGGCAAGGCTGCTCCACAGAGGACAGTCCCACAGGTGCCCTCTGCTCCTCCGGCCCAGGGCACATCATAGCTCTTTGCCTCAAGCATGGGTGCCCCCCACTGCAGGCCTGGCCATTCAGGACCCCTCCTCCAAGCTACATTCTTTCTCGTTCTCTTTTATTTCCTTTCTCTGACTCTCAGCAAAGGGCACTCCAGCCCACAACAGAGTCCTCTCAGTAGTGCGGCGCCTGTGGGTGGTCACCAGTGACACCTGAGGTCGCTGTAGGTGCCATGGGTCCTACCCTGCAGTGCCAGCTTGGGGCTGGCACAATGGCTTCCTGGAGGATGTGGGGCATAGGTAACCCACTGCTGCTGTGATTCCTGCTCTTGCAACCCTGCCTCCCACAGGCTTCTAGTGCTGGTTGTATTAACACCCAGATGCATACTTTGTTACCTACTTAACTAGTGCCCTCCCTGCCCTGCCCTGCAGGGGATGAGGCCGCCAGCAGGAAGCCAGACAATAAATAGCCTGTGTATAATTCGCAATTACTCAACAGTACAGTGTGAGGAAGCAATGGAAGAGTATAATATAAAGTAAATTTTAAAAATCAAAATACAATTACTCTGTAACAAATTTAATGGGAAACGTGCAGACTATATAAACAAAATAATAAAGCATTCCTGGAATATATGAACAAAGACTTAAAGAAATGGAGAGTCATATCATGTTCTTAGATAGAAACAAAATCAACAATATAAAAAGGTCCTTTATCCTTAAGCTAACTTCAACATTGCGTTGTATTTCATAATAGATTTTGTTAGCTTTTTTAAAGCTAACAATGATTTTGTAAATTGCACATGGAAGAACAAACGTATAAGGATAGCCAAATTCCTGAGGAAAACACACAATGAGGTGTTCTGCTCCAATAAGATATTAAAACACATTAAAATGTTCCATAGTTAAAGCAGTGTGGGGTTGATGAAAGCAGACAAACGGATCAGGACAGCAGAAAATTCCCAAACCTACCAGAGTGTGTAAGAAAAGTTAAAAATAAAAAATACAACCTTCACTAAATCTGAAATTTTAAAATGTTTGTCATCATACAGTTTCCAATTCTGAATACGACATAAATTATTTATAAATGGATATAACAGTTTTTTTTAGACAAAGTCTCACTCTGTCACCCAGGGCTAGAGTTCCGTGGCGTCAGCCTCGCTCACAGCAACCTCAAACTCCTGGACTCAAACGATCCTCCTGCCTCAGCCTCTTGAGTAGCTGGGACTACTGGCATGCGCCACCACGCCTGGCTAATTATTATTATTATTATTTTTAGTTATTTAGCTAATTTCTTTCTAATTTTTTTATTTTTTTGAGACAGAGTCTCACTCTGTTGCCCAGGCTAGAGTGAGTGCCCTGGCGTCAGCCTAGCTCACAGCAACCTCAAATTCCTGGGCTCAAGCGATCCTCCTGCCTCAGCCTCCCAAGTAGCTGGGACTACAGGCATGTGCCACCACGCCTGGCCTCTTTCTAATTTTTTAGTAAACACGGGGCCTCACTCTTGCTCAGGGTGGTATCAGACTGCTGAGATGAAGCAATCCTCCCGCCTGGCCTCCCAGAGTGCTACGATTACAGGTATGAACCACCATGCCAGGCTTGGATATAACCTATATACAAGGTTAAATGCAAATACCCTCCAGGTGGTGCCAGGTCCCAGTGCAGAGAGAAAGCCCTGGTTGCTGCCATTAGTAGGTGGGATCCCATTATATGTCAGTCAGGGCTCTGAGGGGTGTGGCCTAGAGCCCTACCCAATCACAAATTCGTTGGTTGGAACTGTCCAATTAGGCACGCAGCGGGAGGGCGGGACTTCCGGTGCCTGCTGGGTTTTTGTCACCTGCTGGTCCTCCATGCTCACCCTTGTGTTCAGTGCTCCTTCTTTGCTTTGGGAAACTCAGGTAACCCTCATCCTTTGTCAACCTCTGACCTGCGGGTTCTGAAACGTCTGCAAGACAAATCCCTGGGCACCACGGAAGTCGCAAAATGGTGAGTGTATGGCCAGCTGTCCTAGGGCGTTTGAAACCCTGCGGAACTGGCTGTGGCAGGACCCGGAGTCTGCAGACCTGGGGACCCTTTAGCCCAGCTCGGCCTTCAGTCCCTGGGGCTGAGAGCGGGGTTGGGCCGCAGCTGGACCCGGGAGCATCCTGTCTCATCCTCCCAGCCATCTGTGGCCCAGTGGGAGTCGTCTGGGTAGTTGTGTGATGCAGCCCTGCATTTCCCCTGCATTGTGCAGGGTCATCAGGGAGGAATTTCGGCTGGGGTGCGGGGTTCATGCGTGGGAGGGGCTGTAGCCACTGCGGTCCCACCACTCCGCTCTGGTGTTAAAAATTAAACTAAGGCACCGCTTAAAAACATGATAGATGGCTGGGCGCGGTGGCTCACACCTGTAATCCTAGCACTCTGGGAGGCCGAGGGGGGTGGATTGCTCGAGGTCAGGAGTTCTAAACCAGCCTGAGCAAGAGTGAGACCCCGTCTCTCCTATAAATAGAAAGAAATTAATTGGCCAACTAATATATATAGAAAAATTTAGCCGGGCATGGTGGTGCATGCCTGTAGTCCCAGCTACTTGGGAGGCTGAGGCAGCAGGATTGCTTGAGCCCAGGAGGTTGAGGTTGCTGTGACCTAGGCTGACGCCATGGCACTCACTCTAGCCTGGCCAACTAAGCCAGACTCTATCTCAAAAAAAAAAAGAGAGTTTATTAGAACAAACAGGATTTATGGATCAGACAGTAGTCGTCCATGGTTTGTTTTGGGGGTCCACCAGGGGGGCTTGAAGCAAAGACTTTCATAAAGTGCAGGAGACAGCAAACCAAATCCAAGAATTGAGTGGTTACAGTTGTGTAGTTGTTATGTCGTCATGAAAAGGTAGATTTCAGGAAAAGTCTATTTATATATTGCATTTAAAAAACTTATTATGTACCTATTTTCTTCCCCAGAGTAAGTGTAGTAGGTCTCTCAGGTCTGTTGCTTATTTGCAGGTGATTTTCAATAGAATCTCAGGGCTTTGCTTTGGCAAGTATACCCAGGAATTGAAATAGAAACAAATCTTTGTTCCATTTTGGTTGCAGAAAAATGAATACATTTCTACAAGGAAGTGTGGGAAAAAAATTAATGAACGACAAAGATTCATCAAAACACCTATTTCTTCTCCTATTTCTTTTTGGGGGGTGGAGGATTTGTAAGAGGGGTTCACTGTTTTGTGTCCTGTTATCTGGATGTTGGAGTTTACCAATAAAGCCTTTGAGATGGGATTTTGCAACTCTGAGAATAGTTCACATGGCATTGTTTACTAAATTATTTGTTATCATGAAAATAATAATTAAATGACCTACTTATATCTCAAAGAGATAAATACTTTCGGTTTTCCTGTGGAAGTATGAAATTTAAGTGCCTTATAATTTCTGTGATATTATGATATATTTTGGGTTTTTGTTTTTTTTTTTTTTTTTGAGACAGAGTCTCACTTTGTTGCCCAGGCTAGAGTGAGTGCCATGGTGTCAGCCTGGCTCACAGCAACCTCCATCTCTGGGGCTCAGTGATCCTCTTGCCTCAGCCTCCCGAGTAGCTGGGACTACAGGCATGCGCCACCATGCCCGGCTAATTTTTTCTATATATATATATTAGTTGGCCAATTAATTTCTTTCTATTTTTGGTAGAGACGGGGTCTTGCTCTTGCTCAGGCTGGTTTTGAACTCCTGACCTTGAGCAATCCGCCCGCCTCGGCCTCCCAAAGTGCTAGGATTACAGGCGGGAGCCACCATGCCCGGCCTATTATTTTGGTTTTTTTATCTATGATTCCTAGCTCTCAGCTCCTGTAGGCTTTGTTATTTGCTAAATGACTATAGCAATAAGAATATATTTAAAAAACATATTTGGCCTTTCTTTCTTGGTTCCTGAAGTAGTTCCTGTATGCCAAAGGTGAAAGAAAATCTTTTATTTCTTTACAATTAGCCTATCAAACACATCTGAGCTTATGTTAATGAGGCAGTTTTTGCAAAACTCACTGTAAACATGGCATTGTTTACTAAATGATTTGTTATCATGAAAATAATAATTAAATGACTTACTTATATCTCAAAGAGATAAATACTTTCGGTTTTCCTGTAGAAGTATGAAATTTAAGTGCCTTGTAATTTCTGTGATATTATGATATATTTTGAAACCCCTGGGTGGGAGGCTGGTTGCCAGGGAAACAAGCCATTTGTTTGGAGGGATGAAATTTTCAGTCCCACTCCCAAGCTTTGGGGAGCAGGGAGGGGCTGAAGGTTAAGTGGATTGTAAATGACTTATACAGATAAACTAATTATGCTTATAAATGAAGCTTCTATAAAAACCCCAAAGGACAGGGTTTGGAGAACTTCTAGATAGCTAAACAGGTGGTGGTCCCTGGAAGTGGGGAATCTGTCAAGGGCTTTAATCTGTGCACCCCTTCTTCCCCATACCTTGCCCTATGTATCTCCTCATGTGGCTTTTTGTTTATATCTTTCAAGATATCCCTTATGATAAACCAGTGAATATGATAAGTATTTTCCTGAGGTTTGTGAGCTGGTCTGGGAAATGAATCAAATATACAGAGGAGGTCATGGAACTCCTACTTGAGGCTGATCTATCAGAAGATTTGGAGTCCTGGACATGCAAGTGGTGTCTGAAAGGGGGGATAGTTTTGGGGGTTGAATCCTAAACCTGTGTGATTTGACACTATCTTCAGTCAAATAGTATCAGATTGAGCTGTATTTGAGGACATTTAGTAACAAAATTGATTGCTTGTTTGTTATTAGGGAGAAATTTGTGCACATTTGTTCTCATAAATCTTCTGTGTTGATTGTTGCGGTGTGAGAGCAGAGGAAAAATATTGTGGTTTGAGTATTTTCCCTTCAGAACTGTACTCCCTTGTATAAACCTATGATGCAGAAAATGTTGGGTGCCAGGATGTGGCCTCTTGCTGCCTCCCTGTAGCTACGGAACTCTGTGGACCAGTGCTGCATGTGGCCCTTGGAGGGCACGTCTGCTGAGGCCCTGCTGGAATGACCCCAGGCCCACAGGCTGCTGCCTGTTTCAAGGCCACGCTGCTTGCATGATCCTGATTGGGTAATTTTTGAATCCCACTGTTGTTAATTTGATGTTAAAGCTTGTTGTTGATTGGATGCTAAAGCTTGTTGTTGATTGGATGCTAAAGCTTGTTGTTGATTGGATGTTAAAGCTTGTAGTTGATTGGACGCTTTTTGAGCCCTACCAAGGGTATAAAAGCAGGAGCAAAAGGGGCTGAAGGCTCAGAAGATCGGAAGACACGAAGAGAGCTGTAACACTAGGTGTGCTGAGCCTGCTGTAGAAGAATAAAGGCTGTTCTCCAACTCTTCCGTGTGCCTCTTGGTTCTTTCCCTGGTCAAATGAATAAGAGCTGTAACAAGAACTATAACGGCTCGCTAGCTGTACAGATTGCCACAACACCTAAGCACTGACTTTAAGTAATTTTGCTAGATTCTTCAAACACTGGGTATTTTTTTATTTACAATGAAATGAATAAGCCTAAATGAGAAGCAGAGGCATGGAACCAGGGCCTCCAAGCTTACCCCAATCTTGAGCCTGTAAAAGGAGGTCATTGAAGGCCCAGTGAGTTTTTCCTAAGGGGCCTCACTCTCAGGTGTTCTAGCCTACTCATACCGGCCACAGAAGGAGCCCTTTATACTGAGAGAAGCTACAGATCCCTGGAAAGCTGGGAATCAGACCCACTGGAAGATTTGGTTGGTTTAGGGATGGAAAACTGTAGTGCCCCTTCTGGGAGTGCATCTGTTATTGTCCTGGGGCTGGTTTTTTTTTTTTTTTTTTTTTTGAGACAGAGTCTCACTTTGTTGCCCAGGCTAGAGTGAGTGCCGTGGTGTCAGCCTGGCTCACAGCAACCTCAGTCGCCGGGGCTCAGCGATCCTACTGCCTCAGCCTCCCGAGTAGCTGGGACTACAGGCACGCTCCACCATGCCCGGCTAATTTTTTGTATATATATTTTTAGCTGGTCAATTAATTTATTTCTATTTTTGGTAGAGACGGGGTCTTGCTCTGGCTGGTTTCGAACTCCTGACCTTGAGGAATCCGCCCGCCTCAGCCTCCCAAAGTGCTAGGATTATAGGCGTGAGCCACCACGTCCGGCCTGGGGCTGTTTTTGACATTAGCAAATACAACCATTTCAGATTTAGGTGAGAAGTGTCTTTATTGTGAAGGAGTATTGCAACTGTGGGAAAGCACCAAATATAAGATCTGCAAGCATCTCAAAGTTTAGGCAGAAAGGGGCTTCTTTTTATAGAAAGGAGTAAAAAAGATTAGAAAAAGCATTGTAGGGAGATGTTAGGATGTCAGGTGACACAATTAGATGGTAGATCAGAGAATGATTTACCCTGAAGTCAGACTATTCTTAGGAGGGGCAGAGAGTGGGGTTATCTACTGGTTAAGGCTGAGGGAGGATGACAGTTCAGGGGCCTGGCAAAAGGAGAGTAACTTAACTCACATATGGTTAGCAAGTATTCTGTTTACACTAGTGAATACAGAATTGTTCCTCTAATTGTTTGTGAAGCAAAAATGGGAATTTTTTGGGTCTGTGGCTGGCTTTGTGGTAGGTAAAATAGGGAGCATTATCTAATTTATAAAGAGGGTGTTTCTTTGCAGTGAGCTGCTCTTAATGAACAAAAAGGATGGGAGATTTCTTTAATCACAGCTATTTACCAGCATTAGTTTCTAGTGCCATCTTGCCCCACCACTTTGTCTTGCACTACACATCTCTTTCATTTGGCCATTCCTGCATGTACCAATTCTAATAAACTGGAAAGTGTAATTAAAGTGTTTTGCTGAGTTCCATGAGTAGTTATATCACATTAGTGGAGTTGAGAAGGGAGTTATGGGAATGCTGAATTTATAGGCAATTTAGAAGTGTGAATTATTATAAGAGATATTGATCTTCAGTTTAGCAGCACAGGGACTGGTCAAAAATACGTGACTGGATTCTCTGCACAGGATTAGAGGAAATTTTTTTAAATGATATTTTCAATAAATATACTTTCTAGGGTGCAGGTCATGATCTTTGATATTGACATATCCTGGAAGCTTGATGTAAAAAAGGAATGTTTAATTAAAATTAATTAATTTTCAATGTCAATTTTTTTTTTTTTTTTGAGACAGAGTCTCACTTTTGTTGCCCTGGCTAGAGTGAGTGCCATGGCATCAGCCTAGCTCACAGCAACCTCAAACTCCTGGGCTCAAGTGATCCTCTTGCCTCAGCCTCCCAAGTAGCTGGGACTACAGGCATGCACCACCCTGCCCGGCTCATTTTTTATATATATATTTTTAGTTGGTCAATTAATTTCTTTCTATTTTTAGTAGAGATGGGGTCTTGCTCAGGCTGGTTTCGAACTCCCAACCTCAAGTAATCCGCCCACCTCGGCCTCCCAGAGTGCTAGGATTACAGGCGTGAGCCACCGCGCCCGGCCTCAATGTCAGATGTTTAATGAGAAGCTTTGTAAGGCTTTGGCAGTAATGAAGAATATTATCTTTAAGGAAATCTGCTTTGTATGCTACTTAATGCATGTCCATGGGCCTCCCTAATCTTATTTTTATTTATTTATTTTTTGAGACAGAGTCTCACTTTGTTGCCCAGGCTAGAGTTAGTGCCGTGGCGTCAGCCTGGCTCACAGCAACCTCAATCTCTGGGGCTCAGCGATCCTACTCCCTCAGCCTCCCGAGTAGCTAGGACTACAGGCATGCGCCACCATGCCCGGATAATTTTTTCTATATATATTTTTAGTTGGTCAATTAATTTATTTCTATTTTTGGTAGAGACGGGGTCTTGCTCAGGCTGGTTTCGAACTCCTGACCTTGAGCAATCCGCCCGCCTTGGCCTCCCAAAGTGCTAGGATTACAGGCATGAGCCACCACGCCTGGCCTGTAATCTTTTAATAGAATGCCATGTTTCAGGATGGCAATTGGTGGTCTTTACTTTGGACCAAAAGTATTTTTGCCATAGGAGTGTTGGGTGTGATGCTCTCTGTGTGCTATGCCTGAGTGCTACTGATAGTGGGTTCTGGGAGAAGCACCATCAGCATTCACAGGGGGCTTTTTCAAGGAGCCAATTCATGGACTCCTTGGATGAATTCCTTGGCTGTAGAATCGCGTTACTTAGAGTGGGCTCCAGATCACCAAATGATTTGTAGGCACATTCTAAGAGATTCTCCCTCCAGGCACCATCACCTGTGCCCTCTCCCACAGAGTGTCCATTCGTCTAGGTGGGACCATGGATGTGATTTTAATGAAGTGGCCCACATGATGCCCTGCCCTGCTTGTATTTTTTAGGGACAGGTCTGTGTGGTCCATGTATCTACTCCTGCGTAAAAATTGCCAATGACTGTGGGAGGAGGGGAGGGGAGCTGAGCGTAGGAAAGAAAAAACTCAGATTTTGATCTTTATGTAGGAGTTCATTGCTCCTTACTCTCAACTGTGATAAAGGACAGGGCAGTGTGAATTTTTTCTGCACTTCATGGTCTTTCTGCTGTGGGTGTGATGGTAGCAGGGGAAAGGGTTGTGCTGACACCTTTAGATTCATACTCTCAAGGCACATGTGTGAATTTTCCAGATAATCTGAACAAAGAAGGAATTTCAGAGAAGGAGGAAGAGAAGGAAATGGCTGGTTCTCATGGGAATGTCTCCCAGGTCAGGGGGCGTGTTCACTTTTCCTCTTGGAATGTCATGTGTACAGACTTTGTAAACCTTAACTTTTCTCATTTGATTTTCTTACATAATGTGTTCACCTCAACTACTTCCCCCCCCCTTTTTTCTTAATAATCATCAGGAATCTCCGAAAAATTCTTTTTCTCTGTATACCAGAGCCTTCTCTCCATCCAGGCTTCTTGTACACCATGAACAATTGTCAGCATATATTGAAAACCTGCAATATTAAAATTATTCCCTTTGTGGCTGTTGAACATCTTGGAAGCAGAATCTTGGATGCCGAAGATTACTATTGGAGATGAGTTCTCCCTAGGATATCAGTGAAGAAGAGGAACATGTACTGTTTGTTCTATCTAGATGCTCCATCAGTTCTGTGCAGAACAAGATTAATAGAATACACATTAGTTATTCAGAATAGCTGAGAATATTCTGAGAAAAAAATAATTAGAAGAGACTTGCTCTCTAGGACACTAAAGAAAGACTATTTAAATATGTTATTAGAGATTACAGAACATGACATATCTGTAGCTTGAATTTTGCCTAAAACTGATGTTCATGATTAGATTCCAATTATAATTTACTTTTTTCCTTTGGCCAAAAACATCAAAATATCACAGCAGTGATGGTATGCCTGTGTGCATTGGCACCTAAGAGCACCTGCTGTATTGTACTTGATACTAATTTTATTCACTTGGCTATCGTGTTCTCTATCATTTTTCTAATATTGAGTAAATATTTTTTTCTTAATTATTAAGTACCTTGTGAAGCTTTACCTAATGATGGGCATAAACTATCACATTTTATCTGGAAGCTCCCTTTTTCTTTTTAGATTCCCATTGCATATAACCTGCTTTGGAAAATAAAGGCTCTCATATTTCTTTCCTGGTTAGATGAACTAAGATAAAGGCAGGCTCTGCTGCTTACTGAATGTTGGAAAAATATTCCCTTTTTGCCAGAAGCGTTGATGTCACTGCTGAGCTTGTTAGAAATTCAGCAACTCAACTTTGCCCCAGATATTTGAAATGAAAATCTGTATTTTAATAGGATTTGTAGTTCATTGTTGTACGTATTAAGGACTTTGCAAAACTGAAGAATTATTAATACCATCTAATTAGACATGACTTTTCTATCTAAAAAATATACATTACTTATCCTGGATATAAATATAGTACTCAAAAATATACATGCCTGTGTTTGCAACTTGAATTTTATACCTTATCGTTCAGAAAACTATAATATCTACACAAGTTTTTTGGACCTTATGTCATCGTCTCTCCTCAGAGTCAGATAACACATTACATAATATTTCTTTTTTTTTTTTGAGACAGAGTCTCACTTTGTTGCCCAGGCTAGAGTGAGTGCCGTGGCATCAGCCTGGCTCACAGCAACCTCAATCTCCGGGGCTCAGCGATCCTACTGCCTCAGCCTCCCGAGTAGCTGGGACTATAGGCATGCGCCACCATGCCCGGCTAATTTTTTCTATATATATTTTTAGTTGGTCAATTAATTTATTTCTATTTTTGGTAAAGACGGGGTCTTGCTCAGGTTGGTTTCGAACTCCTGACCTTGAGCAATCCGCCCGCCTCGGCCTCCAAAGTGCTAGGATTATAGCCGTGAGCCACCACGCCCAGCCTACATAATATTTCTGTGTTAAAAATTGTCTTTTTGAATAATTCCAGTTACTCATATGAGTCAAAACCAGTTCTCTTTACTCTGTTATTTCACCAGCAGTGAAATTAAGAATTCCCCACATGACCACTTGGTAAATATGTGTTTCGTTTTGTTTTGTTTTTTCAGGGACTGTTGACATTCAGGGATGTGGCCATAGAATTCTCTCTGGAGGAGTGGGAATGTCTTGACAATGCTCAGCAGAATTTGTATAGGGATGTGATGTTAGAGAACTACAGAGATTTGGTGTTCATAGGTAAAGATCTTTTCAATGCATAATTTTTATTCCCCACTAAGAATTTTATATTCTACCTTTGCAGAATTTTTCTGGGATTTTCTGCTTTGCATGAGTAAAGTTCAGATGTTTGTTTCCAAGGAAAAATTGGGATTTGTTGGTATAGGAAAGAAAATCTTCAATCTGTTTTATCTTGACATTAATCTTTCCCTTTCCTGAACTGATCAGTATCTTTCACTCTTTGTTAGTGATAATTCCAAAAATTTGGTGGTATAAGATTTTGTTGCTCACAGTTTACAGTCCAATATCCACCACCAATATTTGATTCCACAAGTATTGGGTAATGGAGCTAAGGACCCTCAAATTTTAAGTACTTTCTAAATATTATAAAATGTCTGACAGGCATTAGTGTTTGGGGATTAATTTTTTTTTAGAGTCTTCCGTACTGTTCCCGTTTCTCTACTGAGCACAGTCCTCGATTGGTAATGGAAGAATCTCAAAAATGTCATGTCACTTTTCTTCAAATAAAACAGGTCTTGTTGCCTCTAAGCCAGACCTGATCACCTTTCTGGAGCAAAAAAAAGAGCCCTGGAATGTGAAGACAAATGAGACTGTCGCCAAACACTCAGGTAGGTGGCAGTGAATGAAGCAGGTGACACAGGAGAGAGGTCCAAAGGTCAAGGAGGAAGCCAGACCTTCTAAAGTCTTTTGGAAAACTCTGCTTCAATGGAAATGTTTTCTGGGAAGTCTGAGTTTCCTTATCTTAATCTATGATACAGTCTTCCCTGTCCCTTATTCTTAAATTATCTAAGGACTTTATTTCTCTTCAGTGTAGTTAATTTAAGGTTAGAGTGAGAACAAAAGCCCTGCTCATGGTTTATAAGGGACTGCAGGTACTGACTGCTTTCCATTCCATTGTAGGACATGGAAATATGTGTGTATATTTGAGAAAATCTATGGTAAAAAAAATTTTTTTTTGAGACAGAGTCTCACTCTATCAACCTGGGTAGAGTGCAATGGCATCTTGGTAGTTCACTGCAGCTTCAAACTCTTGAGCTGAAGTGATCCTCCTGCCTCAGCCTCCTGAGTAGCTAGAACTATAGGTATGTGCCACAGTTTCTGGCTAATTTTTCTATTTTTAGTAAAGACCAGGTCTCACTCTTGCTCAGGCTGGTCTCCAACTCCTGTGCTCAAGCGATCCTCCCCCCCTTGGCCCTCCAGAGTGCTAGGATTACAGGCATGAGCCACCACATCTGTCTGCAAACCATTTTTTAATTTCTCTGTATTTATTACATCATGTCTGAAATGTGTGAGTGTCGTGGTGATATTGGTATTTGGTACAGAAATCCCAGATCACCACAAGGAGATGTTATGTTTTCTGCTTTATGATTTGTTATCCTGTGAAAGGATCTGGGTCCCAGATTTCAAACTGTATCCCCACCAGGGAGAGGAGTTCCAGTCCCAATTCACCCACAGGGAGCCCAAGCTGCGTCTATGTCTCTCAGCCTCTGAGTCGGCACAGTTGTCCTGTGAACACCGTGCCAGCAGCACCTGGGAGGGCTGGCGGGTAGGGAGCTCACAGTCTGAGTTCCCCTGAGTCAGCTGTAGGGTCCCAAAAGAGAAGGTCCCATTCCCTGGAGGTGCCTCTGGCTGGTGGCTGTATTGTCTCTTTGGGCAGCCACGGGTAGGGTCAGCGGAGGGGAGGAGGAGACAATATGGTGCCTGCCGTGTGGCTCGGGCCTGTGCACACGGAGGTGCCTGGAGGAAGTTGGGAACCTGGTGCCACGTCTGCTACAGGCTCACCGCTGGCTGGTGGCAGTGGTCTCTGGGCTGGTGTCCACAGGTCTCTCCACCCGCTGGGGAGCCCACCAGCAGTCCGAAATGCAGGGGAGGGGAAACAGCAAATCAACCTACCCTTGCCGCTGGTCTCTGGGCTGCTCCAGTGGTCTCAGCCTCCAGTTCTCCTCCGCAGCCTCCTCCCGTGGAGTCTCCCGGGGTCTCAGGTACCCCTCCTTCCGGCCCTTTTCCGCTGTATGCTCGTCTTCTTGCTTCTTTCCTCTAATTTCTGCTAGAATCTGTCTTTTCTGCAGATACACTCTGTCTGGCGGTGTTATTCGTCTGCCATCTTGCTCCGCCCCCCTCTTGTGACAGTTTTGACTTAAAGTATATTTTAAAAATTATAACGTTTTTCACTTTAAAATAATGTGCCTAATATAATTTTGAACTCCACTGCTCTTTGATGCTAAATGTTTTTCTGATATATCTTGCTATATCCTGCCAGTTGTAGTCTATTGTTTTCATCAAGTATGAAGTCAAGTCGCTTTACATGGAATATAGTTGGATTTTTTTTAACTCTTTATTTAACTGTGCCTTCTGACTGGAAACAGTAGTACATAAAAATTTACATAATTTTCTCAAAGGAAGGACTTACAATTTCTCTTATGTTAATTGTTTTATATAACTTTTGTCACTGTCTTTTCTTTCTTTCCTCTCCCTCTGTCCTGCATTGTGCCTCACTGATTTTTAGTGACATATTTTGTTTCTTTGCCTAGCTTTCTTTTTTCTCTGTAAACATTTTTTTCTGATGTTCACTGTGAGAACTATATAAAACCTTTTGAACTTGCAACTTATGTTAAATGAATAACTACTTCAGTTGCATATAAAAATTCGTAATCTTTACATCTGCCCTCACCTTTTTGATATCGATATCAATAATTATGTCTTTTTATATTGTATAGAAATTAACACATGGCAATGATCTTTTTTTTATTTTGCCTTTCAAATTTTATAGCATAATTAAATATTTTGCACCATCATTATGATAATGCATAATTTTATTCTTGATATGTGCATATTTTTCTCAGAGAGTTATGTAGTTGTCAAAGGAGGTGGAAACCAGCCTTTGGAAAGGCCACAAAAAACACATGTGTGGACATATGCCCATAGTTTCATTCTCTTTTGAAAGGGAATCCAGGAGATGGGATTTTACTACTAAAGTGATAACTCAGTGTCAGCATGGAGGAAGGGCTGTGGTGGGTAAATGCAACCAAGTTTCCTTCCCCTTCCTATGCTCAATTGGGGTGCTATGAACTATTAGCAGTTATGATTTCTAAAAGAATCATGGTTGTAATTATATTATTAAGTTCATACATCTATGATGGAAGTAAGACCATGGTATTCTATTGTGCTTTCTTTCTAATGTACTTTCTATAGTTTTATATATTCAAATTTTTAAGTATATTCACCAGAGTCTGCTTAGTCAGATACTTTGTTATTTTCATCTCTTTCAGAACTCTCTTCCCATTGCAACAAAGACCTGTTGCCTGAGCAGTGTATAAAAGACCCCTTTCAGAAATCAATAATGAGATTATATGGAAGAAATGGCCTTGAATATATACACTTAAGAAGAGACTGGGAGTGTGGGGGTGAGTATAACAGGCAGAAATCATGTTCTGATGGTCTTACCCAATGTTTGTCAACTTGCCACAGAAAATTATTCAAATGTTATAAATGTATAAATGTCTTTAGCAAATCATCAAATCTAAATAGACACAAGACAAGACATACTGGAGAGAAATGTTTCAAACTTAATGAAAGTGGCAAAACTTATAACCACAGCTCTAATGTTTCTGGACATAGAAAAAATCATACAAGAGAGAAATTCTACAAGTGTGAAGAATGTGGAAAACCCTTCAACTGTTGCTCAAAACTTACTATACATAGGAGAATTCACACTGGAGAGAAACCCTACAAGTGTGAAGAATGTGGCAAAGCCTTTATGTGTTGCACAAAACTTACTCTACATAAAAAAATTCATATGGGAGAGAAACCATACAAATGTGAAGAATGTGGCAAAGCCTTTACCCATTTCACATCCCTTACTCAACATAAAAGAATTCATACTGGAGAGAAACCCTACAAATGTGAAGAATGTGGCAAAGCCTTTATCCAGTCCTCAGTCCTTACTCGACATAAAAGAATCCATACTGGAGAAAAACCCTACAAATGTGAAGAATGTGGAAAAGCCTTTAGCCTGTGCACAAACCTTACTGAACATAAAAGAATCCATACTGGAGAGAAACCCTACAAATGTGAAGAATGTGGAAAAGCCTTTACCCTGTGCACAAACCTTACTCGACATAAAAGAATCCATACTGGAGAGAAACCCTACAAATGTGAAGAATGTGGCAAAGCTTTTACCAGCTGCACACAACTTACTCAACATAAAAGAACTCATACAGGAGAGAAACCCTACAAATGTGAGGAATGTGGCAAAGCCTTTACCCAGGTCACACACCTTACTCGACATAAAAGAATTCATACAAGAGAGAAACCCTACAAATGTGTGGAATGTGGTAAAGCCTTTACCCTGTGCACATACCTTACTCGACATAAAGGAATTCATACTGGAGAGAAACTCTAAAAATGTGTAGAATGTGGCAAAGCCATTATCCCGTTTAGAGACCTCACTCAACATAAATGAATCCATACAGGAGAGAAACCATACAAATGTGAGAAATGTGGCAAAGCATTTTCCCAGTGCTCACACATTAATCTACATAAAAGAATTCATATCAGAGAAAAATTCTATGAATGTGAAAGTTGTGACATAGGCTTTAATAACTGTTTACATCTTATTCTACATCAAAGAAATCAGACTAGATAAAAGTGAGATAAATGTAATGCGTGTAAGTGCTTTACCAAAGGATTAGCCTTAAAATGCACAACAGTACTTATACTTAAAGCAAAACTAATAATGTAGACTGCTGACAATACCATTAGTTATAACAGATCTTATCGGACATGGGAGAACTTACACTGCAAATAATGCTCCAATATTTTCTCAAACATTGCTCATCATCACAAAAATTTTAAGGAAAGAAACCTTACAAATATAATGAATATGAAAAAATATTTATGCAAAAGATATACCTTATAGAACAATGAACAATTGATACTTAAAATACTTTCATAAATTTCAGAATGCAATTAATCTAGAATCAAGTCTAAACATTTATCAGAGGGCTCACAGTGCAATACACTAATGCACTAACACATTCACTCATTTCTTTAAACTAGGTTGTTGATTATAGAGAACGACCCAGTTAAAATATTTAGTTGATTTAATTGTATGTCAGCTTTAAAAAAGAGAGAGATTTTCTGAGAGTTATAATTCCATGTAAAATATACTTTCTGGTCCGGGTGGGGTGAAAATGTAATAAAGTATACATTTTTGCTATTTTTTGCAAGCAAGTACTGATATTATTCAACTTTAAATACCGTAGTTGGTATGCTTTCATTCTTAGTGTGTATGTGAATGTGTGTTTAATGATAGCTACATCACATTTATTAGAAGTCTTGTGTATTAAGTAGGCATTATTCATGTACGTTTCCATGGAAAATTAAAAACACTGAAATGTAAGATCTATGAAATGGATAGGTACCAAGGATTTTCTTATAATAAACAGTATTTTAAGTGATATATGATGTAAGTATATGATGAAGTAATATTCTTCTCATTATAATCAGAATGTAAAAATTATAATATTAAAAATAACTTGTTTTACTACTGCACGTTGTGATAATAAAATAGAATGTAATTTGGAATATTTTTAGATTACATGTAAACTTAATTTGTTTCATTAAATTAAAAATGTTTTTACTGTTTCCAACATGTTGTAGATTGAATAAAGTGTTATTATGCCACCAACATTAACGTATCCCATGTTACTCAAAGTTGGAGGAAATCAATTGTAAAAATGTACTGTCGGGCTACACAATACAAAGACCTAATTTGTGATCCATTTTATCAGTGGCTGTACTTTAAAGAGTAAGGTTCCCAAAGCTTTTTTTCATTACCTTTGTAATTACATTGTTACTGTAGTGCTTATAATAAACATTTTGCACTTAATGAAAGCCATACATTTCTGAACACAGAATGACTAGATGTTACATTCTATCTTACAGTTTTCTTTCAACATGCAACCTGCATGGCCAGTGAAACAGAAATAAGCATATTTTTTATTTATATTGAATCAGATATACAAATACATCACGGTTAAGTTGAACTATAGTTGTAGTATATTTACAGACTAAGGAATTATATTTATGTTTGTGGATGTATGCCTATTTTGAACAGAAAAGAAGACATATTAGACAAAATGGGTAATTTCAAGTGTCGAGAATTTACTAGCAAACTAGAAACTTCAAAGATTCTGAAAGGAAATATTTTGTTTGCTTCATGTTTAATTGTTTTAACCCCTAAAGCTTTTGAATGGGAACCTGCCCATTCCAATCCTCTGTTCTTACATACTTATTGCTCTTGATAGGCCTACTATGTTATTTTATTATTTCAAAGTTCATTACGTATCGTTTATATGACCTGATCTGCAATTCCAACAAGGATTGTTATAAAACTTAATGGTGCTCATAAAATTATCTGAATGTATTAGTAATTGCACAGTGTGGTAATATCATTTCACTTAGTACATTCTATCTTTTCATTCTAATTTGGGAAGCATATTGAAAGCACTTTTTGGTTACTCCTTTTTTTACTTTTGGTCATCGAACTAATTGATTTGTTGACTTTATCAGGCTACTTTGTTCAGGTAAACACTAAGAAGGATTTATAAATTATGGAGTTGATTTTATATTTAAATAGAAGAAATAAGTACAGGACAGTGTTAGATAGGCAATAGATGCTTTATAATTACCAGTCAATATTTCTGTGGAAGTGAACTTGTGGCTCCAGAGAAGAGATTGAAAATGCCCAGGGTAAAAAGTCACTGATTTTGCATGTAGAGCGAAGGAACTGGCAGAACAACCAACTCTTGGAATTTATAAGTGGAAATTCTGCTTCTTTCATTGCATAATTATCTCCAGTTTTTTGCCATTTTTTATCTTCATTCCATTCTACAACTGTATTTAAGCCAGTCTTCTTTCCGCCTGTGCTTGGGCTACAATATTCTCACTGTCGTACTCAATGCATGTAATTCTACATATAAGATATACCATATAATAAGATGTTATTAATAGGAAGAAATATAAAAGAAACAGAATGTATTCTTGTTAAAATATATATCTTTGTATAATTCGTGGGTTATTTAAAGAAAAAGATGTAAGATATCAAAGAATTTAAAGTTTTATTTAGAAAGGTTAAAGAATAGATAATGTAAAGAAAGGATCTTGCATAGAATTTTTTATCCTAAAATGATTCATTATGTAGGAAAAAGGAATTTTAGGACAAAACACAAAGTTTTATGGAAGGTGTTATAGATGCTGTGTGATATATGCACGATGAGATAAAGTTTATGAAAGGACATTTATTAAGAAATTTTGACTAAAACAAAGATTTTGGTTACTATTAACATACTCCTAATAAAATGGCATAATATACTTATCCTAATTCTTTAACATGTTTTGTTTTTAATTTTAAAATTATGACTACATAAGGTTTTTCTTTAATTTTGGTAAATAACCTACAAAAACAGCAACAGACTAGAACAACTGAGTGGCCAAGATCCTCAATAAAGTATTATTCCCCTTACTAATTCACAAATTCAAAAGGCTTATCAGCAAAATCTGGATTGGCAATCACATATATCTGATTTTATAGAAACAATTGATAATCATTATCCACAAAATAAATTATTCCAGTTTCTACATTTAACTCAATAGATATTACCTAAAATAGTAAAAAACATACTCATCAAGCCTTAAAATATGTTATTTAAACAAAAACGGGAGGTATATGTTCCCCTAGAATAGAAAAAATTAAGCCTTATTTACTTTAAATTTTTTTGAGTTATCATAAAAAGGATGATTTAACAGCAGTAGAGAAGTATTGGAAAGGGAGCCATCCACCATCCTTTCCCTCACCAGCCTATCTGGTAGAAAGATGATATAGAAGAATAAATGGAAAGAAGGATGGGCAAAGGTGTGGGGGAGAGGCTTTCCTTGTCTTTTGAGAGCTGATGGACAAATAGTCTGGATTCCAAGCAGAAGAATCAAACCCAGAGTGGAAACAGGAGGGGAAAAAATGGAGGAGACCACCAGAAGGGAAGGAGGCCCTGGTTGAGGGCTTTAAAAGGATGAAAATAAAGAATAGGAAGTGCTGAAGCAAGAAAACGTCCCAGCCACTGATCATGACATGTGGACAGCTGAAGAGGACCTATGAAGAAGCAGACAGAATACTGAAGTCTATGTCTGTATCTAAAACGTCTGTAAACCTCTTTCTTGCCATGATCTGGATACTGAGAATGGCGGTAAGAATCTTCAATAACCAGAATTATCATTACTAGGCCTATATTCCCAATTCACCTTTAAATAAAATTGTCAATTGGGCTGACATTCCTTTCTTAGTATTTAATAATGATACTAATTGGCTACCAGGACATTATTATTATTGTGGTCCAGTGAAACTCAATGAGCAGGACACTATAATTAAAAAATATGAAGCTAAAACAGAAGGCCCTCCCATATGTATTCATAAAGGTATTCATTGTTTAAAACCTGCTACTCCAATCTGGCTAGTCACCTGCAACTCTACCAGTGATAAATCTAAAGCCTGGTTATTTCTTGTAAGTGCAACCTTTTTTTCTGCTTCTGGACATACTAAATTTGCACCTCCAGATGTACCCATCTGTAAGGAGGTAGTAATTTCTGACCCTTAAATCTGGGTACAATGGAAAAATTGTAAAAGTCACATGGGACGCATTGTTACTGGCTCACCTTCTTGAGGTTATGTATTAGACTGGAGTCCCTATGGGCATCCTGCCTCATCTTATAAAGTTAAAAAACTTCGTTATAAAAAACCTGTCACCTCAATGTCTATAACAGACACTAACTTTGAAAGTCATGTTACCTGGCACCATTATGGTATGAGCACTCCAGCTCCTCATAGTTTAGATGGCCCTATTCATCAGCAACTGTGGAAATTATTGGCAGCTTCACACCCTTTGCAGGCCTGGATTACCACAAACACATTAGATCTAAACAGCAGTGGAGAGTGGAATTTTTACCTAAACTCTACTCATTATACTCAACCTTGTGTTAAATTGCCCTACTTATTCATGATTGAATATGCTATCTATGATGCACCTTCCTTCCTAGTGACTTATACCAACTGTTCTTATTTTTCCTGTATCAATTAATCCATAAAATTCAATCCCCATAAAGAAGCACTTTATATTCTTAAAGCCAGAGCAGGGCTGTAATTACCTGTTAAAATGAATAGAATTTGGCAGGAAACCCCAGCAAAGTTTGCTTTGCATAAACTGCTTACCCAGAATCTTAAATGTACCAAAAGATTGATTGGTCTATTAATAGCAGCTACTTTGGGAATTATTGCAATCACTGCAACTGCCACCAAGGCCAGTGTAGCATTACACCAAACAGCTCAAAGCACTGAATTTGTTCAAAATTTGCATCACAAATCAAATCAATTATGGTCCACTCAGAATCAAATTGACAGCAAATTGGCTACCTAAGTGGCTGCCTTACAACAAGCAGTCACCTTACTGGGAGACCAGGTCATAAGTCTGCAAAAGCAACTTAGGCTCTGTTGTGATTGGAATATTACTCATTTGTATTTCTCTCTCTTTCTCTGTATATATAAAATCAAACTATTTCCTTGGGAAAACATTAAAAAACATCTACTCAATCAAGAACGTCTGACTGAACAGATTGGAAATTTACAACAGAAAAATACTAAATACCTTCAGTCACAAACTGAATTTACTCTCTAAGTCTGACACTATTATTGGCATCTCATCTTGTTTGGAGTCAGCTGATCCACTTTCTCATCTTAAAATCTACAAAAATTCCACCATAATAACTTGTAACATTATTTTACTCATTTACCTGTGCTTATTTATAGTCTGGAGAAAACTCTAAAAAAACCCAAAAAAACAGCAGAGGACTGACGCATCACCGTGATGGCCATACAACTGCATCAACTCATGTCTAATAAAAATTTTAAAAAAGGGGGAATTTGTTGGAAAAATATGATTGAGGAATTAATGAAGTGTAGCTCATAAGACTATTATAGTATCACCCTATGTTACTATATTAAACACAGAAACAGGAGTGTGCAGGGTTTAGCCCTGAAAGAATGTGTGAACTCAATGGTTCACTTATCAGAAGCTGCTATCAAGGGTGGGCTCTCATGGCTCCCATAGGGATGTTTTCCAGAAAGGCTTCCTGGTATCTCAAAATCTGTGAGCTTCCTTGTTTCCTTAGAAGACAAGGCAGGGCAAATATGACTCACAGGATGGGAGCCAGAGATAATGAGTGCCCTTTGCCCAGAGAGATGCCCCTGTGTTCTAAACAACCTGTTCATAGAGATCATTTTCCTGCTCTCTCCTCACTGTTTACCTTTAAGTCCACAACAACTAGATCAAAAAATATAATGTCACTATGCCTCTTTTGTTATACCTTTGTTAAATGATGACTATGTCTTAGAACTTAGAATTTAGCCCTTGAAAGACTCTGTTCCTATTTGTTCACCTAGATAGAATAGAAACCCTATGAAAAGACTTTTGACCCCAACCAACTGCCTGTCTCCCATAGCAACTGCATGGCCTGATATTTAAATATGTTACCCTGAAAACTGGTAATTGATATCTGTGTTTATAAGAACCTATGAATGTCTAACCATACTTTTAGACATTCACGGTGATATGTCTAGTCTACTGAATAAGCCCACTGTTATATCTGATCTTTTTATATAAAACTATAAAGTATACCTTAGTCTCTGTATATTCTTTTATTCTATTTCCTATCAATTTTCTTATCCTCTGTGGTGACCACTATCTAAGGGACCAGGCTTCACGGGGAAAAGCAACTGATCTTTCCACAGCTCTGCCTCAACTCTTCCCCATCCTCTATTCCACCTGGGATGTGAATCATCCCTTTGTCCAGCCTGTCCACACTATATATGCTACTATTTTTTATTAGTCATTGAGTTGCTATCACAGATATTAGACTGACTATCGTGCTACCAACATGTGTGTTTTCAAGTAACACTTATTTTACTTAATAACGAACACAGAACACAAGAGTAATAATGTTGGTATGTTGCTGTAATTGCTCTATTTTAATGTTAATTATTGTTAATCTCTTACTGTGTATGATTTATAAATTAAAATTTATAAAAGGTATGTACATATAGAAAAAAATTCAAAGTATACATTGGTTTGGTGTATATCTGTAGCTTCATTCATTCACAGAGAGTCTTAAAATATATGTCCTATGAAGAAGGGTGACTCCTGTATATGTTGAATAGATTAACTAATAAGGTCATTTGAACCCAGAGGGTCATACTGTAGAAAATGTTTTTAGTGTCAAATTCAATTTCTTAAACTAGATACAAGGCTACGCAGGTTTTCTTTTCTTTTCTTTTCTTTTCTTTTCTTTTCTTTTCTTTTCTTTTCTTTTCTTTTCTTTTCTTTTCTTTTCTTTTCTTTTCTTTTCTTTCTTTCTTTCTTTCTTTCTTTCTTTCTTTCTTTCTTTCTTTCCTTCTTTTTTTCTTCCTTTCTTTCTTTCTTTCTTTCTTTCTTTCTTTCTTTCTTTCTTTCTTTCTTTCTTTCTTTCTTTCTTTCTTTCTTTCTTTCTTTCTTTTTTTTTTTTTTGGAAAAGGAGTCTCACTTTGTTGCCTAGGCTAGAGTGCCGTGGCATCAGCCTAGCTCACAGAAAACTCAAACTCCAGGGCTCAAGCAATCCTCCTTCCTCAGCCTCCTGAGTAGCTGGGACTGCAGGCATGTGCCACCATGCCTGGCTAATTTGTTCTATATATATTAGTTGGCCAACTAATTTATTTGTATTTATAGTAGACACGGTGTCTCGCTCTTGCTCAGGCTGGTTTCAAACTCCTGACATTGAGCAATTTGCCCACCTTCGCATCCCAGAGACCTAGGATTATAGGTGTAAGCCACCACACCTGGCCTTTATAGGTTTTCTATTTCTTGTTTTATAATTTCTGAAAATTTATATCTTTACAGAACTTACCCATTTGTCTTAAGCTGTCAAATGTATTGATCAAATTGTTAGTACTATTTATTTATAATAAATTTAAATCTGTATGATTTTTAATGAAGTTCCACCTTCATTCATTATATTGGTCATTTGTGTTTTCTTTTATCCCCTAGATTGATCTAGCTAGAAGTTTATCCAGGGTGTTGATATTTTCAATAAACCAGCCTTTACTTGATTGGTCTGTGTAGTCCGTGCTAGGTAAGGATACTCAGACATGAGTTTCTTCACTAGCTCAGCCAGCATGTGATGAGATCTGTTTGTTACTGTATGATGCAATGGTTTATGCAATGATATAAGCAGAAGAATAAAATTATAGTGATGACTTGTCACACTCCCAGGCAGCCAGCAGGGTAGTAGCACAGCAATGTTTTTGTCTGGGACAACAGAAGATCCTGGACCAGGCCAACTGCCAGAGAGTACTGAGAGAGCCCTGGACTAGATGAAGCAGTGGCAAGGCCACCATGGCACACCAGAGGGAGAAAGTGATCTAAGATGATAGTCATCAGAACTAAATTGATCGTATATTGGAAGGATGAGAGGGTGCAGAAGGAGATGGTTATATACACACCCAATGATTACAGTGCTCACCATCTGGGAGATAGACACACTTGAAGCTCTGACTCTTTTGAGGCAATACATAAACTAATCATCTTTACCCCTGTAATATGCTGAAATTAAAAAAAATTAAAAAAGAACTAAATCTTTTGGGAAGAGTACCACAAGGAGCTACTAATGCAGAAAGTCTATACTCAGCATTACAGAAATCCCCTCCAAAATTGAGAAATGTGGTGATTGGTACAATGGGCAAGCATGGAGAGGGGACCCCAGGAAGGAGGTGTCAGGGGCTGGGGGATGGGGGTTGCAGGTGCCAGTGAAAGAAAAGACGCCTTTTTGCATGCTCCAACCTCTTTCATAGACTTCAAAAAAAAATTTTTGAAGGGCTCTCATTCCACAGTACATTACACATATTAGCTATATGAAAATTCATCCACAATATGATTCAATAATATTGTAGGAATAAAACAGAATGGCTTTTGATAATATCTCCTTGCAAATAATTATATTTTGCAAGGTTTTCATGTTTTCTTTTTGTTTGTATTTTGGTTTGTTTTTAACAAGCTAGAGGTTTTACATCAGGCTGCTGATATTGTTTTAGACCTTTGAAAGTTCACAGGTAGTAGCTTTTAGGCCTGTGTTGCTCCCCTGATAAAACAACCTTACCCTCCACTCTTCACTGTGCACACTGCTTGGGCAGTTTTATCTAGTCCTGTCACATCAGCTCCCCCTAAATGCTACAAGTGCTAAAATGCAGCTTCAGGTCCACATGGTAAACCACCACCCAGAGGTGGTTGCCTTCCCTGGAAAACCCATACTCACACTTAGCTGGTTGGAAGCTAGGCTCACACTGTACCTTCTTTCACAACCCCCTATGGTACTTAAGAACATCTTGTCTGAGCAGAAGACACCACAATCATTCATCCTCTGAATTTGTAAGTCCAAGAGTCGTTATCAAGGCCTATCCTTCACTCCAAATTCTTAACCACTTTGGTACTCGCTCACCAGCTGTGAACCTTGCCTGGAGCTGGTACTGATAGTTCACAGGATAATTTGTGCTGTACATTGGTGATGAATCCGTTTTGCTCTTGTGTGATGAGGAAAGCTTTAAAGCAATGAAAGCTTGTTTTACTTTACAGGCAGCTTTAGGAAAACAACTGTAATAACTCATACAAAGGATTTGTTAAAAGGTCACAGATTGGTAGTAACTTATATGCTGAACATACACACTACAACTACAGAGATAAAAGCTGTAAAAGTAAAAGATTTTGCTTGTTGCCTAAAGTCTACCTCAGCTGTGCACTTTCATATCATGGCTGTTGGCTAAAGTCAATACTCAGCTGTCCGTTTTCATCTGTGGCTGTCGACTATAGTCGATGCTCCTATAGAAGTGGTAAGTAGGCTTAAGTCCCATTGATTCCTCAATATTCTGTTACCTGACCTACCTCAGTAAAAAAAAATACCACTGTGCACTTCATCTCACCTGTAATATTACCTGAATCTACCTCTCTCCTTCCTCATTCCAAAGCCTCAGCTGGGCCCCAGTCACTGCCACATTGATTGGTCTGATGGGTTCCCAACATGCCTTTCCCCTGAAAGTTGGCCACTCCAACCCATCTTCTACACCTCTACTAGGTAGAGGGATGCTAAAAGGCCAGTTTTATCACATCAATGGCTCAATAAATTCTTCAGAGGCTGCCACAGTTTCTGAGCTCTCAGAATCAGTATATAAAGCTCTTTTGTATAGACTCCAATTCCTGATAGTTTCCTCCCATGCTCTCCTCCATCACTCTGCCTGTGTTATTTTCATAAATGGTTAAGTGTCTACTATGCACCAACCACTGCTGAAGGATCCTATACATGCCCCATACTCTCTCACCATTTACAAATAAATGGATGTTCTAAATACACCATGTCATTTTCTACTACTTTACCCATACAAACATTGTGGTTTTTTTTCCCTGAACTCCTTCCCAATTCCTGAGCCTAATTAGCTACAGTCCATAGAAGTGTTACTACAGAGAAAAAATGTAGTGTGTTTTCTTTACTTATAACTTACCTTGTTTTCTTTAGGAGCCCCCAGTCTCAAATTTCAGGAAAAAAAAATTAAGTCCAACTCTCATTTCACAAATGAGAACACTGAGATTCAGTAAGCATAAAGAACTTGTTCAAAGTTATACAGGAAGTAGAGGAGCTTGATTTGCCCAAAGTGGTGCTTAGAAGTATGCTATACAGCTTCTTTCCAAATGGCTCGGTTATAGAAGTCTTTGCACTGCTTACAGGAACTTTCTGCTGTGAAGAAGCTTTGCTATATGCTGAGTGGCTAAAATTTGGTCCATTCATTCAATTTAATTAATCCCTTCTGGCAACTTTCAGACTTTATAAGGAAAGAAAATCTCTCACTTAATGTTCCTTAGGCAAATGATACATTGGGGTAAATTGAAAGAATACTAGAACTTGTATTGATGTTTACTTTTACCTTTAAATGTAGTGATGATGCTTTGCTAATATACAGATAATAATAAATAAAGACTCTCATATGCATGAATTAGGGTTGCATGTCCCCAAGTTTTAGATAAACAGTAGGGACCCCCGTTCTCTACTGACCTCAGCTCATTTCCTTCTACTCTCCACCCAGCTCATTCCACTTGAGCCACAACTCACCAAGCTCACACTCATTCGGCCCAACCCACCTGTCCACTGCCCTATATATTTTCTGATCAGCAAGCCATCCCTCATGTGCCAGTTCTCTAAGTCTATGTTTGTTACTCAAATGGCCCTCAACTTTCTCTCTAGGGATCATCCCATCTCTCTCACTGACTGTGGCATTCATCTCTTCCTCCACATCACCCTGTTGGCAGCAGAGTGTCAGATGCTGGCCTTCCTTGCTTAGAGCTGCTACCTGGCCATCTGTCACCCATTGTGCTACCCCATCCACATTCCCCATGTTCTCTGTGTTCTCCTGGTGCTTCCATCTTTGCTGGGGACAATGTTCAATGCCATGATCCATGTGCTCTGGCCTCTGACTTTCCATTACTTCACCTCCATGGAAGGTCATCATTTAGTTTCTGAGATCCCAGCTGTATTTAAACTAGTCTCTGCTGACACTTCCCTCTATATAAGGATCTTTTTATCCATGGTGTTATTTTTCTCTTCCCTCCTGTCTTAGCTATTACAGCCTAATATGTATATATACTGTCCACTCGACTGGTGACAGTCTCAAGCGTGGGGCATATGGAAACCCTGGCTACTTACTTCTCTCACATGCCCCTGGAGTCTCTATTCTATGTGGCTTCCATTACCAAGTACCTTCTACAAAAGTCTCATTCCCCTGGGCAGAAAAAGTGGTCTCTGTCACCTACACCATCCTAATTCCAATACTTAACCCTCTTATCTACAATCTGACAAATGGGGATGTCTTTGGAACCCCCAGAAGAGTTCTCAGAAAATAGGGAATATGACATACTTAACTTTCCACCAAAAATCCAAATCTAAAACAGTGAAACATATACATTGAAACTGTGGAATTTACCATATGTAGAGACACATATTCATATGCATTGAACTATAAAGCCAGATATTTTTAAGAACGGATAATAGACAATCAGAAATTATCCTGTCTTCAAAGTTGATATGTAAATTGGTCATTTTCTTCCTTTTATATATTTCTGTATTTGTACTCCAATATAATACATTTGGAATGTAGCTTATTTGTGTACTATATCAAATATCCATTTCTTATACCTGTACAATCATCTTATTTGGTCATTGTTATTTATTTTACTATATTTTTGTTTTTATTTGAGAAATAATTGTATATGTACATGTTGGACACAGTGTGATGATTTTATCTAGGCATACTTTGGGAAAGATGTGATAAAACTTATTGACATTTCTCAAAAAGCAGAAATGAATATTCCACAGCTATATGTCAAAAAGCTCAACCAATCTAATCATCATGGAAATGAAAGTTAAAGCCACAGTGAGCTATTACCTCATACCTGTGAGAATGCCTGTTTTGAATATGATGAATGCTAAGTTCTGGTCAGGATGTGGAGAAAAGGAAACACTTGCATATTGTTTCTGTGAAAATAAATTAGGACAGCCAAATTTATTTGTATTTCAATAAATTAAGAGGGTATCAGTTGTGTTTTTTTCTTTTATGTCTACTCCCCAGCCCTGAATCCCTGGTGAGCACCACCACCATTTGAGCACTCTAGTGTTAATCAGTCAGTACCAATTTGATGGCAAGTATATGTGAAGCCCATTCTTCTGATCTTGTGTCACTAAAACTTGGATATTGGGCTCACTCAATTCAGGAAAATATAAGCAGTTCTAGCTAACTGTCATTTCTTAAAATTGAGTAATATTTCATTGTAAACATATGCCAAGTATTAATAATCCACTCATGAATTGATGGACTCTTGGGTGGTTATTTTTTTACTTTAAAATTGTAACATGCTCATTAATTTTATTTCATCAGATTTTGTATCTTCGGAGGTGTAGGTGCTTATCAAATAATCAACTGGTGTCTTGAAAGTTTCATCAAACTATAGGAGCTCCCTCTAAGAAAGCCCACAGGGATGTTGAACTGCAATGCAGATTAAGGGTAATGACATATTGATTACCCTTAGGATAACCTAGTTCACTTTGCAAATCTTATTATGTCTTGATGGGGAAACGCTATATTGATAAAACTTTCCCTCCTTCCTCAGGTGTAAAAGTGGCTCAGGGTAGAATTAAGGGTGGAGCAGCACCAAATTGGAATGGCAGCCTTATCCATCTCCCCAGCTGGAGCAATTGCTGGAAACAGCACCAAAACAGGGCACCATTGTCCCAAGAAGGACCAGAGATACTAACTATCTTCTTAAGATTTGTAAATCCTTTTGAAAGATTTCTAAAAGGTTTTTATTAAAGAAATGCTTTTTCTGAAACTGAGAAACATCACTTTCAAATGAAATATCAAGGAACATAGCTCCCTATCCCACAATTTCCATGTGATGATGGGATCCAAACTTCAGTGAGCACCTAGCTTTAATTTGCAAAATTATCTCCTCCTGCATTAACTTTGAAGCTTGTTTTTTATTGGAATTTAACCAATTATCAAAAAAATAGAGTCTCACTAATTACCCAGTAAGTTTATGGTGCACTGTTCAGGACAAATAGGGCTGTCTAGACCTCTTTCTTCAAAGCTAATTATTATTTATCTAGATAACATGTATGTAAAAGTTAGGATATGCTTAGTTATATACAGGAAGGACTTTATGTGTCCCTTTGCAGTCTCTCAGTGGATTGGCACTGTGCACATCACATTGTGATTTGAGTAATAAAAGGGTTTCTTTTAATTCTCTTTTACCTTTGTGGAGTGGTTTTCTTAGTTGGATACTCTATACTATTAATATTTCCTGATCACTTTCCAGAATTAAAACTGCAGCATAAACATAAAATGTGCCCACCACTTCTAAAATACAAGGGCTTTGAACACCAGATTCCTTCTTGAGCTTCTAGTCTGTAACCTGCAAGTCTGCAGCACAGAGCTTCCCTGTCCCCACATCTGCACACAGTAAGTTCTCTAGGCCTCTTTGTTGTCTACTCTCCCTCCCAGGCATACTTAGACCAGATTCCTGTTAATACACTCTCATAATAATCAGTAGTTCTATCTTTTCTCTAAATGTATCTCACATCTTTAGCACTGAAATGGATTCAGAGACCATGGGGCTCAGACACAAATGGGAACAAGATAGTGCACTCTGGGTTGGACACATAAACTCCTGTTCTGCCTTCTCTTCTTGCCCAAATGCCAGGAAATGTGCAGTGAGCCCAACTGAATTCATGGCTCTCTAGAGACCTAAATCTGCAGCTCTGAATTCTGAATCCAGGTTCTGAGGTTCCTCAGGATGCATTAGAGCAGCTTCCAAAGAGGAATTTCTCTTCCTGTTTTCATTTCCTCTCTGTACAAGCAAAGTATACAAAAGTTCAATCCAAACTAGACCTGGCCTGAACCTGGAATTCACAAGACAGTGACATTCTATGGACTGAGGAAGGACCAAAATCTCAGGGGAGACATATGCTTCAGTGCAAGAGATCAACATGGACTTGTAAATTGACTTTCAAAGGACCTATTTGGAGTGAGTGTAAAGAATTTTCTAGATCTTATGTAGTGTCATATTATAGTTGTGTGAGAAGAATAGAAAGAATGGCACCACATCTAAATTTTTCTGTAAATTATTGCACACTTACTATTCACCTTTCTGGTATAACAAGGATTAAATCACACAATGTAAATGCTCTTCACAGTGCAACAAACCATACTTCTGAGCACATAGCACATGTTCAGTAGACATTTCATTATGCTGCTCTTCACTTTGGAAATTAAGTATATGTTGTGATGAGTTTTGGGCAAAAGGCAGTATGTATGCTGTGCTTGCTGTCTCTACCTGAGTGCTACTAATAATGGATCTAGGTTGAGAGACATCAGCACCAAAGGGGGACCTGACAAAGAACCCAATGAATGTACCCCTTCGACACCAGCAAACCACATTTCTTTGAGTGAGGCCCACAGTACCACATGATTTATATTCACAGTAATGTTTCAGAGATGATTTTAAGGTAACTACCTCTCAGCCCAGGATTTCAATTAGGATAACCTGGCTAGATTGAAGAAACACCATCACCTGCCTGCTGGGCTGGGTGGGAACATCCATGTGGTTGTAATTGTGCTCCAAATAATTCTAATTTGATACCAGGGTCAAGCAGTAGGACTCCTGCATATATTAATGAGAATTAAGTTTAACCTTTGTTCCCGAGGGAAGTCACAGGTTCTGCTCTCTGGGGTTTGGTATAGGCAGATCAGTGTGGTCCAGACTCCAATTCCTGTAGCAGAAACTCCTGGCACCTGTAGCAGGAGAAGGTAACCAGAAGAAAAGACAGGAGAATCTCACATTTTGGTCTCCATGAATGAGCTGATCATAGCAGACTCTTTCCTGTGACTAAAAACAAGTGATTGTAGCCTTTCTGCATTTTATGTTCCTCCTGCTTGTGAATGTTGTGGAAACAAGGGGATAAATTGTGCTGACTCCTTTAAGGGCAGTCTGAAGATTTAATTGTAATTGTTCTACACAATCTCACCTGAAAAGAAATTTCAGAGTAGGAGAAGAAGGAGAAGAAATGGCTGGTTTTCAGGTAAGTGTGTCCCAGATTAGGGGGTGTGTCCACTATTTCTTCCAGATAGTCATGTAGAATGTCAATTTTTCGAACTTGTAAACCTTTACTTCTGATGTGTATGCCTAATAAGTTTTGTAACTACATTTTTTTAAATTTCTTCTTATGGTAGTCAAGGTTCTCTGGGAAATCGTTCCTTCCTATATAACAAGCCTGCTGTACATTCTCTCCCACAAGCTTGTTACCACAATAACCATGTTTTCTAAGAAATATATGGCATATAATATTAAAAATGTTCCCATCGTGACACGTCAAGATACAGTAGTGTGAATGTTTGAGATTCCCATTGGGGATAGGATAGAGTCTTTGGATTTGAGTGAGGAAGGGAAACAAGTACTCTCAAAGTTTGATCTAGATGCTTCATCATCTCTACATAATATATTATTAGGAAAGTTCAGAAAGAAGAAAGCATTGATTGCCTAGGATAACCAGAAAATTATGGAAAAACTAGAAAATAAAAGACTTGCTCCGTATGATGCTAAAGTATTTACATACATTATTAAAGATAACAAAACATGGGAAGTATTTACATCTGAAATTTGCATAAATATGATGATTCTTCATGGTTACATACTGTTGGCCACTACCATTCCAGCAGTGATTTTGTATCCTCCTCTTTGCAAGGATGCCTAACACCAATTTGTTCGACTAAAGTTATATTAATTTCATTCATTTGCTTAAGATGCTTTCTGATAGTCATCCAATACAAAGTTAATTGTTTTTTTTTCTTTATCGATAAGTGTCTTGTAGAGATTTATTGACTAATGTGCATGAGCCATCACATTTAATCTGGAAGCTCTAATTTTTTCTTCTAGCTTGCTTTGAAAAATGAGGGCTATTATCTGTGTTCTGTTCAGGTGAACTGAGATAAATTCAAAGTCTACCACTTATTAGATAAAGACAAAATATGCTCCTTAGGCAAGAAGCATTGTTATCAGTAGTTATATCATGTGACATGCAGACATTCAGACCTCACCCAAGATCTACTGAATCAGAGTCTGTCTTTTAACAAAATCTCCAATTCTTTATTGTACTCGTAAAAATTAGGTGACACTTTCTAACTCTCTTTGTATCTCTATGTGAGAAATATGCACAATTTATTGACATGATGAAAATGTAACACTCATAAACTTATATTACTGTTGCAAGGGCCATAATTTTGTATTAAATACCTTATCATCCAAAGCAGAATCATATGCACATAGTTTCATACATCTTTTGTGATCCTCATTGCTATGAATAAGAGAATATATGCAAGAATATGAATGTGCTAAATAATATCTTATGGGATAATTCCAGTCCCTCATATGTCAGAAAAAGTTCTCATAACCATTTTCCTTGTAGTAAAATTGAGAACTCTCAATTTGGCCACTTGGGAAATATGTGTCTTTTTACAGGAGATGGTGACATTCCAGGATGTGGCCGTAGAATTCTCTCCAGAAGAGTGGGCATGCCTTGACAATGCTCAGCGGAATTTGTATAGGGATGTGATGTTAGAGAACTATGGAAACCTGGTCTCCCTTGGTGAGGATCACTTATATACAGAATTCCTATTCCACATTAAGGCCATTATTTTATTTTTGTAGATAGATTCTTAAAAGTTTCTTCTTTACATGAATGAATTTTATAGCAATTCTTTTAAAGAAAATTTGAAGCTTTTTGTTGTATAAAATAAAATCAGTAGATGTTTCATATTATCTTGAACCTTTACCTTTTTTGGGCTGATATGTATATTTCACAGTAGATTAGTGGTTACTCTAGACATCAGGGTATATAATTGTTGCCTGCACCTTAGAATAGAATTCACACCTCTTATTTATTTGGTGCTACTGGGGATTGGTGCTATAGTCATAAATTAGAAATAATTTTTTTGACATTCTACAGGGTCTGTGAGAAAACAATATGTTGCAAAAGAAGTTTCTAGAATATTCTATAATGTTCTCTCTACTAGCGATAGTACTGCATTAGTAATTGGAAAGACTTCAGCAAGAGTCATGTGAACTTTTTTCTTACAAAACAGGTCTTGCTGTCTCAAAGCCAGAGCTGATCACATGTCTTGAGCAAAGGATAGAGCCCTGGATTATGAAGAAAGAGGAAACAACAGCTAAATATCCAGGTAGGTGAGATTCAGGGAAGCAGATAACAAATGTTAGAGAGGTAAACTCTAGGAAGAAGGCAGATAGTAAAAAGTGGTTAGGAATATTCTGCTGTGTTGTAAATGATTTTTAGAAGCCTGTGTATGTTTCTCCTTAACTTACAGATGGACTTCTTCTATCTCATGCTCTTAAGCTCTCTAAAAATCTACCCATGCAGTGATTTTCCTTAGAATTCAGTAAGAGCCAATCTTCTTGTCATGGCTTATAAGGGACTCTGTTATGTGTCAGTATTTGTATGGTTTGGGGGGATATGAGAATATATGTAAATATTTTGAAGACCTTTACATTAACCATCTTTTGACAGAATTTTGCTCTGCTGCCCCTTCCAGAGTGCGGTGGCTGATCATAGCTCACTGCAACCTCAAACTTCTATGCTCCAGTGATCCTACTACCTTAGTCTTCTAAGTAGCTAGGACTAACTATAGGCATGAAATATCATTGCAAGCTAATTTTTTATATTAATATTTTTTTGAAAAAAATGGAGTCTCCTTATGTTGCTGGTGCTGGATTCAAGATTCTGGCCTCAAGTGATCCAAGGCCTCCCAAAGTGCTGGGATTTTAAGTGTGATCCACCATATCCAGCTCTGTGTTTAATGTTCCTTTTGTTGCCTCATTGCTGTAATTTGTAAAGGGGGATATTAGAGATATTAAGATTTGTTTCAGTGATGCTAGAAACACTAGGGACAGATGTTCATATTGTGTGCATCATAAATTCCAATTCGAAGGTTTCAGAGGCAATCCTACAGAAATTCAGACTTATTAATTTTGTACAAATGTATAGCCTCTTCCTAAACATCAGAAAATCTAATCTTATTTTACTTCTAAATATCCTTTTATCTAGTACAAAATAAGAGTAAATTTGCAACTTAATTATACCCAAATCCCCAAACAGTAATATAGTTCATTTTGCATACTCACCTTATAGAATTCTTAAATATACTATCTCATTGAGTGCTTCAAATTGCTGAATATACCTATAATCACAATAGATACATAATATTTTGATAACTTATATTTCATAATTTTCCCCTAATTGGTACTATCAGGAATGTGTCATTCCTATGTGTGTGTGTGTGTGTTTGTATGTGTGTGTATCTGTGATAGGTGAACTTTTCCACAAATAAGAATTGTATAATTGTATACATTTATTGTTTATGCTGTAATGATTTGATGTGTGTATACATTGTAAAATAGAGTTAAAGTAATAAACATATCCATCACCTCACACGTTTATCATTTATTTATAGTGAGAACATTTACTTATAGTGAGGTCAACGGTCTTAACAAATTTCAGGCATATAAATCATTATTAATAACTGTAATCATGATACCATGCATTAGATCTCCAAGATTTATTTATCTTATAACTAAAAGTTTTTTCCATAAAACATTTCCCAACTTTTCTTGCCTCCACACTCTGGAAACCACTGTTGTACTATTTATTTTTAAAAGTTCTTCTTTTTTATATTACCCATAGCATTATTTATCTTTCTAGGAATGGCTTATAACTTAGCACAATGCCTACCATGTCCATCCATGTTGTTGAAATGGCAGGATATTTATACTTTTTATGGATTAATAATATTCTATGGTATGTGTTTGTATACTCATTTTTTACTCTATTGATTATAAACAGTCATTTAGTTTGCTTCAATTTTACTGGCAAATGTGCATAGTGCTGCGAAATACATGGGGCTGCAGAATCTTCTTAACATACAGTTTTTACAACTTTAGTAATACCCATAAGTAGACTTGATGAATGATAAGGCAGTTCTATTTTTTACAATTGTTAATGAATCTCTATGATGACACTACCCATTTACAATCAATAACTGTATACAGGGATTGCTTTCCTTCACACTCTTGCCCACACTTGTTATGGCTCTTCTTTTGGACATTAGCCATTGAAACAGTTGGAAGGGGATACCCAACAAAAAATTTGATTTGTATTTCCATGGTGTTGTAGTGATGTTGAGTTTCCCTTCATGTTACTTGTTGTAAACTTGTATGATTTTTTTGAAAAAAATCTACACAAAGTTTTGCTTATTTTTGATTGTGTGATGATGATGATGATAATATTGTTTCTGCTTTTGAACAGTAGGAATTTCCTATATATTTTGAGTATTAATATATTATACAATGTAAAGTTTGAAAATATTTTCTCATTCTATATTTTCTTATTATTTTTGTTTCCTTGTTGTACAGAGCATTTGAAATTTGATGCAGCTCAAATTTTTTTTATATTTTGTTCCAGTGCTTATTTTGTCAAATACAAAAAAAAAAGCAAAGAAAAGAAAATTTCAAGACTTATATCAAGGTTTACCCATATTTCTTCTTTTCATTTATACTTTTTTTAAAAGAAATATTACACTTTTAAGTCTACTGTTTAAATCTTTAATACATCTCAAGTCAGTTTTGGTGTGTCATGTAAGAAAATATAGTCTACTTTTATTAATTTGTTCATGGGTATCTAGTTTTCCAGCACCAAGCTTTGAAGAGACCATACTTCCTGCATTCGCATTGCTAGTGCCTTAGGTTAGTTACCTTATATGCTTCAGTTAATTTCTGAGCTCTCCATTCTCTTCCTTTGCTTTTTATGGTAGTTTTTGTACACATATTTTGTTGTTTTTTATTACTATCATATTGATATACAGTTAAAAATCAAAAAGTGTGATGCCAGAACCTTTTCACTTCTTTCTCAACATTGTTTTGGCTCATTAACATTATTTGTGCTATGATACAAATATTAGGATATTTTTGTTAATACTGTGAGTAATACCCCTAGAATTTTGATAGGGAGTGCATTGAACGTATGCATTGTTTTGGATAGTATCATTCTATTTACTGATGTCATCTTCAATTTCTTTTATTAATATCTTATAGTACTCAGTGCAAAGGATTTTTTACCACTTTGGTTTAATTTATTTCTTAGAAATCTATTATCTTGATGCTGTGGTAAATGACAGTGAATTATTTTCTTATTGGATAGCTTATTAGTGTATAGAAAAACAACTGATATTTGTATGTAAATTTTATATCCTGTGATTAGCTGAGTGGTTTTACTACTATATAATTTTTTTTCCTATCTTCTTTATGGTTTTTGATATATAAGATAACGTCATCTGCAAATAGTGTTATTTATACTTTTCTGTTTCTAGTTTCAGTAGATTCTTGTTATGTTCTTGCCTAACATGTCTGATTAGATCTTGTGGTAATATGATAAAATAGAAGCATTACAAGTGGTTGCACATTATCCTTATGTTGGTGTCTGTGCATGTGAAGGATTCAATACTTTTTCAGTTTTTATAAACTGATTTTGGAAGGTAAAGATATTTGCTTTAGTGTTCTGGGTTTTCAATGGATAGTTGCTATAGCTAGGTAACAAGGCTCCCCCTTGCTCTGCAGTGGAGTCTGCATTTGGTAGGCCAGTTCTGAAGTACTCGGGCGATTTTCAATGCTCTCTTGTGTCTGGGTAAACTGGTTTCCTTCAGGATTTTGATCTGTAGGACACCGACTAGGGCATGCTTGTATAGTGAGTCTGCATATAGTGGGGCTGATATTAGCTGTGTGGATGGGTGTGGCTCCGAATGAGTGCATTGGAAGTTTCCCTTCAGGTCACCATGTGGATCTATGCACTGAAAGAACTGGACATGGACTGTAGTTGAGACTGCTGTAGCAGAGTCACAGGTCTGCTTTACAGATGATAGCAAGACCAAGTTATACAGGCCTGCCTTCCTGGCTTCACATAGGTGTGTCTCTCCCAAAGTCACTGGATGAGCAGCACCACTCCAACTATGTCACAGGGAACCACTGGAGACTCTGTGTATCCCAGATGGTTGACCCATGTTATAGTGTGTAGTGAGGTCAAGGAGTCCTTAATTTTGCCACTAGATGAGAGCCTGAATATTCAAAATGACCTTCCTATTTCTGTGGTCCCTCTAGCATTTAATGACCATCAATTTAAGTCCCCCAATTCAGATAATTGTAATTTTCTGTTGATGGCTGCCAAATTTTTGTTGTTTGGGATAAAACTAGTGGATAGTTCCCCTCCGACCATATTGCTCATTTTACTCTTTTTTTAATTTCAGCATATTATAGGGGTACAAAAGTTAAGGTTATATATATTGCCCATCCCCCCCCTCCTCCCACCTGCCCAACACCCGATAAATGAAATTCCTATTTGTCCATTTAAGTGTTGATCTGTTAATATCAATTTGCAGGTGAATACATGTGGTGCTTGTTTTTCCATTCTTGAGATACATCACTTAGTAGAATGAGTTTCAGCTCTATCCAGGAAAATACAAGAGGTGCTACATCACCATTGTTTCTTAATACTTAATAGTATGCCATTGTATACATACAATGTTGTACCACATTTTATTGATCCACTCATGTATTCATGGGCACCTAGGTTTTTTCCACACCTTTTCACGATTTTGAACTCTTCTGCAATAAATATTTGAGTGCAGGTGTCCCATTTGTAGAGTGCCTTTAATCTTTTGGGTAGATGCCCAGTAGCGGAATTTTTGGATCATATGATAGATCTACTTGTATTGCTCTAAGGTATCTCGATATTGCTTTCCACAGAGGCTGAACCAGTTTGCAGTCCCACCAGCAGTTTAGGAGTGTTCCTATCTCCAAATCTATGCCAATATTTATTGTTAGGGCCTTTTGATAAAGGCCATTTTACTGGAGATAAGTGCTATCTCATTGCAGTATGCTTAACATCTCTAATAATCAGGGAAATGCAAATCATTTTACTCTTTATGTATTTTAAATTTCTGATCACTTCTATATCTATTTTTTATAATATTAGAATTCAAGATTCAGAATGACATGGCAGCTTTTCAATTTCTCTACATTCTTACCATATATATTTATGTATATAGGTATATATATTTACTTATTTAAAAATTCTCAATGTAATGGATATGAGGTAATATTGCATTGTGATTTTGCTTTGCATTTCTCAAAACATTAATAATTTTGAGGACCGTTTCAAATTCCATTTGGCCATTTGTAGACCTGGTTTGCAGAAATGCCAGATCAATCCATTGTCCATTTAACTATCAAGCCATTCACTTTTTGTTGCTGAACTGTAGTCTTTTTTTTATATATTCAGGATATTAAGTCTTATGAAATATGTAATTTCCGTCTATTTTTCCCAGTCTGCAGGAAGCATTTTTACTCTACTAAGTTTTGTCTTTGTGCAGAAATTTTGAAGTTTGATGCAATCTCATTTTTTCTTCATTTTTATTGCATATTCATGTGATGTTACCTCTACTAAAACAGCATCAGTACCAATATCATGATCTTTCCTTTATATTTTACTCTAAGAGTTTTATATTGTATTTCTTATGTTTAAGCATTTAATTCAATTAAAATATATTCTACATATAGTGGAAGGAAAGGGCCCAACATCATTATATTCTTTCATAGATATTCAGTTTCTACAATATTTGTAGAAAGGACTCTTCTTTTTCATTGTGTGGTCATTGTAATCTTGAGGAATGTAATTTGATCATGGACACAAAGGTTTATTTCAGGGTTCTCCACTGTGTTCTTTTATCTCATTATTTGTCTTTGTGCCAGGACCATGTTGCTTTTATTCCTGTAGATTTGTTTTCAAATCAAGAAGTGCAATGCTCCATGTTTGTATTTTCTAAAACTGTCTTGGTATTTATTGTTCCAACACACTTTAGAATTTATTTTTATATACCTCCAAAACAAGTATTAAGCATACCATTGTCATAGATAGGCAGAATCAACATTGTTAAAATATCTATACTACCCCCCCCAAAAAAAGTAATCTACAAATACAATACAATTCGTGTTAAAGTAATAACATCATATTTTACACATTTAGAAAAAGGAATTCTATACTTCATATGGTACAAGAGAAGACCCCATAACATAAAAACAACCTCAAGGAAAATGAACATATTGAGAGGCATCTGTTTACCAGACTTTAAGCAATAGTACAAGACTATCTCAACCAAAACAGCATGGCACAGTCACAAGAACTGGACATAGAACAAAGGAACAGAACTGAGATCCCAGACATAAAACCATCCTCATGTAGGCATGTAATAGCAGACGAGAACATGTACTGGGGAAAGGAATCCCTTTTGTATAAATGGTCCAGTGAAATTGGATAGCCATATGTAGAAGAGTGAAACAGGATTCACACCTCTAATCTGTCACAAAAATCAATTCAAAATAGATGGCATGAAATCATAAGAATTCCAGAAGAAAATGTTGAAAATACTCTTACATACTTCAGCCTAGACAAAGAATTTACGAAGAACACCCAAAAACAATCACACCACCAACAAAAATAAATAAATCGGCCCTCATCAAACTAAAAAGCTTCTACACAGCCATTAAAGGTATAACTAGAGCAAATAGACAACCTAGAGAATGGGAGAAACTATTTGCATGCTATATATCCAATAAATTGCTAATAACTAGAATTTATACATAACTCAAAAAAATCAGTAAGAAAAAGTCAAACAACCTGATTGAAAGTGTGCCAATATATGAACACAAAGTCTTAAAAAGGACATGTACTATGGCCAAGAAACACATGAAGAAAGTGTGTACATCTCTAATCATCAGGGAAATGCAAATGAAAACCATAGGGAGGTATCCCTTAACTCCAGTGAAAATAGCTTTTATCAATAAGCCCAAAATAAGTGTAGCTGTGGATGTAGAGAGGTAGGAACACTTATAAACTACTAGTGGGGCTGCAAACTGCTACAATCTTCCTGGAAAGTTATATGGAGACACATCAAAATACTAAAAGTAGAACTACCATTTGATACAGAAATCCCACTAATTGGTATCTAACCTATGTAAAAATATCATCCTATAATAAAGACATCTGCACTTGAATGTTTATAGCATCAAAATTTACAATTGCAAAGAGGTGAAAACAACCTTGGCACTTAAAAATGCATTTATATAAATATATCTATAAATACATATAATATGTGATATATGTATTCCTTGGAGTACTACTGAGCCTCAAATTCAGTGGCTAAATAACACCTTTTGTATTATCCTTTATTGTGCTGGAGTCCATTCTTTGAAGTGAAGTATCACAAAAATGGATAAACAAGCACCAAAAATAGTTACTATCAAGTTGTTACCAATCGATCAACACATATGTGGGCAAAGGGAAGTAAAATTCAGTGGATATTGGGCAGTAGGAAGGGTGTGAAGGTTTTGGGAAAATTCACTCATAATGGGTGTGATGCACACTATCTGTGGATGGGCACAGTTGTAGCTCTGATTGGTCAGTGCAAAAGCAAGATATGTAATCTAAATGATTTACTCCCATAATATTTTGAAATTAAAAAGACAGTTTTGTAATATGTAATATTTAAGAAAGTTTTGAAAAGTTGATCACTGTATCTCTTTAAGATATTATTTTTATTTTAATTATTGTAAAATCACAAAAATTGCAATGGTAATTACTTTTAGTTATTCACATCAGTCATGTTAGCTACATTTACATCATCATGCAATATATGTCTAGAATGTATGTTTTAAGTAAAAGTAAAATTAAGTACACATGAGAAAACTACCCATTATGCCCATTGCCTAACTGCTGGCAAAAAGCATTGTTTTCTTTTGCTAGGAGTGTAACAGCTTAGAAATATTCTATAAATATAATCAACATACATCTGACTTACTGTGACTGACATTTCATTAAGCATGAAGTCATCAAGGTTTACCTATACTGTGGATGTTACCAGAGAATCTGTTTTATTAAGCTGAGAAATCATCCATTATTTCTACATTTCAAATTGTATTTATCTGTTCATTTTGCAAAGGCAGTTTATGTTGCTTTCATCTACTGACTTTTGTAAACGATGGTGAAATAAATATGCATATGAAGATAACTATTTATTTTACAATATATGCAAGAGTTTATTTGTGTTTCTTTCTCTTTCATTGGTCCAGATGTCTGTCTTTCTGCCATTAGATAACTTCATTGACTACTATATCATCTTTTTTCTATTTTTATTTCAGCATATCATGGGGGTAGAAATGTTTAGGTTATGTGTGTTGCCTTCATCCCGGAGTCAGAGTTTTAAAGGTGTCCATGCCCTGATGGTGCACATCGCACTCATTATGTTTGTATATACCCATCCCCTCCTCCCCCTCCCACCTGCCCAACACCCGATAAATGTTATTCCTATATGCCCACTTAGGTGTCGATCAGTGAAACCAATTTGCTGGCAAGTACATGTGGTGCTTATTTTTCCATTCTTGGGATATTTCACTTAGGATAATGGGGTTCAGCTCTATTCAGGATATTACAAGAGGTGCTATATCACTGTTATTTCTTATAGCTGAATAATACTCCAAAGTATACATTTTTAATGTTTTAAAATGGGTAAGCATGGGACCTATAGCATTGCTTCTCTTTGTGATGACTGTTCACATCTTTGTGGTCTCTTGAGATTTCATATTATTTTAGGGTTTGCTATTTCTATTTTTGAAAAAATGAAATTGAAAATTTGAAAGGAATTGTATTTAATCTGTAGATCACTTTGGACATCTTCACAATATTAGGTCTTCTTCGCTTGAACAAGAAAGTGTTCAAGAGTGTGTTGTTTATTTTCCTATGCTTTTGAATTTCTCTGTGTTTTTTGTGTCACTTATCTACAGTTTCATTTCATTCTGATCAGAAATTGTGTAAAATTTCAATTTTCAAAAATTGGTTAAGACATGATTTGTGTCTGAACAGGTAGATTTTGTAGGAAGAATTTTTATGAGCTATCGAGAATATTGTATATTCTGTTATTATTTAGCAGAGTGTTCTCTGTATATGTCTGAGGTCTTGTTGCTCTCTAGTGTTTTCAAATCTCCTATTTTATTACTAGTAATTTGACTATCTTTATTAGTATTGAGAGTGGAATACCATGCTATCCTATTATTTTTATGTCCATTTCTTGCTTCAATTGTGTCAATGATTTTTATATATTTGAGAACCTTTATGTGAGATATAGATAAATATCAGATATATCTATTATACTTAAAGAGTTCTCAGTGAATGACCTCTTTTTATATTAAATGTCCTTGTTTATCTCTTATGGCAGTTTTGACTTAAAGTATATTTTATAAACTATAACATTTTGCACTTCTAAAGTCATGTGCCTAATATAATTTTGAACTCCACTGCTCTTGCCTGCTGAGCATTTTCATGGTATGTCTTGTTATTTCCTGTCACTTTTTGTCTATTGCTTTCACCAGGTATGAAGTCAAGTCTCTTTAGAGAGAACAGAGTTGGATTTTTTAATTTCTTTATTTAACTTTGTCTTCTGACTAGAAATACTATTACATAAATATTTGCATAATTGTTTAAAAGGGAAGGATTCAAAATTGCCCTAATATTAATTGTTTATATAACTTTTGTCACGATTTAGTCTTTCTTTCCACTCCTTTTCTCCTCATTCCACCTCACTGACTTTTAGTGATATATTTTGTTTCTGTGGCCACCTTCATTTATGTATTGCTTTAAAGATTTTTCTGGTGTTCACTGTGAGAATTACCTAAAATCTTTAGAAGCTGCAACTTATGTTAAACTGATAACTACTTAACTTCAATTGTACATAAAAATTCATAATATTTATATCTGCCCTCAACTTCATGATATAGATGTCAATAATTATGTGTCTTTATATTATGTCAATTAACATGTGGGAATAATCATTTTTATTTTGTCTTTCAAATTTGATAGCATAATTAAATGTTTTTGCACCATCAATATAATACTGCAGATTTATATTTTTCATATGTGCATATCTTTCCCAGAATGTTATGTAGTTGTCTTGGGAGATAGAAACCAGACATTCAAAGGCCATCAAAAACCAGATGTATGGGCACATGTGCCATTGGTTGGAATCTCTTTTGAAAGGGAATCAAGGAAATAGAATTTTACTGCTAAAGTGATACCTCTGTATCAGTGGGGAGGAAGTGTTTTGCCGGGTAAATTAACAAATGTTCCCTCCCCTTCCATATGGTTCTTGGTGTCATACTCATCTGGGGTACCATGAAATATTACCACTTATGATTTCTCAATGAATCATGTTTGCAAATATATTTTGGAGGTCATATGTCTATGATGGAAGTAAGACTATGGTATTCTATTGCACTTTCTTGCTAATGTGCTCGGTATAGTTTTGTATATTCAAATTATGAAGTATATTTACCTAAGTATAATTAGTGAGATACTTTATTATTTTCATTTCTTTCAGAACTCTCTTCCCATTGCACTGAAGACCCAATGCCAGAGCAGGGCATAAAACATTCATTCCAGAAATCAATAATAAGACCATACGGAAGCTCTGACCAAAAAAATGTACTTTTAAGAAAAGACTGGGAGTGTGTTGATGAGTGTAAGAGGCAGAAAGTATGTTATGATGGTCTTACCCAATGTTTGTCAGGTAACCATAGGAAAATCTTGAAAGGTTATAAATGTATAAAAATGTTTAGCAAGTCCTCAAATCTAAGTAAACCTAAGATAAGGCACACTGGAGAGAAAGGTTTCAAAGATAATGAATGTGGCAAACCTTTTATGCACAGCTCAAAAGTTCTTGGACATAGGAAATTTCACACTGTAGACAAACCCTCCAAGTGTGAAGAATGTGGAAAACCCTTTAACTGCTACACAAATCTCACTATACATAGGAGAATTCACACAGGAGAGAAACCCTACAAATGTGAAGAATGTGGCAAAGCTTTTACCCATTACTCAATCCTTACTCAAAATAAAAGAATTCATAATGGAGAGAAAACATACAAATGTGAAGAATGTGGCAAAGCCTTTACCCAGAGCACACACCTTACTCAACATAAAAGAATTCATAGTGGAGAGAAACCCTACAAATGTGAAGAATGTGGCAAAGCCTTTACCTGGAGCTCAAGCCTAACTGTACATAAAATAATTCATACTGGAGAGAAACCATACAAATGTGAAGAATGTGGCAAAGCCTTTACCCAGTGCAGAAAACTTACACAACATAAAAGAATTCATAGTGGAGAGAAACCCTACAAATGTGAAGAATGTGGCAAGGCCTTTACCCAGAGCACATACCTTACTGAACATAAAAGAATTCATAATGGAGAGAAAGCCTACAAATGTGAAGAATGTGGCAAAGCCTTTATCAAGATTGGAGACCTCAATCGACATAAACGAATTCATACAGGAGAGAAACCCTACAAATGTGAGGAATGTGGCAAAGCCTTTACCTGGTGCTCAAGCCTAACTGTACATAAAATAATTCATACTGGAGAGAAACCATACAAATGTGAAGAATGTGGCAAAGCCTTTACGCAGTGCAGAAAACTTACACAACATAAAAGATTTCATAGTGAAGAGAAACCCTACAAATGTGAAGAATGTGGCAAAGCCTTTACCCAGGGCACACACCTTACTGAACATAAAAGAATTCATAGTGGAGAGAAAGCCTACAAATGTGAAGAATGTGGCAAAGCCTTTACCCAGAGCACACACCTTAATGAACATAAAAGAATTCACAGTGGAGAGAAACCCTACAAATGTGAAGAATGTGGCAAAGCCTTTAACAAGATTGGACATGTCAATCGACATAAACGAATTCATACAGGAGAGAAACCCTACAAATGTGAGGAATGTGGCAAAGCCTTTACCTGGTGCTCAAGCCTAACTGTACATAAAATAATTCATACTGGAGAGAAACCATACAAATGTGAAGAATGTGGCAAAGCCTTTACCCAGTGCAGAAAACTTACACAACATAAAAGAATTCATAGTGGAGAGAAAGCCTACAAATGTGAAGAATGTGGCAAGGCCTTTACCCAGAGCACATACCTTACTGAACATAAAAGAATTCATAATGGAGAGAAAGCCTACAAATGTGAAGAATGTGGCAAAGCCTTTATCAAGATTGGAGACCTCAATCGACATAAACGAATTCATACAGGAGAGAAACCCTACAAATGTGAGGAATGTGGCAAAGCCTTTACCGGGTGCTCAACACTTACTCTTCATAAAAGAAATCATAATGGAGAGAAACCATACAAATTTGAGGAATGTGGCAAAGCTTTTATCCAGTGCTCACACCTTAATCTATATGAAAGAGTTCATAACAGAAAAAAATTGTATAAATGTGAAAATTGTGACAAAGTCTTTAATAACTGCTCCAATCTTACTCATCATCAAAGAAATCATACTAGATATAAGTGAGATCAATGCAATGACTTTGGAGGTACTTTCCCAAAATATTAGCTTTAAAATGCACAACAGTACTTATACTTATGTAAACAATAATAATGTAGAGTGCTGACAATATCTTGAGTTATGACAGAGATTTTATTGGACATGGGAGAACTTTCACTGAAAGTAATTCTCTAATATTTTCTGAAACACTGATCAACATCACAAAAATTTTCATATATAGAGACCTTACAAATATAATGAATGTGAACAAATATTTATGAAAAAGGTATACCTTAGAGAACAACAAAGAATTGATACTTAAAACTCCTTTACAGATATAATAAATTTCAGAACAGATTTAATCAACATTAAGTCTAAACAGATATCAGAGGACTCACAGGAAAATGTGCTGAGGCACTAACACATTTAAACATTTCTTTAAACCATATTGTTGAGTATAGAGAATAACTCTGTTAAAATAGTTAGATCACTTATTTGTATGTCAGTTTTAAAAACGAGATTTTTTGAAAATTATAATGATGTGTAAAATATACTTTCTCGTCAGGGTGGGATGCAAATGCAATAAAGTATATTTTTTTTGCAACCTTTGACAAGGAAATACTGATGTTATTCAATTTTAAAAACAGTAGATGCTATGCTTTCATTTTTAGTGTGTATGTGAATGTCTATGGTTAATGATAGCTGTGTCACAGTTATTAGAAGTCTTTGTGTATTAAGTACACATCATTCATGTACTTTTCCATAGAAAACTAAAATCACTGAAATGTAAGATGTATGAAATGGAGAGGTGCTGTGTGGTAGACTTCTAAAAAACAGTATTTCAAGTGATATATGATGTAGGTATACAGACTAATATCCTTCTCATTAAAATCAGAATGAAATGATGACAATATTACCAATAATTTGATTTACTAATTGCACATTAGAATAATGAAACAATGAATTTTTAAATATTTTTAAATTACATGTAAACTTAATTTGTTTTATTAAATTAAAAAATGTTTTTATTGTGTCAAACGTGTTTTAGATTGAATGAACTGTTATTTTGCTTCAACATTCACCTATTCCATGTTACTCAAAGTTGGAGGCAATGAGTTATAAAAATATATTATTGGGTTACACAGTAAAATTAAATCATTTGTGATCCTTTTTTCAGTGGCTTCAAATTTCTAATTCTTTGAAGAATAATGTTCCCACAAGTTTTATTTTTATTATTTTTATAATTCCATTGTAACTGTAATGCTTATAATAAAGTTTGTGCATTTAATGAAAAGCCATATATTTCTGAATACTGAATGAGTACTACATTTTTCTTTCAACATGCAACCCGTCAGGCCAGTGAAACAGAAATAAACACACTTTTTTATTTATACTGAATCAAATATACAAATACATCACGTATAAGATGAACTTTGGTTGCAGATTTATAGAGTAAGTAATTATGTTTGTGTGAATATGGATGTATACTTATTTTGAAAAGAAAAGAAGAAATATTGAAAAAAATAGGTAATTTCATAAATGTTCATAATTTACTAGCAAACTAGAAATTCCACAGATTCTGAGAGCAAATTTGTTTTTTGCTTTATGTTGAATGAATTTGTTTAAAATTCTAAAGTCTCTAATTCAGAACCTGCCCATGCATATCTTCTGTTCTTACATGGTTATTACTTCTGCTAGGCTTAATATATCATTTTATTATTTCAAAGTTCGTTATGTATTGTATATATGACCTGCTCTGCAATTATAAGAATGCTTTTTATAAAATTTAATTGTGGCTCCAGGTAATAGATTGAAATGTCCAGGGTGGAAAAATGTCACTGATTTGCATGTGGAGTGATGAGACCTGCAGAGAAAACAACTCTGAGAATTTATAAGTGAGAATTCTGTTTCTTTCATTTCATATTTATTTCCAGTGTTTTTTTTCTATCTTTTTGTCTTCATTCTCTTCTACAAATGTATCTAAGCCATTTTTCTTTCTGCCTGCACTTTGGCTACAATATTCTCACTGTTGTACTCACCCCCTGTGAGTTCACATAATACTTTAAAAGTTTTAATGAGAATTGTAGAATTATTTATTTTGGTGAAAAAAAGTTTAACTAGAGAGTTTGAGGTCATTTATAGGCTATACATGCAGCATTCTGATTACTTAATTAAGATTCGAGAGATTCAGAATCCTAAGCTTAAAGTAAGAGCCTTAAGTACAAAGACAGATAAATAATTCAGAATGCCAGAGGATTAAATCTGGAACTCAGTATTGTTTGCTTTGTATAAGCAAACTGTTATTAGATCCTACCATATAATGCCATAGATATGAAAATAATTACAATAAGTAAAGCATTAATAAGTGTGTGATGCATATGGTAAGTACTATATAAAGAAACATGAGAATCTGGCAATCTCTTAATAGAGAGTTTAGGTATATAAAGAAGTTTTAATTTAATGTTCTATGAAGTATTTGTAGTACAACATATGCATCCATCTAGAATGTACTTATTAGTGTGTATTTTCATGTTAGAATATAATAGAATGATTTCTGTGCATTTAAAATATTTGGAATAATATTTCTTCATCTGATATTTTAATCTGGAGAAGTCATTTTACATGACTTTATCTTCCTTTATTTTACTGGGTGCAGTGTGCAGTGCACAGTTCTCATTTTTAGTCATGTAACTGTGGCCAACAATTTGGTCATTCTTTCTAGAGGAATCTGAGGGATCATGGCTGCTTTTTAATTGAAAATTTCATTAGTGATTTTGGATGCAATCCTGTTTTCTATGCTCACAGTGGCCAGAAGTGAGACAGTGAGTACCACATACATCTTTAGTCTCTTCCATAACATAATCATCAGCACCAGGAAGTCCAGGTGTCTTTAGCTTCAAATAAAATTATTAAAGCCCCTTTCATGTTCTGTGCTGGATTATGAACCTGCTGGTAAATATCAGAGTTCCCTTGCTTACGACTGACAAATGGAATGACAAAAACAGCACTCTCACTCTGTTGCCTGGGCTAGAGTGCCCTGGCATCAGCCTAGCTCACAGCAACCTCACACTCTTGCGCTCAAGCAATCCTTCCACCTCAGCCTACCTGGTTGATGGGACTATAGGCATATGCTACAATGCCCTGCGTATTTTTCTATATATTTTTATTTGGCCAGTTAATTTCTTTTTATTTTTAGTAGAGACACAGTCTCATTCTTTCTCAGGCTGGTTTCAAACTCCTGACCTTGAGTGATCTTCCTGCTTTGGCCTCCCAGAGTGCCAGGATTACAGGTACGAGCCACTGCTCCCAGCCAACACAAACTGTCATTACACAAAGAGTTCGATTAAAGAATTGGCTCAATTAGAAATGTTAATCCCTTGAGATTGGAAATCTTTTGTGCAAACAGTTATATCTTCGCCTAAAGTTTTATAGTTTGCCACTTGGTGCAGGGAAAACATGCATCAACAACCCTAGCTAAATGGGTCTACGGACCCACCAATAAAAATTTCTGACTCAAATTATGGGCCATAAATATTGGTTTGATATTAATGCACAATTAAAATATGATCAGGCTATTTCTCAAATTCAACAGTGCTGTATCAATGTATGGAAAAAGATAGCTTCTCTTAGACTGTAGCTTCCTAAAAAAATGTTAAATATAATGTTAATAAAACTCATGTAGATTTTATTGCTAGATTGCAAGAAAGATATGGTGCAAGACATGTTTAGTCTTTCTAATTTAGGAAATATGCTTTTACATATACTGGCTTTTAATAATGTTAATTCTAAATGCCAGCAGCTTTATGCCCAGCAAAATTAAACAGCATGGTGCCACCGCTGCCATGGCTGCTGGGCCACCCAGGCTGTGGCTGTCCTCATCCAGGAAGCCCAGCACAAGCTCCCCACCACCGCACCCCAATGGCACCTTATGGCCAAAGGGAAGCACCTGGCTATGGAAAGAACTTTGAAATTGCTACAAGGTCTGATCAGACATTTAAAATGCAACTTTGGCTGAGACTCTTGGCCCAAAGGGTAATTTCAGAGAACAAAGATCATCTTGTGACAATGGACTCTTAACACCATCTACTGAGATATGTATACCTATAGATATATTTGGCCTGATCCTACAAGCACATTAATATTAGTTAATAATTTGGTCATATTACTGTTACATTAAAAAGAGTAATAATACATTTAGGTATAATTGATTCAGCTTATTTGAATGAAGTTTCAGTTATGATGAGTTTCACTTCTGATTGTTATTCAGGTTAGAGACTGTATTGCACAACTTCTGCTATTAATATGCAAATTTAAAAATATAATGTTTTAAGACAAGGAGGTTTTAGAAGCACTGGAACAAAAGTATATTGGCAAACTTTATTAATGACCAAATACCTCAATTAGAAATTAAGCTAAATGACAAATCTTTTGTTGAACTTATAAATACTGGAACTGATATTAAAATTTATCTAAAGTTTTTTGGCTAAGGATTGGCATATTATAATAATAGATTTAAAAGACTGTTTTTACTATCCTTTTGCAAATATCTGATAGAAAAAAATTTGCCTTCACCATACCTGCTTTAAACCATCAACAGCCAACTAAACAGTATCTATGGAATGAAAGGGAAACAATCTATACAAAAATTTTTAATAAAAATGTTTTAAAACCAAAGTATTAGTTTTATTAAAAGATAATTTTGTTTAATTTACTGATTTTTTTTAAACCACTTGGTTTATGTAATGATATAAGCAGAAGAATAAAAGTACAGTGCTGACTTGTCACACACACAGTCAGCCAGCACACATTTACCCAACACACACATCTCCATACTGTGTCAGGCATTAGTAATGCAGAGATTGATCAGATATATTTGTTGATTTTAAGTAACTTACATATAAAAATACATTTAGTAAAGTACCTATAGATTTAAGGTAGAGCATAGCACAAATAAACATAAAAATGTGGGCCATAAAGTATCAAAAAATTGTTAGATGTTCTCCAGACAGATTGTAAAAATGGGAGGGAGGAGGCTTTCAGGTAAAAGAGCAGGAGGTAATGAGGGAGGAATTATGGAATACATTGTTGGACTTTTAAAACTGCAGAAATGTCTACAGAGCTCATATGTTCAACACTGTGTTTTGCAGTCCTAAACACATTCTACAACACATTGCTACTGAATTAAGAAATGAATGAATAAAAATACAGTGAGTAAAATCACAGGCTTTAAAGTCAGTATTTAGGTATTTAATAAAACCAGGGTTCTTTCTTTCTCTCTGCTGGAGATACTTTTGTTATTGTCTGTTTAAAAAATAAACTATGTTATACAAAGTATCTAGAAGAATCAAATTCATAGAAGCAAAAAGTAAAATGGTTGTGCCAGGGACTGGAAGAATGGAGAAATGGAGTTATGTTTAATTGGTGTTTGGGGAAAAAAAGTTCTCGAAATTTCTTTCACATAGTGTAAATATGCTTAACAGTATTGTACTGCATACCTAACAAGTGTAAGATGGTAAATATTATATTGGGTGTATTTTATCAAAATTTCAAATTTTAAATGACCTATATAGTCACCAAGTGATTTAGAATAAAACAGGGTTATTCTGTTCATATTATCACATTGGTGATATTGGCCACATTGGCCAGAATGTTTTCTCAACCATGAACCCCCATTTTTGTTTTCATTTTTGCTTTTTGTCAGATAGTCCTAGAGGTTTTTTATTCTATGTATGTACTTAAAAGTGGGAGAGGTTTTAGACCTCTTCAAAATCTTTTTTAGAAAATAGATATCCAAGCTGAGGTCCAATATTATGTCCATCACCTTGTGGGTTTGCCCTACACATCAAGCCCTTTCCTGGCAGTATCTATGGGCAGCTCTAGTAACAAGGCAGGTCCTCAGAAGCCAGGGCATGCGAGTGGAGCAAGAAGAGAGTGGAGCATGAAATAAGATCCTGAGAGGTGAGAACATGGTGGAATGGATGCAGACAGGAAAATGGGTTGCCTGAGTGAGCTCTACCCCAGCAGGGGAGTAGCACAGGAATGCTTTTTTTCTCAGGACAGCAGAAGAACCTGAACCAGGCTAACTGCCAGAGAGTACTGAGAGAGCCCTGGACTGGATCAAGCAGTGGCAAGGCCACCATGGCACACCAGAAGGAGAAGGTGATCTAAGATGATATTCATCAGAACTATATTGATCGCATGTCGGGAGGATGAGAGGATGGAGGAGGGGATGGGTATATACACACCTAATGGTTGCAGTGCTCACTGTCTGGGGGATGCACACACTTGAAGCTCTGACTCATGTGGGGCAAAGGCCATATACATAACCTAAACACTTTTACACCTGTAATATGCTGAAAAAATATTAAAAGATAACTAAATCTTGTGGGACAAGTACCACAAGGAGCTACTTGTGGTTTCTAACCCAGAAAATCTATACTCAGCATTACAGAAATCACCTCCCAAAGTGAGAGATGTGGTGACTGGTACAATGGGTGAGAGTGGGGAGGGCACCCCAGGAAGGAGGCGTCAGGGGCTGAGGGATGGGGTTGCAGGTGACAGTGAAAGAGAAGACACCTTTTTGCACACCTCAACCTCTTTCATAGACTTCAAAAATAATATTAAGAAAAGCAGCACTTGGTAAAAAAAAAAAATAATAGATTTGGAGGGGCCTCATTCCACATTACATTACACACATTAGCATTATTAAAATTCATCCACAATGTGATTCAATAATATTGTTGTAGGAAAAAAACAGAATGGCTTTGATACTATTTCTTTGCAAATAATTATATTTTGCAAGGTTTTTATGTTTTTTTGTGTGTGTATTTTGGTTTCTTTTTAACAACCTAGAGGTTTTACATCAGGCTTCTGATATTGTTTTAGATCTTTGAAAGTTCACAGGTAGTAACTTTTTGAGGTGCATTGCTCCCCAGATTAAAAAAAAAAACAATTTTTTTTTACCCTCCACAATTTTACCCTCCACTCTTCACTGTGCACACTCATTGGGCAATTTTATCTAGTCCTGTCACTTCAGCTTCCCCTAAATGCTACAAGTGCTAAAATGCAGCTTCAGGTCCACATGCTAAACTACCACCCAAAGGTGGTTGCCTTCCCTGGGCAACCCATACTCACACTTAGCAGGTGGAAAGCTAGGCTCACTCTGTTCCTTCTTTCACAACTCCATGTGGTACTTCAGAACATCTTGTCTCAGGAGAAGACACCACAATCATTCATCCTCTGAATTTGTAAGCCCAAGAGTCATTATGAAGCCATATCCTTCACTTGATATTCTTAACCACTTCGGTACTGTGCTTACTGGCCCTTAAACCTTGGCCTCTGCCAACACTCATACTCTGCCCGATAGTTTGTGCTATACATTGATGACAAATCCGTTTTGCTCTTGTGTGATGAGGAAAGATTTAAAGCACTCAAAGCTTGCTTTACATTATAGGCAGCTTTAGGAAAATAACTATAATAACTCATAGGAAGTACTTGTTAAAAGGTCACAGATTTGTAGTAACTTATTTGCTGAACATACACACTGCAACTACAGAGATAAAAGCTGTAAAAGTAAAAGCTTTTGGCTGTCGCCTAAAGTCTATCTCAGCTGTGCACCTTCATATCAGTGCTGTTGGCTAAAGTCAATACTCAGCTGTCCGTTTTCCTCTGTGACTGTTGACTATAGTCGATGCTCCTATAGAAGTGGTAAGTAGGCTTAAGTCTCATTGATTTCTTAATATTTCTCTTACCTGCTTCATATGTTCCTACCTCAGTAAAAAATACCATCGTGCACTTCATCTCACCTCTAATAGTACCTGAAACTATCTCTCTCCTTCATCAATGCCAAAGCCTCAGCAGAGCCCTAGTCACTGCCACCTTGATTGGTCTGATGGGTTCCTAACTATGCTTTCCCCCTGAAAGTTGGCCCCTCCAACCCATCTTCTACACCTCTACTAGCTAGAGGGATGCTAAAGGCCAGTTTTATCACATCAATCCCTCCGCAAAATTCTTCAGAGCCCCCACAGTTTCTGCGCTATCAGAATCAGTATATAAAGCTCCTTTGTATTGAACTCTAATTCCTGATAGTTTCCTTCCATGCTCTCCTTCATCATTCCACCTGTGTTATTTTCATAAATGTTTAAGTATCTACTATGCACCAGCCACTGCTGAAGCATCCTACACATGTCCCATGCTCTCTCACCATTTACAAATAAATTGAATTTCTAATTACACCATGCCATTTTCTACCACTTTACCTATGCAAACATTGTTTTTTCTCTTCCTGAACTCCTTCTCCAACTCCTCCTGTGCCTAATTAATAACAGTCCATATATGCCTGAATACAGAGATAAAATGTAGTGTGTTTTCTTTACTTATAACATACCTGGTTTTCTCTAGGAGCCCACAGTCACAAATTTCAGGAAAAAAATTAAGTCCAATTCCCATTTTACAAACGAGAAAACTGAGAGTCAGTAAGCATAAATAAATTGCTCAAAGTTATATACAGCAAGTAGAGGAGCTTGATTTGCCCAAAGTTGTACTTAGAAGTATGCTATACAGCTTCTTTCCAAATGACATGGTTATAGAAGTTTTTGCACTGCTTACAGGAGCTTTTTGCTGTGAAGAAGCTTTGCTATATGCTGAGTGGCTAAAATTTGGTCCATTCATTCAATTTAATTAATCCCTTCTGGCAACTTTCAGACTTTATAAGGAAAGAAAAACTCTCACTTAATGTCCCTTAGGCAAATGATACATTGGGGTAAATTGAAAGAATACTAGAACTTGTATTGATGTTTACCTTTACCTTTAAATGTAGTGATGATGCTTTGCTAATATACAGATAATAATAAATAAAGACTCTCATATGCATGAATTAGGGTTGCATGCCCCCAAGTTTTAGATAAACAGTAGGGACCCCCGTTCTCTACTGACCTCAGCTCATTTCCTTCTACTGTCCACCCAGCTCATTCCACTTGAGCCACAACTCACCAAGCTCACACTCATTCGGCCCAACCCACCTGTCCACTGCCCTATATATTTTCTGATTAGCAAGCCATCCCTCATGTGCCAGTTCTCTAAGTCTATGTTTGTTTCTCAAATGGCCCTCAACTTTCTCTCTAGGGATCATCCCATCTCTCTCACTGACTGAGGCATTCATCTCTTCCTCCACATCACCCTGTTGGCAGCAGAGTGTCAGACACTGTCCATCCTGACTTAGGACTGCTACATGGCCATCTGTTACCCATTGTGCTAACCCAACCACATTCCCCATGTTCTCCTGGTGCTTCCATCTTCGCTGAGGACAGTGCTCAATGCATTGATCTATGTGCTCTATCCTCTGACTTTCCATTAATTCATCTCCACGGAAGGTTATCATTTAGTTTCTGAGATCCCAGCTGTATTTAAACAAGTCTCTGCTGACACTTCCCTCTATATAAGGGTCTTTTTATCCATGGTGTTATTTTTCTCTTCCCTCCTATCTTAGCTATTACGGCCTCCTATGTATATATACTGTCCACTCAACTGGTGACAGTTGAGGGCACATGGGGTGACAGTTGAGGGTGACAGCCTGGGGCACATGGAAACCCTGGCTACTTACTTCTCTCACATGCCCCTGGAGTCTCTATTCTATGTGGCTTCCATTAGCAAGTATCTTCTACAAAAGTCTCATTCCCCTGGGCAGAAAAAGTGGTCTCTGTCATCTACATCATCGTAATTCCAATACTTAACCCTCTCATCTACAATCTGACAAATGGGGATGTCTTGGAACCCCCAGAAGAGTTCTCAGAAAATAGGAACTATGCTATATTTAACTGTCCACTGAAAATCCAAATCTAAAACAATGAAACATATACATTGAAATGGTGGGATTTACCATATGTAGAGAGACATATTCATATGCATTGAACTATAAAGCCAGATATTTTGAAGAACAGATAATAGACAAAAAGAAATCATCCTATCTTGAAAGTTGATATGTAAATTGGTCATTTTCTTCCTTTTATTCATTTCTGTATTTGTACTCCAATATAATATATTTGGAATGTGGCTTATTTGTGTACTATATCAAATATCCATTTCTTATTCCTGTGCAATCATCTTATTTGGTCATTGTTATTTATTTTGCTATATTTTTGTTTTTATTTGAGAAATAATTGTATATGTACATGTTGGACACAGTGTGATGATTTTATCTAGGCATACTTTGGGAAAGATGTGATAAAACTAATGACATTTCTCAAAATACAGAAATGAATGTTTCACAGCTATATGTCAAAATGTTCAACCTATCTAATCATCATGGAAATGAAAGTTAAAGCCACAGTGTGCTATTACCTCACAACTGTGAGAAGGCCTGTTCTCAATATAATGAATGCTAAGTGCTTGTAAGGATGTGGGGAAAAGGAAACACTTACATATTGTTGCTGTGAATATAAATTAGGTCAGCCAAATTTATTTGTATTTCAGTAAATTAAGGGGGTACCCGTGGTGTTTTTTACTTTGATGTCTACCACCCAAGCCCTGAATCCTTGGGGAACACCACCACCATCTGAGCACTGTACTGTTAATCAGTAAGTACCAATTTGATGGCAAGTACATGTGGAGCCCATTCTTCTGATCTTGTGTCACTTCACTTCGGATAATGGGTTCACTCAATTCAGGAAAATATAAGCAGTGCTAGCTTACTGTCCTTTGTTAAAATTGAGTAATATTTCACTGTAAACATGCCAAATATTAATAATCCACTCATGAATTGACTGGCTCTTGGGTGGTTTTTATTTTTTTTTTTACTTTAAAATTGTAACCTGCTCATTAATTTTATTTCATCAGAATTTGTATCTTCAGAGATGTAGGTGCTTATTAAATAATCAACAGGTGTCTTCAAAGTTTCATCAAACTATAGCAGCTTCCTCTAATAAAGCCCATTGGGGAGGGTGAACAGCAATACAGATTAAGGGTAATGAGATATTAATTACCCTTAGGATACCCTAGGTCACTTTGCGAATCTTATTATGCCTTGGCTGGGAAAAAGCTAGATTGATAAAGCATTCCCTCCTTCCTCAGGTGTAGAAGTTGCTCAGGGTAGAATTATGGGTGGAGCAGCACCAAAATGGAATGGCAGCCTTATCCATCTCCCCAGGTGGAGCAATTGCTGGAAACAGCACCAAAACAGGGCACCATTGTCCTGAGAAGAACCAGAGATACTATCTGCCTAAGATTTGTAGATCCTTTTGAAATATTTTTAAAAAGGTTTTTTTTTTTTAAGAAATGCTTTTTCTGAAACTGAGAAACATCTCTTTGAAATGAAATATCAAGGAAAATAGTTCCCTATCCCACAATTTCTATGTGAAGATGGGATCCTAAATTCAGTGAGCACCTAGCTTTAAGTTGCAATATTATCTCCTCCAGCATTGACTTCAGAAGCTTGTTTTTTTATTTGAATTTAACCAATTACCAAAAATATACAGTCTCACTAATTACCAAGTAAGTTTATGAGGCACTCTTTATGACAAATAGGGCTGCCAAGTCTTCTTTCTTCTTTCTTCAAAGCTAATTATTATTTATCCAGATAACATGTATGTAAAAGTTAGTTACATACATTTTGTACATACATACAATTGTACATACATGCAATTTGCTTAGTTATATAAAGTAAAGACTTTTTGTGTGCCTTTGAAATCTCTCAGTGAATTGGCAGTGTGCACATCATATTCTGCTTTAATTGAGTAATAAAAGGGATTTATTTTGATTCTCTTTTAACTTTGTGGAGAGGTTTTCTTATTTGGAGACTCTTGAGTTTTAATATTTCCTGAACACTTCCCATAATCAAAAATGCAACATAAACATAAAATGTGCCCACCACTTCTAAATTAGAAGGGCTTTGAACACTAGATTCCTTCTTGAGCTTCCACTCTGTAACCTGCAATTCTGCAGCACAGAGTTTCACTGTCCCCACATATGCACACAGTAAGTTCTCTAGGCCTCTTTAGTGTCTACTGTCCCTCCAGAGCATACTTTGACCAGATTCCTGTGAATACACTCTCATAGGATAATAAGTAGTTCTACCCTTTCTCTAAACAAATCTCACATCTTTAGAATTGAAATGGATTCAGAGACCATGGGGCCCAGACACAAACTAGAACAAGATATTGCACAATGGGTTGGACACTTAAACTCCATTTCTGCCTTGTCTTCTTTCCCAAATGTCAGGAAATGTGCAGTGAGTGCTACTGAATCTATGCCTCTCTAGAGACCTAAATCTGAAGCTCTGAATTCTGAATCCAAGGTCTGAGGTTCCTCAGGGTGCATTAGAGCAGGTTCCAAAGAGGAATTTCTCTTTCTGTTTTTCTTGTCTCTCTGTATAAGCAAAGACTACACAAGTTTGATCGAAAATATACATGGCCATGGACTCTACCTGGAATTTGCAAGACAGGGACAGACTTTAGACTGAGGATGTACCAAAATCTCAGGGAGACATATGCTGCAGTGTAAGAGATCATCATGGACTTGTAAGTTGACTTTGAAAGGACCTTTTTACAGTGAGTGAAAACAATTTTCTAGGTCTTGTGTAGTGTCATATTTTAGTTGTGTGGGAAGAATAGAAAGGCTGGCACCACATCTAAATTTTTCAGTAAATTATTGGACACTTACTACTCACCTTCTCTTGTATAATAAGGATTAAATCAAATAATGTAAAGGCTTCTTCACAGTGCAACAAACCATACTTCTGAACACATAGCACATGCTATGTGCTCAGGAGACACATGCTCAGGAGACATTGCATTATGCTGCTCTTCACTTTGGTATTAAGTATATGTTGTGATGACTATTGGGCAAAAGGCAGTATGTATGCTGTGCTTGCTGTCTCTACCTGAGTGCTACTAATAATGGATCTAGGTTGAGCAAAATCAGCACTAAAAGGGGACAAGACAAAGAACCCAATTAATGTACCCCTTCCACACAGCAGACCACATTTCTTAGAGTGAGGCCCACAGTACCACGTGATTTATATTCACATTGACGTTTCAGAGACAATTTTAAGGTAATTACCACTCATCACAGGCTTTCAATTAGGATAATCTGGCTAGCTTGAAGAAACACCATCACCTGCCTGTTGGGCTGGGTGGGAACATCCATGTGGTTTTAATTGTGCCCCAAATAATTCTAATTTGATACCAGGGTCAAGCATTCGTACTCCTGCATACATTCATGAGAATCGAGTTTAGCCTTTGTTCTAGAGGGAAGTCACCAGTTCTGCTCTATTGAGTTTGGTAGAGGCAGATCTGTGGGGTCCAGATTCACATTCCTGTTGCAGAAACTCCTGGCACCTGTTGCAGGGGGAGGTAACTGGAAGAAAAGACAGGATACCCTCATATTTTGGTCTCCATGAAGGATCTGATCATAGCTGAATCTTTCCTGTGACTAAGAATAAGTGAGTGTAGCCTTTCTGCATTTTATGTTACTCCTGCTTGTGAATCTTGTGGAAACAAGGGAAGAAATTCTGCTGACTCCTTTAAGAGCACTCTGAAGATTTAATTCTAATTGTTCTACAAAATCTCACCTGAAAAGAAATTTCAGCGTAGGAGAAGAGGAAGAAGAAATGGCTGGTTTTCAGGTAAGACTGTCTCAGAATAGCGGTTGTGTCCACTATTTCTTCCAGAAGGTCATGTAGAAAGTCAATTATTTGAACTTGTAAACCTTTACTTCTGATGTATATACCTAATAAGTTTTGTAACTACATTTTTTTATTTCTTCTTATGATAGTCAAGGTTCTCTGGGAAATCTGTCTTCCCTATATAACAGAGCCTGCTGTACATTCTCTCCCACAAGCTTGTTACTACAATAACCAAGTTTCATAAGAAATGTATGACATGTAATATTAAAAATGTTCTCATCTTGACAGGTCAAGATAGAATAGTGTGATGTTTTAGATTCCCATTGGGGATGGGATAGTCTTTGGATTTGAGTGAAGAAGGGAAACATATACTCTGAAAGTTTGATCTGGATGCTTCATCATCTCTATGTAATATTATCAGGAAAGTTCAGAAAGAGATAACATTGATTGCTTAGGATAACCAGAAAATTACAGAAAAAAAATAAAAGACTTGCTCTGTATGATGCTGAAGTATTTACATACATTATTAAATATAACAAAACATGGGAAGTATCTACATCTGAAATTTGCATAAATATGATGATTCTTCATGGTTACATACTGTTGACCACTACCATCCCAGCTGTGATTTTGTATCCTCCTCTTTGCAACAGTGACTACCACCAGTTTTTTCCACTAAAGTTATGTTCATTTCATTCATTAGCTTAAGATGTTTTCTGATAGAGTCATCCAATACAAAGTTAATTGTTGTTTTTCTTTATCAATAAGTGTCTTGTGGAGATTTACTGACTTATGTGCATGAGCCATCACATTGAATCTGGAAGCTCTTATATCTTTTTATAGATTGCTTTGAAAAATGAGGGCTATTATCTGTGTTCTGTTCAGATGAACTGAGATAAATTCAAAGTCTACCACTTACTAGATATTGACAAAATACTCTCCTTAGGCAAGAAGCATTGTTAGCAGTAGTTATATCATGTGACATGCAGAGATTCAGACCTCACCCCAGATCTACTGAATCAGAGTCTGTCTTTTAACAAAATCTCCAGTTCTTTATTGTACTCATAAAAATTAGGTGAAACTTTCTAACTCTCTTTCTTTCTCTATGTGAGAAATATGCACAATTTATTGATATGATGTAAGTATAACACCCATAAACTTATATTACTGTTGTAAGGCCCTTAATTTTGTATTAAACACTTTATTATCCAAAGCAGAATCATATGCACACAATTTGATACGTCTTTAGTGATCCTCATTCCTGTAAATAAGAGAATATGTGAAAGAATATCAATGTGCTAAAAAATATCTTATTGGATAATTCCAGTCTCTCATATGTCAGAAACAGTTCTCATAACTCATTTTCCTTGTAGTCAAATGAATAACACTCTCTGTGGCCACTTGGGAAATATGTGTCTTTTTACAGGAGATGGTGACATTCCAGGATGTGGCTGTAGAATTTTCTCCAGAGGAGTGGGCATGCCTTGACAATGCTCAGCGGAATTTGTATAGGGATGTGATGTTAGAGAACTATGGAAACCTGGTCTCCCTTGGTGAGGATCACTTATGTACAGAATTCCTATTCCACATTAAGGCCATTATTTTATTTTTGTAAATAGTTTCTTAAAAGTTTCTAATTTACATGAATGAATTTTATATCAATGCTTTTATAGAAAATTTGAAGATTTTTGGTGAAAAAAGGAAAATCATTAGATGTCTCATGTTATCTTGAACCTTTCCCTTTCTTGGGCTGATATGTATATTTCACACTAGATTATTGGTTACTCTAGACATCAAGGTATATAATTGTTGCCTGTACCTTAGAATAGAATTTCCACCTCTTATTTACTTGGTGCTATTGGAAATTGGTGCTCTAGTCATAAATTAGAAGTAATTTTTTTTATCATTCTACAGGGTCTGTGAGAAAACCACATGTTTCAAAGAAATTTTCTAGAATCTTCTATAATGTTCTCTCTACTAAGGATAGTACTGCATTAGTAATTGAAAAGTCTACAGCAAGAGTCATGTGAATTTTTTTCTTAAAAAAACAGGTCTTGCTGTCTCAAAGCCAGAGCTGATCACATGTCTGGAGCAAAGGATAGAGCCCTGGATTATGAAGAAAGAGGAAATGACAGCTAAATATCCAGGTAGGTGAGATTCAGTGAAGCAGATAACAAATGTTAGAGAGGTAAAGCTCAAAAAGGAAGACAGATATTAAAAAGTGGTTTCCAATATTCTGCTCTGTTGTAAATGATTTTTAAAAGTCTGTGTATGTTTCTTTTTACCTTATAGAAGGACATCTGCTGTCCCATGCTCTTAAACTCTCTAAAAAGTCTACCCATGCACTGATTTTCCTTAGAATTCAGTAGAGCCAAACTTCTTTTTATGGCTTATAAGGGACTCTATTATCTGTCATTATTTCTATTTTGGAGGGGGATATGAGAATATCTGTACATATTTTGAAGACCTCTGCATTAAACCATCTTTTGACATCTGCTGTCCCTTCTGGAGTATAGTGACTGATCATAGCTCACAGCAACCTCAAAATTATGGGCATCAGGGATTTTACTACCTCAGTCTTTAAGTAGCTAGCAGTAACTATGGACATGAGCTACCTTTGCAAGGTAATTTTTGTTATTAATAATTTTTTGGAAAAAAATGTAGTCTCCTTATGTTTTTGAGGCTGGTTTCAAGATTCTGGCCTCAAGTGATCCTCTTTCCTTGGCCTCCCAAATTGCTTGCATTATAACTGTTATCCACCATGCCCAGATCCATGTTTTAAGTTCCTTTTGTTGCCTTATTGCTGTAATTTGAAAGGGGGATATTAGAGATATTAAGATTTGTTTCAGTAATGCTAGAAACTCTAGGGACAGAAGTTCATATTCTGCATCATAATTTCCAATTTGAAGATTTCAGAGGCAATCCTTCAGAAATTGAGACTCACTAATTTTGTATAATTGCATAGACTCTTCCAAACATAAGAAAATCTAATGTTATTTCACTTCTACGTATTCTTTTTCCTAGTTCAAAATAAGAGTAAAATTGCAACTTTATTATACCCAAATTCCCAAACAGTAATATAGTTTATTTTGCATACTCACCTCATAGAAGTCTTAAATATACTATCTCATTGAGTGCTTCAATTTGGTGAATATATTTATAATCACAATTGATACATAATATTTTGATAACTTATATTTCATAATTTTCCCCTATTGGTACTATCAGGAATGTGTCATTCCTATGTGCATGTGTGTGTGTGTGTGTATGTGTGTGTGTGTGTATGTGTGTGTGTGTGTGTTTGTAATAGGTGGACTTTTCCACAAATAAGAATTGTATAACTCTATACATTTATTGTTTATGCAGCAATGATTTGATGTTTGTATACATTGTAAAAAAATACAATACAATGTTAAAGTGATAAACATATCATCTTTTGGAGGTGTGTTTTCTGTTTGGTTCTTCATATTTCCCAAGTTCCTTCAGTAATTTTTTCCCATGTCGATCAGTTGATGTTTCTTTTCTTTAGGTTTTTGTTTGGGTATACACACATCTTGTTTAGTTTCTGAGCCAGTAGGTGGTTTCTGTGGGTGAGATTCGACCATTCCCTGTATAATGAGTCTGTAGGTGCCGTGAAAAAGCTGTGCAGGATGTCCTCCATGTCAGTAGGTGGCGCTTGCTTGCAAGAACAAGCTACACTGTTGTTTTTGTGTCCTGTTATAAGCTCTTGTTCCTGTAGTGAGGCACTCTAGTGCCTCAGGTGGTGGATGGGGCCCTGGGACTTCCAAGTGTGTCCTTTTCTCCCTTTCAGGGAGGGCTGGTCTAAGAGAGAGTCTGGGTGGAGCTGTGTTGGGTAAGCCTGCCTTCAGACACCACCAATGCCATTAGCAGGGGTCAATGTTCTGCTCTCTGCTCCTAGGAAAAGCTTTCAGTGAGGGGCTGGAATGGCCCCGCTCAGTCAGAAAGTCTGCCTGTGGGGGTGGGGCTGTCTGAGACCCACAGTCTGGAGCGGGCCTCGCTCCTTTCCACCCTCCACAACTCCACAGCTACTCCTGGGCCTCTGCCAGTAGGCCAGACCACATGCCACCGGGCCTCCCCAGACTTTGATGCTGGTGGGGAGGTTCCCTGCATAGGAACAACACCTGGGCTGGGTGCATGGCCTCCTTTTGTGAGGACAGTTGCCCTCTAGGATGCTGATCTGCCCCGGAAGGCACACAGACCTCAGTAGCTGTTCACATATATCCCTTCTGTGCCCTGGGCAATGTGAGACCTCGGTGCAGGAGATCTGGTCTGCAGGTCTGACCTCTGGGCCCCAGAGTTCAAACTATATCCCCACCAGGGAGAGCAGTGCCAGTCCCAATTCACCCACAGGGAGCCCAAGCTGGGTCTATGTCTCTCAGCCTCAGGGTCTGCCCCATTCTCCTGGGATCACCATGCCAGCAGCACCCAGGAGGGCTGGCGGGTAGAGAGTTCACAGTCTGAGTTCCCCTGAGTCAGCTGCAGGGCCCCAAAAGGGAAGGTCCTGTTCCCTGTAGGTGCCTCCAGCTGGTGGCTGTATTGTCTCTCTGGGCAGCCATGGGTAGGGTCAGCGGAGGGGAGAAGGAGGCAATATGGTGCCTGCTGTGGGCCTTGGGTCTGTGCACACGGAAGTGCCCCAAAAGATTTGGGAACCTGATGCTGCCTCCGCTACAGGCTTACCACTTGCTGGCAGCTGCCATCTCTGGCCTGGTGTCCGCAGGTCTCTCCACCCACTGGGGAGCCCACCAGAAGTCCCAGGTGCAGGGAAGGGGAAAGGTGACTGATCCACCAACCCTTCCCGCTGCTCTCTGGGATTCTCTGGTGGTCTCAGCTTCCGGTTCTCCTCCCCCACCTCCTCCCATGAAGTCTCCTGTGGTCTTAGGTACCCCTTCTTCCGGCCTCATCCACTGTATGCTCGTCTTCTTGCTTCTTTTTTCTAACTTCTGCTAGAATCTGTCTTTTCTACAGAGACACTCTGTCTGGTGGTGTTTCTCGTCCGCCATCTTCATCCTCCCCCCTCTGACCACTTTTTATATTTAATATCCTTGTTTGTCTCTTGTGACAGTTTTGATTTAAAGTATATTTTTAAAACTATAACATTTTTTACTTCAAAAGTAATGTGCCTAATATCATTTTGAACTCCATTGCTCTTAGATGCTTAATGTTTTCCTGATATATCTTGCCATATCCTGCCAGTTTTAGTCTATTGTTCACACCAGGTATGAAGGCATGTCGCCTTAGATAGAATATAGTTGGCTTTTTTAATCCCTTTATTTAAATGTGTTCTGACTGGAAACACTAGTACATAAATATTTACATAATTTCTCAAAGAAAGGACTTACAATATCCCTAATGTTAATTGTTTTATATAACTTTTGTCACTATCTTCTTTTCCTTTCCTCTCCTTCTTTGTTCATTGTGTCTCAATGATTTTGATTTACATTTGGTTTCTTTGCCCAGCTTTCTTTTTGTATGTATAAACATTTTTTCTGACATTCACGGTTAAAAATATGTAAAATCTTTGAAACTTGCAACTTATGTTAAATGGATAACTACTGAACTTTGGTTGCATACAAAAATTTTTAAACTTTACATCTGCCCTCACTTTTATGATATTGATGTCAATAATTTTGGCTTTTTATATTGTAAACAAATTAACACATGGGAATAATCATTTGTTTTATTTTGTCTTTCAAATTTTATATCATAATTAACTGTTTTTCACCATCATTATGATAATGCAGAATTTTATTCTTGGTATGTGCACATTTTTCCCCAGAGAATTATGTAGTTGCCATGGGAGATAGAAACCAGCCTTTGGAAAGGCCATAAAAAAATAGATGAGTGGACATGTGCCCATAGTTTTATTCTCTGTTGAAAGGGAATCCGGTAGATGGGATTTTTCTACTAAAGTGATAAATCAGTATGAGCGTGGAGGAAGGGCTTTGGTGCATAAATGCAACAAAGTTTCCCTCCCCTTCCATGTGGTTCTTGGTGGGTGTTTTTCACATCTGAGGTGCTATGAACAATTATCAGTTATGATTTCTAAAAGAATCATGGTTGTAAGTATATTTTTAAGGTCATACATCTATGATGGAAGTAATGCCATGCTATTCTATTGTGCTTTATTGCTAATGTGCTTTCTATAGTTTTATATATTCAAATTTTGAAGTATATTCATCTGAGTTTAGTTAGTGAGATACTTTGTTATTTTCATTTCTTTCAGAACTGTCTTCCCATAGCACCAAAGGCCAAATGCCAGAGCAGGGCATAAAAGACCCTTTTCAGAAATCAGTAATGAGACTATATGGAAGCTGTGGCCTTGAAAATATACACTTAAGAAGAGACTGGGAGTGTGTGGATGAGTGTAAGAAGCAGAAAGTATGTTCTGATGGTCTTACACATAGTTTGTCAACTTGCCATAGAAATATCTTCAAATGTTACAAATATATTAAAGTCTTTAGCAAATCATCAAATCTAAATAGAGGCAAGACAAGACATACTGGAGAGAAAAGTTTCAATCTTAATGAATGTGGCAAAACTTTTCATCACAGCTCTGATGTTTCTCGACATAGGAAAATTCATACCAGAGAGAAATCCTACAAGTGTGAAGAATGTGGAAAAACCTTTAACTGTTGCTCAAAACTTATTATACATAGGAGAATTCACACTGGAGAGAAACCTTACAAATGTGAAGAATGTGGCAAAGCCTTTAACCAGTCCTCAATCCTTACTCAACATAAAAATATCCATTTTGGAGAGAAACCCTACAAATGTGATGAATGTGGCAAAGCCTTTACCTGGTGCAGAAAACTTACCCTACATAAAAGAATTCATATGGGAATGAAATCATACAAATGTGAAGAATGTGACAAAGCCTTTACCCAGTCCTCAACACTTATGCAACATAAAACAATTCATACTGGAGAGAAACCCTACAAATGTGAAGAATGTGGCAAAGTCTTTAACCAGTGCTCAACCCTTATGCAACATAAAACAATTCATACTGGAGAGAAACCCTACAAATGTGAAGAATGTGGCAAAGCCTTTCACTGGTGCACAAGCCTTACTCTACATAAAAGGATTCATTCTGGAGAGAAACCTTACAAATGTGAAGAATGTGGCAAAGCCTTTACCCAGTCCCCACACCTTACTCAACATAAAAGAATTCATACTGGAGAGAAACCCTACAAGTGTGAGGAATGTGACAAAGCCTTTACCCAGAGCTCAACTCTCATGGAACATAAAAGAATTCATACAGGAGAGAAGCCCTACAAATGTGAGGAATGTGGCAAAGCCTGTACCCAGTGCTCAACTCTCATGGAACATAAAAGAATTCATACTGGAGAGAAACCCTACAAATGTGAAGAATGTGGCAAAGCCTTTACCCACTCCTCGACTTTTACTCGACATAAAAGAATTCATACTGGAGAGAAACCATAAAAATGTGTAGAATGTGGCAAAGCCTTTATTAGGCTCAGAGACCTCACTCTACATAAATGAATCCATACAGGAGAGAAACCATACAAATGTGAGGAATGTGGCAGAGCATTTCCCAGTGCTCACCCCTTAATCTACATAAAATAATGCATAACAGAGAAAATTTCTAGGAATGTGAGAATTGTGGCAAAGTCTTTAATAACTGCTCACATCTTATCCAACACCAAATAAATCATACTAGATAAAAGTGGGATAAATGTAATGAGTATGGGAGTGCTTTCCCTAAGAATTCGCCTTAAAATGCACAAGAATACTTATACTTAAAGTAAACAATAATTATGTAGAGTGCTGACAATACCATTAGTTATAACAGAGATCTTATTGGACATGGGAGAACTTACACTGAAAAAATGCTCCAATATTTTCTCTAACATTGCCCAACATCACAAAAATTTTAATAGATAGAGACCTTACAAATATAATGAATGTGAAAAAATATTTATGCAAAAGATATAACTTAGAGAACCACAAAGAATTGATACTTAAAACTACTCTACAGATATAATACATTTCAGAACGCATTTAATGAAGAATCAAGTCTAAACATATATCAGAGGACTCACAGTGCAATACACTAATGCACTAACACATTCACACATTTCTTTAAACCAGGTTGTTGATTTTAGAGAACAACCCAGTTAAAATACTTAGTTGATTTATTTGTATGTCACCTTTAGAAAGAGAGAGAGATTTTGTGATAGTTATAATTCCATGTAAAATATACTTTCTGGTCAGGGTGGGGTTCAAATGTAATAAAGTATAATGTTTTTGCTATTTTTGACAAACAAATACTGAAGTTATTCAACTTTAAATACAGTAGATGGTATGCTTTCTTTATTAGCATGTATGTGAATGTGTGTGGTAAATGATAGCTACATCAGATTTATTAGAATTCTTTCTGTATTAAGTAGGTATTATTCATGTACTTTTCCATGGAAAATGAAAAACACTGAAATGTAAGATTTATGAAATGAAGAGGTACTATGGAGTTATCTTATAACAAACAGTATTTCAAGTGATGTATGATGTAGGTATACAGAGTAATATTCTTCTCATTATGATCAGAATGAAAAAATGACAATATTAGAAATAACTTGTTTTACTATTGCACATTATGATAATAAAATAGAATGTAATTTGGAATATTTTTAGATTACATGTAAACTTAATTTGTTTCATTAAATTCAAAATGTTTTTACTGTTTCCAATATGTTGTAGATTGAATAAAGTGTTATTTTGCCACCAACATTAACCTATCCCATGTTACTCAAAGTCGGAGAAAATCAAGTGTAAAAATGTACAATCGATTTTCTCCAACTTTTATTTTTTAATAATTTTGGAAGCATATTGAAAGCACTTTTTGGTTACTCCTTCTTTTACTTTTGGTCATCGAACTAATTGATTTATTCACTTAATCAGGCTACTTTGTTCAGGTAAACACTCAGAAGGATTTATAGATTATGGAGTTGTTTTTATATTTAAATAGAAGAAATAAGTACAGGACAGTGTTAGATATGTAATAAATACTTGATAATTAGCAGTCAATATATCTGTGGGAGTGAGCTTGTGGGTCTAGATAAGAGATTGAAAATGTACAGGGTAGAAAGTCACTGATTTTGCATGTAGAGTGAAGGAACTGGCAGAAAAACCAACTCTTGGAATTTATAAGTGAAAATTCTGCTGCTTTCTTTTCCTAATTATCTCAGGGTTTTTGCCAATTTTTATCTCCATTCCCTTCTACAACTCTATCTAAGCCATTCCTCTTTCTGCCTGTGCTTGGGCTACAATATTCTCACTGTGGTACTCAAGTCTGGCCAGTTCACACAGTACTTTAAAAGTTCTGATAAGAAGTGTAGAATTTTTTTTTAATTTGGTGAACAAAAATTTTAGCTAGAGAGCTTGAGGCCATTTATAGGCTATACATACAACATTCTGATTACTTAATTAAAATTAGAGAGATTCAGTGTCCTAAGGTTAAGGTAAGAGCCTTAAAGGCCAAAGCAAGATATACAATTCTGAGTGCCAGTGGATTAAATCAAGAACACAGTGTTGTTCACTTTGTATAAGCAAACTGTTATTAGATCCTAACATATAATGTCATAAATATAAAAATAATTAAATAAGTGAAGCATTAATAAGTGTGTGAATGCACTTCTTAAGTACTACATAAAGAAATATGAGAATTTGGCAATCTCTTCTTAGGGAGTTCAGGTAAATAAAGAGGATTGAATTTAATTTTCTATGAATTACTTGTAGTACAACATATGCATCCATCTAGAATCTACTTAGGAGTGTGTATTTTCAGTGTTAGAATATAATAGAATTATTTCTCTGGATTGAAAATATGTGGAATAATCTTTATCTGATAATTCAATCTTAGAGAATTTATTTTATATAACTTTATCTTCCTTTATTTTATAGGTACAGGTGCAGTATACAGTTCACATTTTTAGTCATCTAACTGTGACCAACAATTTGGTAATTCTCCCTAGAGGAATCTCAGGGATCATGGCCACTTTTTGATGGAAAATTTCATTAGTGATTTTAGATGCAATCCTGTTTTCGATGCTCACAGTGGCCGGAGGTGAGACAGTGAGCACCACATACCTTGTTAGTCTCTTCCATAACATAATGATCAGCACCAGAAAGTCCAGGTGTCTTTAGCTTCAAATAAAAGCATTAAAGCCCTTTTCATGTTCTATGCTGGATTATGAACCTGCTGGTAAATATCAGAGTTCCCTTGCTTATGACTGACAAATGGAATGACAAAAGCAGCACTCTCACTTTGTTGCCTGGGCTAGAGTGCCCTGGCATCAGCCTAGCTCACAGCAACCTCAAACTCTTGGGCTCAACCAATCCTTCTGCCTCAGCCTCCCTGGTAGATGGGACTACAGGCATATGCCACAATGCCCTGCTTATTTTTCTATATATTTTTATTTGGCTGATTAATTTGTTTTTATTTTTAATACAGACACAGTCTCATTCTTGCTCAGGCTGCTTTCAAACTCCTGACTTTGAGTGATCCTCCTGCTTTGGCCTCCCAGAGTGCCAGGATTACAGGTGTGAGCCACTGCTCCCAGCCATCACAAACTGTCATTACACAAAGAGTTCGATTAAATAATTGGCTCAATTAGAACTGTTAATCCCTTGCGATTGGAAATCTTTTGTGCAAACAGTTATATCTTCACCTAAATTTTTATAGTTCACCACTTGGTGCAGGGAAAAGATCCATCAGCAACCCTAGCTAAATGGGTCTACAGACCCACGAATAAAATTTTCTGACTCAAATTATGGGCCAGGAATACTGGTTTGACATTAATGCACAATTAAAATATGATCAGGCTATTTCTGAAATTCAACAGTACTGTATTAAAGTAGGGAAAAGATAGCTTCTCTTAGGGTGTATCTTCCTATATAAATGTTAAACAAAATGTTAATGAAACTTACATAGATTTAATTGCTAAATTGCAAGAAATATCATGTTCAAGAAATAGTAAGTCCTCCTAATTTAAGAAATATCACTTTACATATATTGGCTTTTAATAATGTTAATTCTAAATGCCAGCAGCTTTATGTCCAGCAAAATTAAACAGCATGGTGCCACCACTGCCATGGCTGCTGAGCCACCCAGGCTGTGGCCATGCTCAGCCAGGCAGCCCAGGACCAGCTCTCAGCACCGCACCCCAATGGCACCTTATGGCCCAAGGGGAGCACCTGGCTGCTGAAAAAACTTTTAAGAAATTGCCAAAAGGTCTGATCAGACATTTAAAATGGAACTTTGGCTGAGACTCTTGGCCCAAAAGGTAATTTCAGAGAACAAAGATCATCTTGTGAGAATGGACTCTTAACACCATCTACTGAGATATATATAAATATAGATATATTTGGCCTGATTTTACAAGCACATTAATATTAGTTAATAATTTGGTCACATTACTGTTACATTAAAAAGAGTAATAATACATTTAGGTATAATTGATTCAGCTTATTTGAATGAAGTTTCAGTTATGATGAGTTTCACTTCTGATTATGTTATTCAGGTTAAAGACTGTATTGCACAACTTCTGCTATTAATATGCAAATTTAAAAAACTAATGTTTTAAGACAAGGAGGTTTTGGAAGTACTAGAACAAAAGTATATTGGCAAACTTTATTAATGACCAAAAACTTCAATTAGAAATTAAGCTAAATGACAAATCTTTTGTTGGACTTATAAATACTGGAACTGATATTAAAATTTATCTAAAGGTTTTTGGCTAAGGATTGGAATATTATAATAGATTCAAAAGACTGTTTTTACTATCCTTTTGCAAATATCTGATAGAAAAAAATTTGCCTTCACCATACCTGCTCTAAACCATCAACAGCCAACTAAACAGCATCAATGGAATGAAAGAGAAACAATTCCACACAAAAATGTTTAATAAAAATGATTTAAAACAAAAGTATTAGTTTTATTAAAAGATAATTTTGTTTAATCTATTGATTTTTTTAAACCACTTGGTTTATGTAATGATATAAGCAGAAGAATAAAAGTACAGTGCTGACTTGTCACACAGTCAGCCAGCACACACCCAACACACACATCTCCATACTGTGTCAGGCATTAGTAATGCAGAGATTGATCAGATATATTTGTTTATTTTAAGTAGCTTACATATAAAAATGCATTTAATAAAGTACCTATAGATTTCAGGTAGAGCATAGCACAAATAAACATAAAAATGTCTAAGTATCTACTATGCACCAGCCACTGCCATAAAATCTGAAAAAAATTGTTGTATGTTCTCCAGACAGATGTTCAAAATGGGAGGGAAGAAGCCTTCAGGTAAAACAGCAGGAAGTGATAAGGGAGGAATTATGGAATAGATTTTTGGACTTTTAAAACTGCATAAATATCTACAAAGCTCATATGTTCTACACTGTCTTTTTCAGTCCTAAACACATTCTAGCACACATTGCTTCCTGAATTAATAAATGAATGAATAAAAATGCAGTGAGGAAAATCACAGGCCTTAAAGTCAGTATTTAGGTACTTATAAAACCAGGGGTTTCTTCTTTCTCTCTGTTGGAGATACTTTTCTTATTGTCTGTTTAAAAAATTAAACTATGTTACACAAAGTATCTAGAAGAATCAAATTCATAGAAGCAAAAATTAAAATGGTTGTGCCAGGGACTGGATGGAGAAGTGGAGTTATGTTTAATCGGTGTTCTGGAAAAAAAGTTCTCGAAATTTCTTTCACATAGTGTGAATATGCTTAATACTACTGTACTGCATACCTAACAAGTGTAAGATGGTAAATATTATATTGGGTGTATTTTACCACAATTAACAATTTGAAATTACCTATATAGTCACCAAGTGATTCAGAATAGGACAGGGTTATTCTGTCTGTATTATCACATTGGTGATATTGGCCACATTGGCCAGAATGTTTTCTCAAGCATGAAACCCCCATTTTTGTTTTCATTTTTAGTTTTATCAGATAGTCCTAGAGGGTTTTGATTCTAGGTATCTGTTTAAAAGTGGGAGAGGTTTTAGATCTCTCCCAAAATCTTTTTAAAAATATAAATACCCAAGCTGAGGTCCAATATTATGTCCATTACGTGTGGATTTGCCCTACACAGCAAGATCTTTACTGGCAGTATTCAGGGGAAGTTCTAGTAACAAGGCAGGTCCTCAGAAGCCAGGGCATGTGATTGGAGCTAGAAGAGGGTGGGACATGAAATAAGATCCTGGGAGGTGAGAACATGGTGGAAAGGATGCTGACAGTGAAGTGAGTGACCTCTTTGAGGTCCACCCCAGCAGAGGAGTAGCACATGAATGCTTTTTTCTGGAGATAGCAGAAGACCCTAGAGCAGGTCAACTGCCAGAGAGTACTGAGAGAGCCCTGGACTGGATCAACCAGAGGCAAGGCCACCATGGCACACTAGAAGGAGAAGGTGATCTAAGATAATGTTCATCACAACTAAATTCATTGGGTGTTGGTCTAATGGGAGGATGCGGAGGGGATGGGTATATACACACCTAATGGCTGCAGTGCTCACCATCTTGGGGATGGACACACTTGAAGCTCTGACTCAGGTGAGACAAAGGCCATGTACATAACCTAAACATTTTTACCATTGTAATATGCTGAAATAAAAAAAAAATTTAAAAAGAGCTAAATCTATTGGGAAAAGTACCACAAGGGACTACTAGCCCATAATGTCTACACTGAGTATTACAGGAATTTCCCTGAAAAATGAGGGATGTGCTGAGGTGTAGAATGGGCAAGAGTTGGGAGAACACCCCAGGAAGGAGGAGTCAGAGGCTGAGGGATGGGTGTTGCAGGTACTAGTGAAATCGAAGATGCATTTTCACACACCCCAACCTCTTTCATAGACTTTGAGAATAATAAATTGGAAGTGGTCTCTTCCCACATTACATTAGACATATTAGCTATATGAAAAGTCATCCACATCATCATTCAGTAATTTTGTTGTAGGAAAAGAGCAGAATGGCTTTTAAGAATATTTCTTTGGAAAAAATTATAGTTTGCAAGATTTTTATGTTTCATTTTTTTTTGTACTTTTGTTTGTTTTTAACCACTTCAGTATGGTGTTCACCAGTCATGAAACCTTGCCCACAGGCGGAAGTCATAGTCTGCATGATAGTTTGTGCTTTGCATTGAGGACGAATCCATTTTGCTCTTGTGTGATGAGGAAAGCTTGAAAGCACTGAAATCTTGATTTACTTTACAGGGAGCTTTACTTGTAATGTAAATCAGAATAGGTAACATATACATATATGTTTTCATTACCTTATTTTTAAATGTTCACAATTTTATCTTGATAAATGAAAAATCAGAAAAGTGATGTCATGGTGGTCGGTTTAGTTGATGCTCGGCTGTGCACCTTCCTATCATGGCTGTCAGCTAAAGTCGCTGTGCATGTTCATCTGTAGCTATCGACTATAATCGATGCTCAGCTGTGAGTTTTCATCTGTGGCTACCAACTATAATTATGATGCTCACCTGTGCACGTTCATCTGTGGCTATCAACTATAGTTGACACTTGTACCAAAGTGGTTAATCTGTGACTATCAACTATAGTTAACACTCATACTGAAATGGCTAATAAGCTAGAGATTTTATATCAGCCTTCTGATATCTTAGATCTTTGAAAGTTCAGAGATAGTAGCCTCTAGTGCTGTGTTGCTCCCCTGATAAAACAACCTTACCCTCCCCTCTTCACTGTGCACACGCCTTAAGGAGCTTTATCTCATCTTGTCACATCAGCACCCCTAAATGCTACAAGTGCTAAAATGCAGCTTCAGGTCCACACACCAAAGCACCTCTCAGCTGTCTGCCCTGGGCAACCCATAGGAAACTCACACTTACCAGGTAGAAAGGTAAGCTCACTCTGCAGCTTCTTTCACAGCCCCCTGTGATACTTCAGGACATATTGTCACAGTAAAAGACAGCACAATCATTCACCCTCTTAATTTGGAAGGCTAAGTGTCATTGTCAACACCTATCCTTTACTCCATATTCTTAACTACGCATAAATCCCATGGATTCCTTAACATTTCTCTTACCTGACCCATCTGTTCCTACCTCAGAAAAAGACACCATTGTGCAGATCATCTCACCTCTAATATTACCTCAATCTGCCTCTCTCCTTCCTCAATACCAAAGCCTCAGCAGGGCCTAGTCAGTGCCAGGTTGATTGGTCTGATGGGTTCCCACTGTTCTTTTCCCCTGCAATTTGGCCCCTCCAACTCATCCCCTAAAACTCTACTAGCTAGAGGATTTCTAGAATGCTGATTTTATCACCTCAATTCTTCCATAAACTTCTTCAGAGGCCCCCACAGTTTCTGTGCTATCAGAATCAGTATATAAACCTAATTTGGATCAGGCTCTGATTCCTGCACAGTTTCCTCCCACACTCCCCTCCATCACTCCACCTGTGTTACTTTCATAAATGTCTAAGTATCTACTCTGCACCAGCCACTGCTGAAGGATCCTACACATGTCCCATGCTCTCTCACCATTTACAAATAAATGGATTTCCTAAATTCGCCATGCCATTTTTTACTAGTTTACCTATACAAACATTGATTATTTTTCTTCCTGAACTCCTTTTCCAACTCCTGTGCCTAGTTAACTATAGTCCAGAGAAGCCTGATTACAGAGATAAAATGTAGTGTGTGTTTTTACTTATAACTTACTGGGTTTTCCTTAGGAGCCCATAGTCACTAAATTCAGGGAAAAAATTAAGTCTAATTCCCAGTTTACAAATGAAAAAAGTGAGAGTCAGTAAGCATAAAGAACTTGTTGAAAGTTATACAGCAGTGGAGGAGCTTGATTTGCCCAAAAGTGGTATTTCTAAGTATGCTATACAGCGTCTTTCCAAATGGCTTGGTTATGGAAGTATTTGCATTACTTACAGGGGCTTTCTGCTGTGAAGAAGCTTTGCTACATGCTGAATGGCAAACATTTGGTCCATACAAGCAGTTTAATTAAACCCTTCTGGCAACTTTGAGACTTTATAAGGAAGCACCATCACTCACTTAATGTCCCCTAGGCAAATGATACATTGGGGTAAAGTGAGAGAATACCAGAACTTGTATTGTTGTTTACTTGTATCCTTAAATGTAGTGATGCTGCTTTGCTAATATACTGATAATAGTAAATAAAGACTCTCTATATGCATGAATTATGGGTGCATGCCCCAAAGTTTTTTACTGGTAGGAGTTTGAGATAAAAAGTATAGGGTCCCCTGATCTCTACTGACCTCTGTCCATTTCATTCTACTCACCACCCAACTCACTCCACTGGAGCCACAACTCACCAAGCTCACACTCAGGTTCTTCCCACATATCCTCACACAGTGCACTCACTACCTTCATCCAGGCCCCTGCTCAGATGGATCTCCCTAGGGGGACATCACCCATACCCCACCCCACCTTTAATGCTCCCTCCAATTATCCTGCTTTAGTTCTCTCCCTCACAGCTGCATTTACCTGAAATTATATTTTGTGTAAATCACCAAAAACAGAATGAAAGCTCAGGGAGCCTGGGAGCCTTCTCTGCTTTGTTTCCCATGTTTTCTCCAGTGCAGTAGGAATTATGACCTGAATGGATGAATGTAGATTTTGTTCTTCTGTTACCATGTACACTCTTGAGTGTAGGTCATTCTTTTGCTAAACTTGTTTGGCTGCCTTGTGGGTTTGTCTTATGTATAGGCCAGTATTGTCTCTCCCAGTGGCTGGTTTTTGCTAGGCATCCAAGAGAACATTCTTCAATACTGAAAAAGTTTAGTATCCATGCTGTAGTATAAACTGTAGCCTTTAACTACATGTTGCTATTTAGCTCTTGAAAACTGTCTACTGTAACTAAACACTGAATTTTTTTATTGTATTTAGTTCTTAAGAATGTTTACTGTAATTGTGAGAGGATTTCAATTTCTAGAACTTAAGGAAAAATATTTCAAAAGTACATGTTCAAATTCAACAGTGATTATGATCTCTCTTTCAATGTGGCAAGTGTCATATTCTAGAACTTTTTCATGATTCCTTAGTAAATGATGGTGAAATGCAAATGTTATTATTTACTGAAACTAAAGCCAAAGGGCATGACAAAAATGAAATGAACGGGAACATCTTCAGATCCCTCAGGATTCTTTTTAGAAAATAGGGAATATACCATATTTAACTTTCCACTGAAAATCCAAATCTAAAACAAGGGAACATATTCATTGAAATGGTGGGATTTGCCATATAGAGAGAGACATATTCATATGCATTTAACTATAAAGCCAAATATTTTGAGGAACAGATCAATATACAGAAAGAAATGATCCTGTCTTGAAAGTTGGTATGTAAATGGGTCATTTTCTTCCTTTTATTCATTTCTGTATTTGTACTCCAATAGAATATATATGGAATGTGGCTTATTTGTGAACTATATCAAATATCCATTTCTTATTCCTATGCAATCATCTTATTTGGTCATTGTTATTTATTTTGCTATATATTTTGTTTTGAATTGACAAATAATTGTATATGTATATATCAGACACAGTGTGATGATTTTATCTAGGCCTACTTGGGGAAAGATATGATAAAACTAATTGACATTTCTCAAAAGACAGAAATGAATATTCAACAGATATATGCCAAAATGCTCAACCTATCTAATCATCATGGAAATGAAAGTTGAAGCCACAATGAACTATTACCTCATACCTGTGAGAATGCCTACTCTCAATATGTGAGAATGCTAAGTGCTGCTGAGGATGAGGAGAAAAGGAAAACCTTGAATATTGTTGCTGTGAATATAAATTAGGGCAGCCAAATTTATTTGTATTTCAATAAATTTAGGGGGTGCCAGTAGAGTTTTTTTCCTTGATGAATGTATGAATTATATAGTGTTAAATTCAGGACATTTAGTGTATCATTCATTCAACGAATATAGGTTTCACCCAGTAGATAAGATTTGATTGAACAATCCCAATCATCCTCCTCCCTTCTGAGTCTTAAAAATCTATTTTCTCATTACAGCCAATGTAGAAAATAGTATAGAGATTCCTCAACAATGAAAATTGAGTTACCATATGATCCATCACTCCCATTTCTTCATGCATATTCAATTGAAGCAAAACCAGTATGTAGAAGACATATCTGTCCTCCCATATTCTTTATAATAATATTCATTCTATTGTAGGTATAGAAGCAGCTTAAGTGTCCACCAGCACATGAATGGATAAAGAAAATGAGGTGCAGTTACACAATGAGCCTTCAAATGGAATGAAATTCTGTCATTTGTGACAACATGTTTTGAACTGAAGGACATGATGCTGAGTAAAGTAACCTAGGCACAGAAAGACAAACACTGTATGATCTCACTTATCTGTTGAATCTAAATAAAGCTGATTTCATAGTAGGAAGTGTGGTCACCACAGAGAGTGGGATTAGGAAAGTGAAAATCAAAGGGTACAAAGTATCAGTTTGTGCCTTTTTTAAAATTCATAGACTTCTAAATAGAAGAACCATGGTATCCTTACATAATAATATCTATTAAAATGTAGTAATCTTCCAATGGTACGATTATAGTCAATATAATAATTTATATTTTTTATGTACAATTTTTCCTAAATTATAAATTTACCCTAAAGTCACCCTAACCCTAACTTCCTGGCATGAGATTCTCAATCAACATTTATTGATATATTTATAATTTTTAAATATGCTTGAAATTTTAGCTTAAGTTACTTTGAAATGATTACTTGATTGACCTTTCTATTTGCTTTGTGACTCAATATTGTGTATTTTTATGAAGTTTAGAAAAGATGTATGGTTTGTATTTTTATTTTTTTTATTTCAAGAAAATATGAGAGTACAAATATTTTAGTCACATTATATATCTTTGCCTCTCCCTAGCAAAGCTTAGAGGCATGCCATTCTGCTCCATGATGATCAAGGCGTCTTTCAGATGTGGGTCTATCCCCAAACACCCAAATTCCTGGTGAACACTACCACCATTTGTGCACCGTAGTGTCAATCATTCAGTACCAATTTCATGGCGAGTGCATGTGCAGTCCATTCTTCTGATCTTGTGTTACTTCACTTTTGATAAAGGACTCACTCAATCCAGGAAAATATAAGCAGTGCTAGCTCACTGTCAAAATTGAGTAATATTTCATTGTATACATATACCAAATATTAATAATCCACTCCTGTGTTGACGGGCTCTTGGGTGGTTTTAATTGTTTTACTTTAAATGCTAACATGCTCATTAATTTTATTTCATCAGAATTTATATCTTCAGGGGTGTAGGTTCTTTTCAAATATTCAAAAGGTGTCCTGAAAATTTCATCACACTATGGGATATCCCACTAAGAAAGCTCATGGTGGAAGGTGAACTGCAATGCAGATTAAAGCTAATGACATATTAATTATCCTTAGGATACCCTAAGTCAACTTGCAAATCTTATTATGCCTTGGCTAGGGAAACACTAGATTGATCAAGCATTCACTCCTTCCTCAGGTCTAGAAGTGATTCAGGGTTGAATTAAGGGTGGAGCAGCACTGAAATCGAATGGCAGCCTTAGCCATCTCCCCAGGTGGAGCATTTCTGGGAACAACACCAAAACAGGGCACCATTGAACCAAGAAGAGCCAGAGATCCTAACTATTTGCCTAAGACATCTAAATACTTTTTAAAGATTTTTAAAATGTTTTTTTTCTTAAGAAATGCTTTATCTGAAACTAAAACATCTCTTCAAAATGAAATATCAAGGAAGATAGTTCCCTATCCCACAATTTCCATATGAAAATGGGATCATAATCTCAGTGAGCACCTAGCTTTAAGTTGCAAAATTATCTCCTCCTGCATTGACTTAAGACACTTGATTTTTATTTGAATTTAACCAATTACCAAAAAAAAGAGTCTCACTAATTACCAAGTGAGTTTACGGTGCACCCGTAACAACAAATAGGGCTGTCTAGTATTCTTTCTTCTTTCTTGAAAGCTAATTATTATTTATCTAGACAACATGTATGTAAAGTTATGATTTGCTTAGCTATGTTAAGTAACGACTTTATGTGTGCCTTTGAAATCTCTCAGTGGATTGGCACTGTGCACATCACATTCTGCTTTAATTCAGTAATAAAAGTGTTTCCTTTTAATTCCCTTTTAAGTTTGTGGAGAGGTTTTCTTATTTGGAGACTCTTGACTTTTAATATTTTGGGAACACTTTCCAGAATTAAAATTATTCCAGAAAATTCAATCCTCATAAGGAAACACTTTATAACGTTAAAGCTAGAACAGGACTGTGGTTACCTGTTAAAATGAATAGAATTTGGTAGTAAACCCCAGCAATACATGGTTTGGATAAACCCACATTCTTAATTATACAAAAAGATTTATTGGTGTATTAATAGCAGCTACTTTGAGAATTATTGCTGTCACTGCATCTGCCTCCAAGGCTAGTGTAGATTTACACCAAATAGCTAATAAGTAGTTCTATCCTTTCTCTAAACGCATCTCACATCTTTAGAATTGAAATAGATACAGAGACCATGGGGCCCAGATACAAATGGGAACAAGATAATGTGCACTGGGTTGGACACATAAACTCCCTTTCTACCTTCTCTTCTTGCCCAAATTCCCGGAAATGTGCAGTGAGTCCTACTGAATCCATGCCTCTCTAGAGACCTAAATCTGAAGCTCTGAATTCAGAATCCAAAGTCTGTGGTTCCTCAGAAAGCATTACAGCATGACCAAAAAAGTAATTTCTCTTCCTGTTTTCCTTCCCTCTCTGTAAATGCAAAGAATACAAAAGGTCAATACAAACTAGACCTTACCTCAACCTTGAATTCACAAGACAGGGACATACTTTGTATTGAGTATGTATTAAAAACTCAAGGGAGACGTGTGCCTCACTGTAAGAGATAAACATGGACTTGTAAGTTGACTTTTAAAGGACCCTTTTGGGGTGAGTGTAAACAATTTCTAGATCTTCTAGTGTTGTATTATAGTAGTGTGAGAAGAATAGAAAGGCTGGCACTACATCTAAATTTTCTGTGAATTATTGGACACTTACTACTCACCTTTTCTGGTATAGTAAGAATTAAATCACACAATGTAAAGGCTTCCTCACAGTGCAACAAACCATACTTCTGAGCACATAGCACATGCTCAGTAGACACTGCATTATGCTGCTCTTCACTTTGGTATTAAGTATGTGTAATGATGAGTCTGGGGAAAAGGCAGTATGTATGCTGTGCTTGCTGTCTCTACCTGAGTGCCACTAATAATGGACCTACGTTGAGCAACATCAGCACTAAAAGGGGACCTGACAAAGAACCCAATTAATGTACCCCTTCCACAACAGCAGACATTTCTTAGAATGAGGCCCACAGTACCACATGATTTATATTCACAGTGATGTTTCTGAGATAATTTTAATGTAATTACCTCAGCCAAGGCTTTGAATTAGGATAACCTGGCTAGATTGAAGAAACACCATCACCTGCCTGCTGGGCTGGGTGGGAACATCCATGTGGTTTTAATTGTGCTCCAAATAATTCTAATTTGATACCAGGGTCAAGTATTAGCACTCCTGCATATATTCATGAGAATTGAGTTTAACCTTTGTTCTCAAGGGAAGTCACAGGTTCTGCTCTCTAAGGTTTGGTAGAGGCAGATCAGTGTGGCCCAGATTCCAATTCCTGTAGCAGAAACTATTGGCACCTGTAGCCGGAGAAGGTAACCAGAAGAAAAGACAGGAGAACCTCTCATTTTGGTCTCCCTGAATGAGCTGATCATAGCTAATTGTTTCCTGTGACCAAGAATAAGTGAGTGTAGTCCTTCTGCATTTTATGTTCCTCCTACTTGTGAGGGTTGTGGAAAAAGGAAAGAAATTGTGCTGACTCCATTAAGGGAAGTCTCAAGATTTAATTTTAATTGTTCCACACAATCTCACCTGCTAAGACATTTCAGAGTAGGAGAAGAGGAAGAAGAAATGACTGGTTTTCAGGTAAGTGTATCCCAGATTGGGGGGTTGTGTCCACTATTTCTTCCAGAAAGCCTTGTAGAAGTTTAATTTTTTGAACTTGTAAACCTTTCCTTCTTTACTTCTGATGTTTATGCCTAATAAGTTTTGTAACTACATTTTTTTTTCTTCTTATGGTAGTCAAGGTTCTCTGGGAAATCCTTCCTCCCTATATAAGAGAGCCTGCTGTATATTCTCTCCCACAAGCTTGTTACTACAATAACCATGTTTCATAAGAAATATATGACATGTAATATTAAAAATGTTTCCATCGTGACAGGTCAAGATAGAATAGTGTGAATTTGTGAGATTCCCATTGGGAATAGGATAGAGTTTTTAGATTTGAGTGAGGAAAGGAAACAAGTACTCTCAAAGTTTGAACTGGATGCTTCATCATCTCTACGTAATATATTATTAGGAAAGTTCAGAAAGAAGAAAGCATTGATTGCCTAGGATAACCAGAAAATTATGGAAAAAGTATAAAATAAAAGACTTGCTCCGTATGATGCTAAAGTGTTTACATACATTATTAAAGATAACAAAACATGGGAAGTATCTGTATCTGAAATTTGCATAAATCTGATGATTCTTCATGGTTACATATTGTTGGCCACTACCATCCCAGCAGTCATTTTGTATCCTCCTCTTTGCAACAATGCCTAACACCAATTCATTCTGCTAAAGTTATGCTAATTTCATTCACTTGCTTAACATGCTTTCTGACAGATTCATCCAATATAAAGTTAATTGTTTTTTTGTTTATCATTAAGGGTCTTGTGGAGATTTACTTTCTGATGTGCATGAGCCATCACATTTAATCTAGAAGCTCTAATTTCTTCTTATACCTTGCTTTGAAAACTGAGGGATATTATCTGTGTTCTGTTCAGATGAACTGAGATATATTCAAAGTCTACCACTTACTGGATATTGACAAAATACTCTCCTTAGGCAAGAAGCATTGTTGTCAGTAGTTATATTATGTGAAATGCAGAGATTCAGACCCCACCCCAGATCGACTGAATCAGAAGCTGTATTTTAACAAAATCTCCAGTTCTTTACTGTACTTGTAAAAATTATGTGATACCTTCTAACTCTCTATGATCCTGTATGTGAGAAATATGCACAATTTATTGATGTGATATAAATATAACACCCATACATTTACATTACTGTAGTAGGGCCCTTAATTTTGTATTAAATACTTTATCATCCATAGCAGAATCATATGCACACAGATTCATACATCTTTTTTGATCCTCATTCCAGCAGATAAGAGAATACGTTCAAGAATATCAATGTGCTAGAGAATATCTTATTGGATAATTCCAGTACTTCATGTGTCAGAAACAGTTCTCACAACTCATTTTCCTTGTAGTCAAGTGAATAACTCTCTCTATGGCCACTTGGGAAATATGTGTCTTTTTACAGGAGATGGTGACATTTCAGGATGTGGCTGTAGAATTCTCTCCAGAGGAGTGGGCATGCCTTGACAATGCTCAGCGGAATTTGTATAGGGATGTGATGTTAGAGAACTATGGAAACCTGGTCTCCCTTGGTGAGGATCACTTATATACAGAATTTCTATTCCACATTAAGGCCATTCTTTTTTTATTAATAGTTTCTTAAAAGTTTCTACTTTACATGAATAAATTTTATTTTATTTTATTTTATTTATTTATATTTTATCATGTTATGGGGATACAAGTGTAAAGGTCACTTATATTGCCCATGCCCCCCTCCCCCCTCAAATAAGAGCTTCAAACATGTCCAATCCCCAAACGTTGCACATCTTACACATTGTCGTTGTATATACCTATCCCCTCCTCCCCCATCCCACCCTCCCAACACCAGATAAATGTTACTCCTATATGTCCACTTAAGTGTTGATCCGTTAATACCAATTTGCTGGTGAGTACATATGGTGCTGGTTTTTCCATTCTTGAGATACTTCACTTAGTAGAATGGGTTCCAGCTGTATCCAGGAATATACGAGAGGTGCTATATCATCGTTGTTTCTTAAAACTGAGTAGTATCCCGTGGTATACATAGACCTCATTTTATTAATCCATTCATGAATCAACGGGCACTTGGGTTGTTTCCATAGCTTCACGATTGTGAATTGTGCTGCTATAAACATTCAAGTGCAGGTGTCTTTTCATAAAATGACTTTTGAACTTTTGGGTAGACACTCAGTAATTGAATTGCTGGATCAAATGGTAGATCTACTTGTATCGCTTTGAGGTTTCTCCATATTGCTTTCCACAGAGGCTGAATCAGTTTGCAGTCCCACTAGCAGTGTAGGAGTGTTCCCATCTCCAAATCTATGCCAATATTTATTGTTAGGGGACTTTTTACTGGAAGGTCATTCTCACTGGAGATAAGTGATATCTCATTGCAGTATGTTCAACATCTCTGATCATCAGGGAAATGCAAATCATTTTATTCTTTCTGTATTTTTATTTTCTGATCTGTTGTATATCTATTTTGTATAATATTAGAATCCAAGGTGCAGAATAACATGGCAGCATTTCAATTTCTCTACATTCTCAACATATGTATGTACGTATATATGTGTATATATATTTACTTATTTAAAAGTTCTCAATGTAATCAAAAAGTCCCCAAACAGCAAAGGTTGGCGTGGATGCAGAGACAGAAGAACACTCCTACACTGCTGGTGGGACTGCAAACTAGTTCAACCTCTGTGTAAAGCAACGTGAATGAATTTCATATCCATGCTTTTAAAGAAAATTTGAAGATTTTGGCATAAAATAAAATCATTAGATGTCTCATGTTATTTTGAGTCTTTCCTTGGTTGGGATTTCACACCAGATTAGTGGTTACTCTAGAAATCAGGGTATAAAATTGTTGTCTGCACCTTGGAATAGAATTTCCAACCCTTATTTATTTGGCGCTAGCGGGAATTGGTGCTCTAGTCATAAATTAGATCAATTTTTATCATTCTACAGAGTCTGTGAGAAAGCAATATGTTGCAAAAGAATTTTCTAGAATCTTCACTAATGTTCTCTCTACTAAGGATAGTACTGCATTAGTAATTGGAAACTCTTCAGCAAGAGTCATGTGAAATTTCTCTAATGAAACAGGTCTTGCCAAGTCAAAGCCAGAGCTGATCACATGCCTGGAGCGAAAGATAGAACCCTGGATTATGAAGAAAGAGGAAACAACAGCTAAATATCCAGGTAGGTGAGATTCAGTGAAGCAGACTAACAAATGTTAGAGAGCCAAAACTCAAGGAGGAAGGCAGATATTAAAAAGTAGGTTTGAATATTCTGCTCTTTGGAAATGATTTTTAGAAGGACATCTTCTGTCCCACGCTCTTAAACTCTCTAAGAACTCTACCCATGCAGTGATCTTCCTTAGAAATCAGTGAGAGCCAAACTTCTTGTCATGGCTTATAAGGGAATACATTATCTATTAGCATTTCTATTGGTTAGGAGTTAAATGACTATCTGTGCATATTTTGAAGACCATGACATTAAACCATCTTTTGATAGCTTTTCGCTCTCCTGCTCTTTCTGGAGTACAGTGACTGATCATAGCTCACTGCAACCTCAAACCTATGGGCTCCAGAGATCATACAACCTCTGTCTTCCAAGTAACTAGACCTATGGGCATGAGCTACCATTTTGTTATTATTATTTTCTTATATAAATGGAGTCTCCTCATGTTGCTAGGGCTAGTATCAAGATCCTGGCTTCCTTCTTGCTTGGTCTCCCAAAGTGCTGGGATTATAAGGGTGATCCTCCATGACCAGGTCCATGTTTTAAGTTCCTTTTGATGCCTCATTTCTGAAATGTGTAAAGGGGAATAGTGAAGATGTTGGGATTTGTTTCTGGAATGCAAGAAACACTAGGGAAAGATATTTATATTTTCTGCATCATGATTTCCAATTCTACATTTTCAGAGCCAATCCTATAGAAAGTCAGATTCACTAATTTTATACAAATGCATATCCTCTTCTTAAATGTAAAAATATCTAATGTTATTTGACTTAAAATAATCTTTTTCTAGTATAAAATGAGGGTAAAATTTCTCCTTTATTATACCCAAATACCCAAACTATAATATAGTTTATTTTCTCTGTTCACCTTATATAATTATAATTCTTAAATACACTGTCTCATTCAGTGCTTCAAATAACTGAATATATTTATACTCCCAATTGATATATAATACTTTCATAACTTATGTTCCATAATTTCCTACTATTTAGTAGCATCAGAAATGTGTCACTTATATGTGTGTGTGTGCATATATTTCTGTGTGTGGGGTGCTTAATGGGTGGAAGTCTCCACAAATAATATTTGTATAACTGCATAAATTTATTGTACACACTGTAGTGATCTGATGTGTGTATGAATGGTAAAACAATATAATTAATGTAATAAACATATCCATCATCTCACATATTTATCATTTAATTATAGTGAGAACATTTATTAATAGTGAGTTCTATGGTCTTAAAAATTTTAAGTGTATAAAACATTATTAATAACTCTAATCATGTTGCCATACAATAGATCTCCAAGATCTATTCATCTTATAACTAAAAGATTTTACCCCTAAAATCTCCTCATTTTTCCTTACTCTACACCCTGGAAACCACTGTTGTACCCTTTACTTTTGTAAATTCAGCTTAAAAAAAATTATCCATAGCAGTTTTTATCTTTCTGGGAATGGCTGATTTTACTTAGCATAATGCCTCCTATGTCCATCCATGTTGTTGAAATGGCAGGATATTTATCATTTTCATGGCTTAGTAATATTATATGGTAGGTGTTTGTACAGTCATTTTTTATTCTATTCATCAAAGCAGGCATTTAGTTTGTTTCCATTTTCTTGGCTAACGTGCATAATGCTGCAATATATATGGGGGTGCAGAATCTTCTTCAGATACTGATTTTACATGAGTATACTCATAGGTAGAATTGGTGAATGATGAAGCAGTTGTATTATTTATATTTTTTAACGAATCTGTATGATGACACTATCCATTTATAATCAATAGCAGTCTACAGGGATGGATTTCCTGCACACTCTTGTCCTCACTTATTATGTCTCTTGTTTTGGACATTAGCCATTTTAAAAGTCTACAAATGTGAAGAATGTGGCAAAGCCTTTACCCAGTGCACACACCATACTCGACATAAAAGAACCCATTCTGGAGAGAAATCCTACAAATGTGAAGAATGTGGCAAAGCCTTTAACCAGTGCACATACCTTACTCCAAATAAAAGAATCCATAGTGGAGAGAAACCCTACAAATGTGAAGAATGTGGCAAAACCTTTACACGGTGCACACACCTTACTGGACATAAAAGAATCCATAATGGAGAGAAACCCTACAAATGTGAAGAATGTGGCAAAGCCTTTTCCCAGTCCTCAATCCTTATTCAACATAAAAGAATACATACTGGGGAGAAACCCTACAAATGTGAAGAATGTGGCAAAACCTTTACATGGTGCACACACCTTACTCGACATAAAAGAATCCATACTGGAGAGAAACCCTACAAATGTGAAGAATGTGGCAAAGCCTTTTCCCAGTCCTCAATCCTTATTCAACATAAAAGAATACATACTGGAGAAAAACCCTACAAATGTGAAGAATGTGGCAAAACCTTTACACGGGTCACACATCTTACTCAACATAAAAGAATACATACTGGAGAAAAACCCTACAAATGTGAAGAATGTGGCAAAACCTTTACACGGTGCACACACCTTACTCAACATAAAAGAATCCATACTGGAGAGAAACCCTACAAATGTGAAGAATGTGGCAAAGCCTTTTCCCAGTCCTCAATCCTTATTCAACATAAAAGAATACATACTGGAGAGAAACCCCACAAATGTGAAGAATGTGGCAAAACCTTTACACGGTGCACACACCTTACTCGACATAAAGGAATCCATAATGGAGAGAAACCCTACAAATGTGAAGAATGTGGTAAAGCCTTCACCCAGTGTACAAAACTTACTCTACATAAAAGAATTCATATGGGAGAGAAACGATACAAATGCGAGGAATGTGGCAAAGCCTTTACTCAGTGCACACACCTTACTATACATAAAAGAATCCATACTGGAGAGCAATCCTACAAATGTGAAGAATGTGGCAAAGCCTTTACCAGGTACACAAACCTTACTCAACATAAAAGAATTCATACAGGAGAGAAACCCTACAAATGTGAGGAATGTGTCAAAGCCTTTACCCAGTGCACAAACCTTACTCGACATAAAAGGATTCATACTGGAGAGAAACCCTACAAATGTGAAGAATGTGGCAAAGCCTTTACTTGGTGCACACACCTTACTCAACATAAAAGAATTCATACTGGAGAGAAACCCTAGAAAGGAATAGAATCTGGCACAGCCTTTATCCAGCTAAAAGGCCTCACTCTACATAAATGAATCCATAGAGCAGAGAAACCATACAAATGTGAGAAATGTGGCAAAGCATTTTCCCAATGACACACCTTAATCTACATAAAAGAATTCCTATCACTGAAAAATTTTACGAATGTGAGATTTGTGGCAAAGTCTTTAATATTTGTTCACATCTTATTCAACATCAAAGAAATCATACTAGATAAAAGTTAGATAAATGTAATGAATATGTAAGTGCTTTTCCAATGTATTAGCCTTAAAATGCACAACAGTAATGAAACTTAAAGAAAAATATAATGATGTAGACTGCTGACAAGACCTTTAGTTACAACAGATCTTACCGGATATGGGAGAACTTACACTGAAAGAAATGCTCCAATATATTCTCAAATATTGCTCAACATCAGAATAATATTAAAGAATAGAAACTTTACAAATATAATGAATGTGAAAAAATATTTATGCAAAACATATACCTTAGAGAACACAAAAAGAGTTGATACTTGAAATTACTTTAATAAATTTCAGAATGCAATTAACCAAGAATCAAATATAAACATATATCCGATGACTCGCAGTGCAATACACTAATGCACTAACACATTCACACATTTCTTTAAACCAGGTTGTTCATTATAAAGAACTACCCAGTTAAAATAGTTAGTTGATTTATTTGTATGTTAGCTTTAAAACGAGAGAGATTTTCTGAGAGTTATAATTACATGTAAAATATACTTTCTTGTCAGTGTGGGGTGAAATTGTAATAAAGTGAAATTTTGTTTTGCTATTTGTGACAAGCAAATACTGATATTATTCAACTTTAAATACAATTGATAGTATGCTTTCATTCTTAGCGTGCATGTAAATGTGTGTGGTTAATGATAGCTACATCACATTTATTAGAGGTCTTTCTCTATTAAGTAGGTATTATTCATGTACTTTTCTATGGAAAATTAAAAACACTGAAATGTAAGATTTACTAAATTGAGAGGTACTATGGAGTTTTCTTATAACAAACAGTATTTTAAGTGATGTATGATGTAGGTATACAGACTAATATTCTCAGTATAATCAGAATGAAAAAATTACAATATGAAAAATAACTTGTTTTAATATTGCACATTATGATAATAAAATAGAATGAAATTTGGAATGTTTTTAGATTGCATGTGAACTTAATTTGTATCATTAAATTAAAAATATTTTTAATATGTCAAACATGTTGTAGATAGAATGAAGTGTTATTTTGCACCAACATTAATCTATCCCATGTTACTTAATGTTGGAGGTAATGGATTATAAAAATGTATTGTTGGGTTACACAACAAAGACATCATTTGTGATTCTTTTTATTAGTTGCTCTACTTTGAAGAATATTGTTCCCAAAGCTTTTTTTTTTTTATCATATTTATACTTATATTGTTGCTGTAATGCTTATAATAAAGATTTTGCACTTAATGAAAAGCCATACATTCCTGAACATGGAATGACTAGTTGTTACATTTTATCCTACATTTTTCTTTCAACATGCAACTTGCTTGGCCAGTAAAACAGAAATAAGCATATTTTTTTAAATTTATATTGAATCAAGTATACAAATACATCATGGTTAAGTTGACCTATAGTTGCAGTATATTTACAGAGTAAGTAATTATGTTTGTGTGAATGTGGATATATACTTATTTTGAACAGAAAAGAAGAAATATTAGACCAAATGGGTAATTTCAGAAGTGTTGAGAATTTACTAGCAAACTAGAAATTTCAAAGATTCTGAAAGGAAATATTTTGTTCCCTTTATATTGAATTAATTGTTTAAAACCCTTAAGCCTCTGAATGGGAACCTGCCCATGCCAATCCCCTGTTCTTACATGCTTATTACTCATGCTAGGCCTACTATGTTTTTTTATTATTTCAAAGTTCATTAAGTATTGGTTATGTGATGTGATCTACAATTACAGCAAAGATTGTTATGAAACTTACTGGTGCTCATAAAATTACCTGAAGGTATGAATAATTCCACAATGTAGTAATATCATTTTACTTAGTACATTCTACCTTTTCATTCTAATTTGGGAAGCATATTGAAAGCACTTGTTGGTTACTGTTTCTTTTACTTTTGGTCATCGAACTAATTGATTTATTGACTTTATCAGGCTACTTTGTTCAGGTAAACACTAAGAAGGATTTATAAATTATGGAGTTGATTTTATATTTAAATAGGAGAAAAAAGTACAGGACAGTGTTAGATATGTAATAGATGCTTCATAATTAGCAGTCAATATGTCTGTGGGAGTGAGCTTGTGGCTGCAGAGAAGAAATTGAAAATGTCCAGGGTAAAAAAAAGTCATTGATTTTGCATGTGGAGCGAAGGGACAAACAGAACAACCAACTCTTGGAATTTATAAGTGGAAATTCTGCTTCTTTCATTTCATAATTATCTCCAGTTTTTTGCCATTTTTTATCTTCATTCACTTCTGCAACTGTATCTAAGCCATTCTTGTTTTGGCCTCTGCTTGTGCTACAATATTCTCACCATTGTGCTCACCCCCAGCCAGTTCACACAGTACCTTAAAAGTTCTGATGAGCAGTGTAGAATATTTTTAATTTCATGAAAAAAAATTTAACTAGAGAGCTTGAGACCATTTACAGGCTATACATACAGCATTCTGATTATTTAATTAAGATTAGAGAGTTTCAGTTTCCTAAGGTTAAAGTTAGAGCCTTAAAGTCCAAAGAAAGATGAACAATTCTGAAGGTCTGAGGATTAAATCAGGAACTCAGCATTGTTTGCTTTGTAAAAGCAAACTGTTACTAGATCCTAACATATAATGCCATAAATATGAAAATAATTACAAGAAGTGAAGCATTACAAAGTGTATGATGCATATCTTAAGTACTATATAAAGAAATATGAGAATTTGGCAATCTCTTAATGGGGATTTTAGGTAAATAGGATTGAATTTAATTTTCTTTGAATTACTTATAGTACAACTTATGCATTCATCTAGAATCTACTTATGAGTGTGTATTTTCACGGTTAGAACATAATAGAATGATTTATCTGGATTGAAAATATTTGCAATAATCTTTATGTGATATTTAAATCTTAGATAATTTATTTTACATAACTTCAGCTTCCTTTATTTTAGTAGGTGCAGGGGACAGTACACAGTTCTCATTTTTAGTCATCTACCTTTGGCCAACAATTCAGTCATTCTCTCTAAAGGAATTTCAGGGATCATGGCTACTTTTTGATTGAAAATTTCATTAGTGATTTTGGATGAAATCTTGTTATCTGTGCTCACAGTGGCCAGAGGGGAGACAGTAAGCACCACATACCTCTTCAGTCCTCTTCCATAACATAATCTTCAGCACCAGGAAGTCCAGGTGTCTTTAGCTTCAAATAAAAGCATTAAAACCCCTTTCATGTTCTATGCTGAATTATGAATCTGTTGGTAAATAACAGAGTTCCCTTGCTTAGGACAGACAAATGGAATGGCAAAAGCAGCACTCTCACTCTGTTGCCTGGGCTAGAGTGCCATGGCATCAGCCTAGCTACAGTAACTTCAAACTCTTGTACTCAAGCAATCCTTCTGCCTCAGCCCCCCTAGTAGCTGCGACTACAGGCATATGCCACAATGTCCTGATGATTTTTCTATATATTTTTATTTGGCTGATAAATTTATCTGTAGATTTAGTAGAGACATGGTCTAGTTCTTGCTCAGGCTTTTTTCAAACTCCTGACCTTGAGTGATCCTCCTGCCTTGGCCTCCAAGAGTGCTAGGATTACAGGTGTGAGCCACTGTGCCTGGACAGCACAGACTCTCTTCACACCAAGAGCTCACTTAAAGAATTGGCTCAAATAGAAAGGTTAATTCCTTAGGATTGGAAATCTCCTGTGCAAATAGTTATATCTCCACCTAATTTTTTACAGTTCACCACTTGATGCAGGACTCACATGTGTCAGAACCCCTAGCTAAATGAGTCTACAGACCCACCAGTAAAAATGTCTGGCACAGATTATGGGTCCACACCTCTCATCTCTCACAAATATCAACTCACAATGGATGAAAGACTTTATCCTATGGCATAGAAGAAAATGTTGAAAATACTCTTACATACTTCAGCCTAGACAAAAAATTTAGGAAGATTACCCCAAAATCAATCACACCAACAACAAAAATAAATAAATCAGGCCTCATCATACTAAAAAGTTTCCACACAGGCATTGAAAGTATAACTACAGCAAACAAACAACCTAGAGAATGGGAGAAAATATTTGCATGCTATATATTCAATATATTTCTAATAGCTAGAATTTATACATAACTCCAGGAACTCAGTAAGATAAAATCAAACAACCTGATTAAAAGTGTGCCAATATATGAACAGAAAGTTTTAAAAAGGACATGTACTATGGCCAAGAAGCATATGAAAAAAGTGTGTACATCTCTATTCATCAAGGAAATGCAAATGAAAACCAAACTGAGATATCCCTTAACTCCAGTGAAAATGGCTTTTATCAATAAGCCCCAAATAAGTGTAGGTGTGGATGTAGAGAGGTAGGAACACTTATATATTACTAGTGGGACTGCAAACTGGTACAATCTCTCTGGAAAGTTATATGGAGACACAGGAAAGTACTAAATTTAGAACATCCATTTGATCCAGAAATCCCATTATTTGGTATCTAACCAATGTAAAAACGTCATCCTATAATAAATACATCTGCACTTGAATGTTTATAACATCAAAATTTACAATTGCAAAGAGGTAGAAACATCCTTGGTACTTATAAATACATTAATATAAATATATCTATAAATAAATATAAAATGTCATATATGTATACCATGGAGTACTACTGAGCCTCAAATTCAGTGGCTAAATGACACCCTTTTATATTATCCTTGATTGTGCTGGAGGCCTTTCTTTAAAGTAAACTATCACAAGAATGGAAAAACAAGCACCACAAATAGTCACTATCAAATTGTTACCAATTGATTAACACATATGTGAACAAATGGAAGTAAAATTCTGTGGGTATTGGGCTGTTGAAAGGGGGAGAAGGTGTTGGGAAAATCCACTCGTAATGAGGGTGGTGCACATGATCTGTGGATGGGCACAGTTGTAGCTCTGATCAGTCAGCGCAAAAGCAATATACATATTCTAAATGATTTACTCCCATAATATTTTGAAATTAAAAAAACAATTTTGTAATATGTAAGAAAGTTTTGAAAAGTTCATCTCTGTATCTCTTTAAGATATTCTTTTTATCTTAATTATTGTAAAATCACAAAAATGAAAGCTTAATTACTTTTAGTTGTTAACATCAGTCATGTGAGCTATATTTACATCATCATGTACTATATTGTCTGGAATGTATGTACTAAGTAAATGTGAATTTCAGTACACATGAGAAAACTACCTGTTTTGCCCATTGCCTAACTGCTGACAAAATGCATTATGTTTTCTGTTCCTAGCAGTGTAACAGCTTAGAAATATCCTACGCATACAATCAAAATACATCTGTCTTATTGTGACTGAGGTTTCATTAAGCATATTGTCATCGAGGTTTATCTATATTGTGGATGTTATTAGAGAATCTGTTTTTCCTTTAGCTGAGAAATAATCCATTATTTCTACATTTCAAATAGTATTTATCTGTTCATTTGGCAAAGGCAGTTTGGGTTGCTCTCATCCACTGACTTTTGTGAATTATGGTGAAATAAATATGCATATGAATATAACTCTTTATTTTACAATATATGCAAGAGCTTATTTGTGTTTCTTTCTCATTCATTGGTCCAGGTGTCTCTGCCATTAGATAACTTCTTTGACTACTGTATCATTTTTTTTTATTTTTCTATTTTTATTTCAGCATATCATGGGAGTAGAAATGTTTAGGTTATGTGTGTTGCCTTCACCCCCGGAGTCAGAGTTTTAAGCATGTCCATGCCCTGATGGTGCACATCGCACTCCTTATGTTTGTATATACACATCCCCTCCTTCCCCTCCCACCTGCCCGACACCCGATAAGTGTTATTCCTATATGTCCACTTAGGTGTTGATCAGTGAAACCAATTTTCTGGTGAGTAATGTGGTGCTTGTTTTTCTATTCTTGGAATATTTCACTTAGGATAATGGGGTTCACCTCTATCCAGGAAATTACAAGAGGTGCATATCAGTGTTGTTTCTTATAGCTGAGTAGTATTCCAAAGTATACATTTTTAAAGTTTTAAAATGGGTAAGTGTGGTACCTATAGCATTGCTTCTCTTTTTGATGATTGTTCACATCTTTGTGGTCTCTTGAGATTTCATATTATTTTGGGGTTTGCTATTTCTATTTTTGAAAAAATGAAATTGAGAATTTGAAAGGAATTGCATTTAATGTGTAGATCACTTTGGACATTTTCACAACATTAGGTCTTCTTCCCTTGAACAAGAACATGTTCAAGAGTGTGTTGTTTATTTTCCTATACTTTTGAATTTCTCTGTGTTTTTTGTGTCACTTATCTACAGTCTCATTCCATTCTGGTGAGAAATTAAACTGTGTAAAATTTCAATTTTCAAAAATTGATTAAGACATGTTCTCTAGTGATTTCAACTCTCTTGTTTTCTTGTTAGTAATTTGACTGACCTTATTAGTATTGAAAGTGGAATACCATGCTATCCTATTATTTTTATGTTCATTTCTTGCTTCAATGGTGTCAACCCTTTTATATATTTGAGAACCTTTATGCGAGACATAGATAGATATCAGAGATATCAATTATATTTAAAGGGTTATCAGTGAATGACGTCATTTTATATTAAATGTCCTTGTTTGTCTCTTGTGGCACTTTAGACTTAAAGTATATTTTATAAACTATAACATTTTGCGCTTCAAAAGTAATGTGCCTAATATAATTTTGAACTCCACTGCTCTTGTATGCTGAACATTTTCATGGTATGTCTTGTTATTTCCTGTCACTTTTTGTCTATTGCTTTCACCAGGTATGAAGTCAAATCTCTTTACAGAGAATAGAGTTGGATTTTTTAATTTTTTTATTTAAATGTATCTTCGGAGTAGAAATACTAGTACATAAATATTTGCATAATTTTCTAAAAAGGATGGATTCAAAATTGCACTAATATTAATTGTTTATATAACTTTTGTCACTATTTATCTTTATTTCTACTCCTTTTTCCTCATTCCACCTCACTGATTTTTATTGATATATTTTGTTTCTGTGGCCATCTTTGTTTGCGTACCTCTTTAAACATTTTCCGGCTGTTTCCTGTGAGAATTACCTAGAATCTTTTGAAGCTGCAACTTATGTTAAACTGATAACTACTTAACTTCAATTATACATAAAAACTCAAAATATTTATATCTGCCCTCAACTTCATGATATAGATGTCAGTAATTATGTCTCTTTACATTATGTCAATTAACATGTGTGAATGATCATATTTATTTTGTCTTTCAAATTTGATAGCATAATTAAATGTTTTTGCACCATCAATATAATACTGCAGAATTTTATTTTTGATATGTGCATATCTTTCCCAGAATGTTATGTAGTTGTCTTGGAAGATAGAAACCAGATATTCAAAGGCCATCGAAAACCAGATGTATGGACACATGTTCCATTGGTTTGAATCTCTTTTGAAAGGGAATCCAGGAAATGGAATTTTACTGCTAAAGTGAGAACTATGTATAAGTGGGGAGGAAGAGTTTTGCTGGGTAAATGTAACAAATGTTCCTTCCCCTTCCATATGGTTCTTGGTGTCATACTCATCTGGGGTGCCTTGAAATATTACCACTTATGATTTCTCAATGAATCATGTTTGCAAATATATTTTGAATGTCATACATCTATGATGGAAGTAAGACTATGGTAGTCTATTGCACTTTGTTGCTAATGTGCTCGGTATAGTTTTGTATATTCAAATTATGAAGTATATTTACCTAAGTATAATTAGTGAGATACTTTGTTATTTTCATTTCTTTCAGAACTTTCTTCCCATTGCACTGAAGACCCAATGCCAGAGCAGGGCATAAAACATTCATTCCAGAAATCAATAATAAGACTATACAGAAGCTCTGACCAGGAAAATGTACTTTTAAGAAAAGACTGGGAGTGTGTTGATGAGTGTAAGAGGCAGAAAGTAGGTTATGATGGTCTTATCCAATGTTTGTCCAGTAACAATAGGAAAATCTTGAAAGGTTATAAATGTATAAAAATGTTTAGCAAGTCCTCAAATCTAAATAAACCTAAGATAAGAAATACTGGAGAGAAAAGTTTCAAAAATAATGAATGTAGCAAACTTTTTATGCACAGCTCAAAAGTTCTTGGGCATTGGAAATTTCACACTATAGACAAACCCTGCAAGTGTGAAGAATGTGGAAAACCCTTTAACTGCTACACAAATCTCACTATACATAGGAGAATTCACATAGGAGAGAAACCCTACAAATGTGAAGAATGTAGCAAAGCTTTTACCCATTGCTCAATACTTACTCAACATAAAAAAATTCATAATGGAGAGAAAACATACAAATGTGAAGAATGTGGCAAACCCTTTACCCAGAGCACACACCTTACTGAACACAGAAGAATTCATAGTGGAGAGAAACCCTACAAATGTGAAGAATGTGGCAAAGCCTTTATCAAGATTGGAGACCTCAATCGACATAAACGAATTCATACAGGAGAGAAACCCTACAAATGTGAGGAATGTAGCAAAGCCTTTAGCCAGTGCTCAACCCTTACACTACATAAAAGAATTCATAGTGGAGAGAAACCCTACAAATGTGAAGAATGTGGCAAAGCCTTTAACAAGATTGGACATGTCCATTGACATAAACGAATTCATACAGGAGAGAAACCCTACAAATGTGAGGAATGTGGCAAAGCCTTTACCCGGTGCTCAACACTTAGTCTTCATAAAAGAAATCGTAATGGAGAGAAACCATACAAATTTGAGGATTGTGGCAAAGCTTTTATCCAGTGCTCACACCTTAATCTATATGAAAGAGTTCATAACAGAAAAAAATTATATAAATGTGAAAATTGTGACAAAGTCTTTAATAACTGCTCCAATCTTACTCATCATCAAAGAAATCATAAAGTGAGATAAATGCAATGACTTTAGAAGTACTTTCCCAAAATATTAGCTTTAAAATACACAACAGTACTTATATAAACAATAATAATGTAGAGTGCCAACAATATCTTGAGTTATGACAGATTTTACTGGACATGGGAGAACTTTCACTGAAAATAATTCTCCAATATTTTCTGAAACATTGATCAACATCACAAAAATTTTCATAGATAGAAACCTTACAAATATAATGAATGTGAACAAATATTTATGAAAAAGGTATACCTTAGAGAACAGCAAAGAACTGATACTTAAAACTCCTTTACAGATATAATAAATTTCAGAACACATATAATCAATATTAAGTCTAAACAGATATCAGAGGACTCACAGGAAAATGTGCTGAGGCACTAACACATTTAAACATTTCTTTAAACCACGATGAGTATAGAGAATAACTCTGTTAAAATAGTTAGATAAAGTATTTTTATATCAGTTTTAAAAACGAGAAATTTTTTGAAAATTATAATGATGTGTAAAACATACTTTCTCATCAGGGTGGGATGCAAATGCAATAAATTATAATTTTTTTTGCAACCTTTGACAAGGAAATACTGATGTTATTCAACTTTAAAAACAGTAGATGCTATGCTTCATTTTTAGTGTGTATGTGAATGTCTATGGTTAACGATAGCTGCGTAACAGTTATTAGAATTCTTTGTGTATTAAGTACATATCATTCATATACTTTTTCATAGAAAACTAAAATCACTGAAATGTAAGATGTATGAAATGGAGAGGTGCTGTGTGGTAGACTTCTAACAAACAGTATTTCACGTGACATATGATGTAGGTATACAGACTAATATCCTTCTCATTAAAATCAGAATAAAACAATGACAATATTACAAATAATTTGTTTTACTAATTGTGCATTCGAATAATGAAACAGTGAATTTTTAAATATTTTTAGATTACATGTAAACCTAATTTGTTTTATTAAATTAAGAAAGGTTTTTGTTGTGTCAAACGTGTTGTAGATTGAATGAACTGTTAGTTTGTTACCAACATTAACCTATTCCATGTTACTCAAAGTTGGAGGCAATGGATTGTAAAAATGTACTATTGGGTTACACAGTAAAATTAAATCATTTGTGATCTTCTTTCCAGTGGCTCCAAATTTCTAATTCTTTGAAGAATAATGTTCCCACAAGTTTTATTTTTTATTATTTTTATAATTCATTGTCACTGTAATGCTTATAATAAAGTTTGTCCACGTAATGAAAAGCCATATATTTCTGAACGCTGAATGAGTACTTGTTACATTTTATGCTATGTTTTTCTTTCAACGTGCCACCCGTCTGGCCAGTTAAACAGAAATAAACACACTTTTTTATTTATACTGAATCAAATATACAAATACATCACGTATAAGATGAACTTTGGTTGCGGTAGATTTATAGAGTAAGTAATTATGTTTGTGTGAAGATGGATGTATATTTATTTTGAAAAGAAAAGTAGAAATATTGAAAAAAATAGTTAATTTCATAATTGTTCAGAATATACTAGCAAACTAGAAACTCCACAGATTCTGAGAGCAATATTTTTTGCTTTATGTTGAATGAATTTGTTTAAAATTCTAAAGTCTCTAATTCAGAACCTGCCCATGCCTATCTTCTGTTCTTACACAGTTATTAATCATGCTAGGCTTAATATATTATTTTATTAATTGAAAGTTTGTATTTATTGTATATATGACCTACTCTGCAATTATAAGAACGATTTTTATAAAATTTAATTGTGGCTCCAGGGAAGAGATTGAAATGTCCAGGGTGAAAAATGTCACTGATTTTCATGTGGAGTGATGAGACCTGCAGAACAAACAACTCTCAGAATTTATCAGTGGAAATTCAGCTTCTTTCATTTCTTAATTATTTCCAGTGTTTTTTTTTTTTTTTTTTTGGTCTCTTTTTATCTTCATTCCCTTCTACAAATGTATTTATGCCATTCTTTTTTCTGCCTGCACTTGGGCTACAATATTCTCACTGTTGTACTCACCTGCTGAGAGTTCACATAATACTTTAAAGGTTCTGATGAGAATTGTAGAATTAATTTAATTTGGTGAAAATCATTTAACTATAGAATTTGAGGGAATTTATTGGCTATACATGCAATATTCTGATTACTTAATTAAGATTAGAGAGATTCAGAATCCTAAGCTTAAAGTAAGAGCCTTAAGAACAAAGACAGATATACAATTCTGAATGCCAGAGGATTAAATCAAGAACTCAGTATTGTTTGCTTTGTAAAAGCAAACTGTTATTAGATCCTAACATATAATGCCATAAATATGAAAATAATTTCAATAAGTAAAGCATAAATAAGTGTGTGATGCATACAGTAAGTACTATATAAAGAAACATGAGAATCTGGCAATCTCTTAATAGAGAGTTTGGGTAAATAAAGAAGTTTGAATTTAATTTTCTATAAAGTACTTATAGTACAACCTATGCATCCATCTATAATCTACTTATGAGTATGTATTTTCAGGGTTAGAATATAATAGAATTATTTCTGTGTATTTAAAATATTTGGAATACTATTTATCTGATATTTCAATCTAGAGAATTTATTTTACATGACTTTATCTTCCTTTATTTTAGTGGGTGTAGTACACAGTGCACAGTTTTCATTTTTAGTCATCTGACTTTGACAAACGATTCGGTTATTCTCTCTAGAGGAATCTCATGGATCATAGCTGCTTTTTGATTGAAAATTTCATTAGTGATTTTGGATGCAATCCTGCTTTCTCTGTTCACAGTGGCCAGAGGGGAGACAGTGAGCACCACATACATCTTTAGTCTCTTTCATAACATAATCATCAGCACCAGGAAGTCCAGGTGTCTTTAGCTTCAAATGAAATTGTTAAAGCCCCTTTCGTGTTCTGTGCTGCATTATTAATCTGTTGGTAAATATCAGAGTTCCCTTGTTTATGAATGACAGGTGGAATGACAAAAACAGCACTCTCACTCTGTTGCCCAGGCTAGAGTGCCATGGCATCAGCCTAGCTCACAGCAACCTCAAACTCTTGGGCTCAAGCAATCCTTCTGCCTCAGCTTCCCTAGTAGCTGGGATTACAACCATATGCCACAATGCCCTGCTGATTTATCTATATATTTTTATTTGGCTGATTAATTTCTTTCTATTTTTAGTACAGACACAGTCTTGCTCTTGCTCAGGCTGGTTTCAAACTCCTGACCTTTAGTGATCCTCCTGCCTTAGCTTCCCAGAGTGCTAGGATTACAGGTGTGAGCCACTGCACCCGGTCAGCACAAACTCTTTACACCAATAACTCGTTTAAAGAATTGGCTCAAATGGAAAGATTAATTTCTTGGGTTTGGAAATCTCTTGTGTGAACCGTTATATCTCCGTGTAAATTTTTAAAGTTCACCACTTAGTGCAGGGATTAGATGTGTCAGAAACCCTAGCTAAATGAGTCCACGGACCCACCAGTAAAAATTGATGGCACAAATGATGGGACAGGAAATTTGGTTTGATATTAATGCTTAACTAAAATATGGTGATCAAGCTATTTCTCAAATTCAACAGTGCTGTATTAAAGAATGGAAAAAGATAGCTTCTCTTAGACTGTAGCTTCCTGTATAAATGTTAAACAAAATGTTAATGAAACTCATGTAGATTTTATTGCTAGATTGTAAGAAACATATGGTGCAAGAAATGGTTAGTCCTCCTAATTTAAGAAATATGGTTTGACATATATTGGCTTTTAATAATGTTAAATCTAAATGCCAGCGGCTTTATGCCCAGCAAAATTAAAGTGCATGGTGCCACCGCTGCCATGGCTGCTGAGCCACCAATGCTGTGGCTGTGCTCAGCCAGGCAGCCCAGCACCAGCTCCGCACCACCGCACCCCAATGGCACCTTATGGAGGAAGGGGATCAGCTGGCTGCTGAAAAAACTTTTAAGAATTTGCCATTATTTGTCCTGGTCCAACAGGCACATTAATATTAATAATTTGGTCATATTTTTGTTACATGAAAAGGAGTATTAATGCATTTAGGTGTAATTGATTCAGCTTATTCAAAAGAAATTTCAGTTATCAAGGAAAATAGCTCCCAATCCCACAATTTCCATCTGAAGATGGGATCCAAACTTCAGTGAGCACCTGCCTTTAAGTTGCAAAATTATCTCCTCCTGTATTAACTTCAGAAGCTTGTTTTTTATTGGAATTTAACCAATTATCAAAAAAAGAGAGTCTCACTAATTACCCAGTAAGTTTATGGTGCACTGTTTAGGACAAATAGGGCTGTCTAGACTTCTTTCTTCAAAGCTAATTATTATTCATCTAGATAACATTTATGTAAAAGTTAGGATATGCTTAGTTATGTACAGGAACGACTTTATGTATCCCTTTGGAATCTCTCAGTGTATTGGCACTGTGCACATCACATTGTGATTTGAGTAATAAAAGGGTTTCTTTTAATTCTCTTTTACCTTTGTGGAGTGGTTTTCTTAGTTTGATACTCTTTACTATTAATAATTCCTGAACACTTTCCAGAATTAAAACTGCAACATAAACATAAAATGTGCCCACCATTTCTAAATTAGAAGGGCTTTGAACACTAGGTTCCTTCTTGAGCTTCCAGTCTGTAACCAGCAAGTCTGAAGCAGAAAGCTTCACTGTCCCCACATCTGAACACAGTGAGTTCTCTAGACCTCTTTGGTGTCTACTGTTCCTCCGGAGTATAGTTAGACCAGATTCCTGTGAATACACTCCCATAGGATAATAATTAGTAGTTCTATCCTTTCTGTAAATGCTTCTCACATCTTTAGAACTTATATGGATTCAGATATCATCGGCCCCAGACACAAATGGGAACAACATTATGCGCACTGAATTGGACACATAAACTCCCTTTCTGCCTTCAATTCTTGCCCAAATGCAAGGAAATGGGCAGTGAGCCCTACTGAATTCATGCCTCTCTAGAGACCTAAATCTGCAGCTCTGAACTCGGAATCCAAGGTCTGAGTTTCCTCAGGATGCATTAGAGCAGCTTCCAAAGAGGAATTTCTCTTCCTGTTTTCCTTCCCTCTCTGTAAAAGCGAAGAATACACAAATTTGATCCAAACTAAACCTGGCCTCAACCTGGAATTTGCAAGACAGGGACACGCTTTGGACTGAGGATGGCTCAAAATCTCCGGGGAGAAATATGCTGCAGTGTAAGAGATCAACATGGACTTGTAAGCGGACATTGAAAAGACCTATTAGGGATAAGTGTAAACAATCTTCCAGATCTTGTGTAGTGTCATATTATAGTTGCATGAGGAGAAAAGAAAGGCTGGCACCACATCTAAATGTTTCTGTAAATTATTGAACACTTATTACTCACCTTTTCTTGTATAATGAGGATTAAATCACACAATGTAAAGGCTTCTTCACAGTGCAACAAACCATACTTCTGAGCACATAGGACATGCTCAGTAGACATTGCATTATGCTGCTCTTCATATGGATATTAGGTATATGCTGTGATGAGTGTTGGGCAAAAGGCAGTATGCATGCTGTGCTTGCTGTCTCTACTGAGTGCTACCAATAATGGATCTATGTTGAGCAACATCAGCACTAAAAGGGACATGGCTAAGAACCCAATTAATGTGCCCCTTCCACACCAGCAGACCACAATTCTTAGAGTGAGGCCTACAGTACCACATGATTTATATTCACATTGATGTTTCAGACACAAATTTAAGGTAATTACCTTTCAGCTAGGCTTTCAATTAGGATAACCTGGCTAGATTGAAGAAACACCATCACCTGCCTGTTGGGCTTGATGGGAACATCCATGTGGTTTTAATTGTGCCCCAAATAATTCTAATTTGATACCAGGGTCAAGCATTAGGATTCCTGCATATATTCATGAGAATTGGGTTTAGCCTTTGTTGTAGAGGAAAGTCACAGGTTCTGGTCTCTTGGGCTTGTTAGAGGCAGATCACTGTGGTCAGATTCCCATTCCTGTAGCAGAAACTCCTGGCACCTGTAGCAGGGGAAGGTAACCACAATAAAAAACAGGAGAACCTCACATTTTGGTCTCCATGAATGAGCTGATCATAGGTGACTCTTACTGTGAGCAAGAGTAATTGAGTGTAGCCCTTTTGCATTTTATGTTCCTCCTGCTTGTGAATGTAGTGGAAACAAGGGATGAAATTGTGCTCACTGCTTTAAGAGCAGTCTCAACATTTACTTCTAATTGTTCTACAAAATCTCAGCTGAAAAGAAATTTCAGAGTAGGAGAAGAGGAAGAAGAAATGACTGGTTTTCAGGTAAGTGTGTCCCAGATTAGAGGTTGTGTCCACTGTTTCTCCTAGAAAGTCATGTAGAACTTCAGTTTTTTGAACTTGTAAACCTTTAATTTTTTACTTTTGTTGTGTATGCCTAAGAAGTTTGTAAGTACATTTTTTTTTCTTACTGGAAGAAAACACAGGAGAAACTCACATTTTGGTCTCAGTGAATTAGCTGCTCATAGCTGACTCTTTCTTGTGACTAAGAACAAGTGAGTGTAGTCTTTCTGCATTTTATGTTCCTCCTGCTTGTGAACTTTGTGTAAAGAAAGAAAGAAATTTTTCTGAGTCCTTTAAAGGCAGTCTCAAGATTTATTTCTCATTGTTCTACACAATATCACCTGAAAAGAAATTTCAGAGTAGGAGAAGAGGTAGAAGAAATGGCCGGTTTTCAGGTGTGTCCCATATTTGGGTAGTATCCACTATTTCTCCTAGAAAGTCATGTAGAACTTCAATTTTTAAACTTGTAAAGCTTTACTTCTTTACTTCTGATATGTATGCCTAATAACTTTTGTAACTACATTTTTTTATTTCTTATGATAGTCAAGGGAGCTCTGGAAAATCCTTCGTCCCTATATAACAGAGCCTGCTTTACATTCTCTCCCACAAACTTCTTAATACAATAATCAAGTTTCCTAATAAATATATGACATGTACTATTGAAAATGTGCCCATTGTGACAGATCAAGAGCGTATGGTGTGAATGTCTGAGATTCCCATTGGGGATGGGATAGAGTCTTGAGTGAGGAAGTGAAACAAGTACTCTCAAAGTGTGATCTGGATGCTTCGTCTGCTCTACATAAAATTTTATTAGGAAAATCAGAAACAGTATAGCATTGATTGCCTAGGATAACCAGAAAATTATGAGAAAAAGAGAAAATAGAAGACTTGCTCTGTATGATGCTAAAGTATTTACATACATTATTAAAGATAACAAACCATTTGAAGTATCTGTATCTGAAATTTTATAAAACTGATGATTCTTCATGGTTACATATTGTTGGCCACTACCATGCCAGCAGTGATTTCATATTCTCCTCTTTGCAATGGTGCCTCAGTCCAATTTGTCCCAATATAGTTATGTAAATTTCATTCACTTGCTTAAGATGCTCTCTGACAGATTCATCCAATATAAAGTTAATTGTTTCTTTTTCTTTATCATTAAGTGTCTCATGGAGATTTACTGAGTGATGTGCATCAATCATCACATTTAATCAGGAAACCCCTCTTTCTTCTTATAGTTTGCTTTGAAAAATGAGGGCTATCATCTGTGTTCTGTTCAGATGAACTGAGATAAATTCAAAGTCTACCACTTACTGGATGTTGAGAAAATACTCTCCTTAGGCAAAAAGCATTTTTTTAGTAGTTGTATTATGTTACATACAGAGATTGAGACCCTACCCCAAATCTTTGAATCTCTACTTTAAAAAAATCTCCAGTTCTTTATTTTACTCGGAAAATTAGGGGAAACCTTCTAACTCACTATGTTCCTCTATGTGAGAAATATGCACAATATATTGATGTGATGTAAATATAACACCCATAAATTTATATTACTGTTGTAAGGCCCTTAACTTTGTATTAAATACTTTATCATCCAAAGCATAATCATATGCACACAGTTTCATACATCTTTTGTGATCCTCATTCCTATGAATAAGAATATATGTGCAAGAATATCAATGTGCTAAAAAAAATCTTATTGGATAATTTCAGTCCCTCATATGTCAGAAACAGTTCTCATAACCATTTTCCTTGTAGTCAAATTAGGAAGTCTCTGTATGGCCACTTGGGAAAATGTGTCTTTTTACAGGAAGTGGTGACATTCCAGGATGTGGCTGTAGAATTTTCTCCAGAGGAGTGGGCATGCCTTGACAATGCTCAGTGGAATTTGTATAGGGATGTGATGTTAGAGAACTACAGAAACCTGGTCTCCCTTGGTGAGGATCACTTATATACACAATTCCTATTCCACATTAAGGCCATTATTTTATTTTTGTAGATAGTTTCTTAAAAGTTTCTACTTTACATGAAATTTTATATTCCTGCTTTCAAAGAAAATTGAAGATTTTTGGTGTATAAAATCATTAGATGTCTCATGTTATCTTGAACGATTCCCTTTCTTGGACTGATATGTATATTTCAACTAGATTTGTGGTCACTCTAAAAATTAGGGTATATAATTGTTTCTGGCACCTTAGAATAGAATTTTGACCTCTTATTTATTTTGTGCTAGTGGGAATTGGTGCTCTAGTCATAAATTGGAAGTAATTTTTTATCATTCTACAGGGTTTGTGAGAAAACAATATCTTGCAAAGGAATTTTCTAAAATCTTCTATAATGTTCTGTCTCCTAAGGATAGTACTACATTAGTAATTGGAAAGTCTTCAGCTAGAGTCATGTGAAATTTTTCTAATGAAACAGGTCTTGCCTTCTCAAAGCCAGAGCTGATCACATGCCTGGAGCAAAGGATAGAGCCCTGGATTTTGAAGAAAGAGGAAACAACAGCTAAGTATCCAGGTAGGTGAGATTTAGTGAAGCAGATAAAAAATGTCAGAGAGACAAAACTCAAGGAGGAAGGCAGATATTAAAAAGTGGGTTTGAATATTCTGCTCTTTTGGAAATGATTTTTAGAAGCCTGTGTATGTTTCTTTTTATCATACAGAAAGACATATTCGGTCCCATGTCCTTAAACTCTAAGAACTCTAAGAGTGAGTGCAGTGATCTTCCTTAGAATTCAGTGAGAGCCAAAGTTCTTTTCATGGCTTATAAGGGACTACATTATCTATTAGCATTTCTATTGGTTAGGAGTTATGGGACTATCTGTGCATATTTTGAAGACCACGACATTAAACCATCTTTTGACATGGCTTTGCTCTCCTGCCCTCTCTGGAGTACAGTGGCTGATCATAGCTCACTGCAACCTCAAATATCGGGGCTCCAGGGATCCTACTACCTCTGTCTTCCAAGTAGCTAGAACTATGGGCATGAGCTACCATGGCCAGCCCTTTTTTAATTGTTATTATTTTCTTGTAAAAATCGAGTCTCCTTATGTTGCTAGGGCTGGTATCAAGATCCTGGCCTCAAGTGATCCTTCTACCTTGGCCTCCCGAAGTGCTAGTATTATAGGTGTGATTCACCATGCCCAGCTCCATGTTTTAAGTTCCTATTGATGCCTCATTTCTGAAATGTGTAAAGGGGAATAGTGGAGATATTGGGACTTGTTTCTGGAATGCCAGAAGCACTAAGGACACAAGTTCATATTTTATGCATCATGATTACCAATTCTTAGTTTCCAGAGGCAATCCTACAGAAAGTCGGACTCATTAATTATGTACAAATGCATAGCCTCTTCCTAAATGTAAGAAAATCTAATGTTATTTCACTTGTAAATACTCTTTTTCTTGTATAAAATCAGAGTAAATTTTCAACTTTATTATACCCAAATTCCCAAACTAATAATATAGTTTATTTTCCCTGCTCACCTTATGGAATTCTTAAATATACTGTCTCATTCAGTGATTCAAATAACTGAATATATTTATACTCCCAATTGATACATAATACTTTGATAACTTATGTTCCATAATTTCCCCTTATTTAGTAGCATCAGAAATGTGTCACTCATGTGTGTGTGTGTGTGTGTGCATATATTTCTGTGTTTGGTGTGTTTAATGGGTGGAAGTTTCCACAAATAAGAATTGTATAGCTGTTTATATTTATTGTACACAATGTAGTGATCTGATGTGTGTATAAATGGTAAAAGAATATAATTAAGGTAATAAACATATCCATCATCTCACATATTTGCCAGTTAATTATGGTGAGAACATTTATTAATAGTGAGGTCTATGGTCTTAACAAATTTTAAGCATATAAAACATTATTCATAACTCTAATCATGATGCCATCCATTAGATCTCCAAGATCTATTCATCTTATAACTGAAAGATTGTACCTTAAACATCTCCTCACATTTCCTGACTTCACATGCTGCAAACCGCTGTGGTAGTCTTTATTTTTGTAAATTCAACTTTTTAAAAAAAATTTATCCATAGCAGTATTTATCTTTCTGGGAATCGCTGATTTTAGTTAGCACAATGCCTACTACGTTCATCCATGCTGTTGAAATGGCAGGATATTTATCATTTTCATGGCTTAGTAATATTATATGGTATTTGTTTGTACAGTAATTTTTTAGTGTATTCATCATAAGCAGGCATTTAGTTTGTTTCCATTTTCTTGGCAAACATGCATAATGCTGCGATATATATGGGGGTGCAGAACCTCTTAAGATACTGATTTTACATGGTTATGCTCATAGGTAGAATTGGTGAATGATAAGGCAGTTGTAGTATTTACATTTTTTAACAAATCTCTACGTTGACACTATCCATTTACAATCAATAACAGTCTACAGGGATCGATTTCCTGCACACTCTTGTCCTCACGTATTATGTCTCTTGTTTTGGAGATTAGCCATTTTAACAGTTGGGAGGGGCTACCTTATTATAGTTTTCATTTGTGTTTACATGATGTTTTGGTGATAGTGAGTTACTTTTCGTGTTTCCTGTTGTAAACTGGTATGTTTTCTTTGAAAATAATCGACATAAACTTTTGCTTATTTTAAGTGTGTGATGACATTGTTTTGCATTTGAAAAATATGAGCTTCCTATATATTTTGAGTATTAACATATTATACAATATAAACTTTGAAAATATATTCTCCCGTCCTATATGCTTTCTTATTTTGTTTTCTTCCTTGATGTGCAGAGGATTTTAAGTTTGATGCAGCCCAAATTGTTCAGATTTTCTTCCAGTGCACATTGTTTCATATCCAAAAAAAAAAAAAGAAAATTGCAAGTCTTATGTCAAGGTTTTTCCATAAGCTTTTCTTTGCTTTATACTATTTTTTTTAGAAACATTACAGTTTTATGTCTTCCATTTAAATCTTTATTACATCTGGAGTTAGTTTTTGGGTATCATATAAGTAAAAATAGTTTGCTTTTATTCATTTGTTTTTGGGTATCTAGTTTTCCAGCACCAAGGATTCAAGAGCCATACTTTCTGCATTGTGAATTGGTAGTGCCTAGATAAATGTTACTTGACCTTATGTTTTGTTTTATTTTGGACCTCTCCATTCTCTTCCACTGTTATTTCTGTTGCTTTTTATGCACACATTTTGCTGTTTTTATTACTCCCACCTTAAAATGTAGTTTGAAAACTGAAAGTGTGATACTGGAACTTTTTTTCTTCTTTCTCATTATTGCATAGGGCCCCTCAATGGTATTTGTGTAATCATACAAATATTAGGATTTTTTGGTTAATACTGTCAAGTAATGCCCCTGGAATTTGATAGGGAGTGCATTGAATGTATACACTGTTTTGTATAATATCTTTCTATTTATTCATGTCATCTTCAATTTATTTTATTAATATCTTATAATACTCAGTGTAAAGGGTTTTTTTAACCACTTTGGTTAAATATATTTCTTAGGAATCTATTATCTTTATGGTATTGTGCATGAGAGTGTTTTCCTTTTTTATTGTTTACTTTCTTAGTGTATAGAAAAACAATTGATATCTGTATGTAATTTTACATCCTGTGACTTAACTGGGGGTTTTATTACTTTATAAAGCTTTCTTCCTATCTTCTTGATGGTTTTTGATATATAACATAATATCATCTGCAAATGATATTATTTTTATTTTTTGCTTTCTAATTTGAGTGGATCTTGTCATGTTCTTGCCTAAATTTTGAGTTTAGGTCTTGAAGTAATATGATAAAATAAAAGCTTTAAGAGAGGTTGGAAATTATCCTTATATCAGTATTTGTGCATGTGAAGGATTAAATACCCTTTCCAGATTTTATAAACTGGTTTTGGAAGGTAAAGATTTTTTTTCTTTTGAGTACTTGGGCTAAAGGTATTTCCTCTAGGTTTTCAATGAAGAGTTGTTATAGCTAGGTCACAAGACTGCCCATTGTTCTGCAGTGGAGTCTCAATGTGGAGGGCCAATTCCAAAGGGCTTCAGTGGTTTTCAATCCTCTCTTATTTCAGGGTAAATTGGTTGCCTTCAGGATTTAGATCTGTATGACACATACTAGGGCATGGTTCTGCATATCAGTCTGCATATTTTAGGGCTGATACTATATGTGTGGCTGGGTGTGGCTCCCAACGAGTACCTTGGAAGAGTCCCTGCAGGTCACTGTGTGGATCTATGCACTGAAAGAACTAGACATGGACTATAGTTGAGACTGCTGTAGCAGAGTCACAGTTCTGCTTTACAGATGATAGCAAGACCAAGGTATTCAGGTCTGCCTCCATGGCTGCAGATAGCTGTGTCTCTCCCAAAGTCTCTGGATGAGCAGCACCACTCCAAGTTTGTCACAGGGAACCATCGGAGACTCTGTGTATCCGAGATGGTTGACCCATGTTGCAGTCTGTATTCAGGACAATGGGTCCTTAAGTTTGTCAGCTGGATGAGAGTCTGAATATTCTAAATGACTCTCTCAGATCTATGGTTTCACTAGAGTTTAATGACCTTCCATTTCCTCAAATTCAGATAATTGTAATTTTCCATGGATGGCTGCCAAATTTTTGTTGTTCTTTAGGAGAAAATAAAATAAAACAAGTGGATCCTTCCCCTCCCACCATATAGCTGTTTTGCTCTCCTTATATATTTTAAGTTTGTGATCTGTTGTATTTCAATTTTTATAATTTTTAGAATCAAAGGCTCAGAACAACATGGCAGCATTTCAATTTCTCTACATTCTTACCATATGTATGTATTTGCATATGATTTTATTTATTTAAAAGTTCTCAATGTAATGCATGGGAGGTGATTTCTCATTGTGATATTGTTTGCATTTCTCTAAAGATTAACAATTCTTAGGATGCTTTCAAATTATGTTTGGCTATTAGTATATCTTCTTTGCAGAAATGTCAGATCAATCTATTGTCCATTTGTTATTCAAGCTATTCACCTTTGTTTTTCAATTTTAATCAGTGTTTTTTCATTAAAGATGTTAACTTCTATCAAATATGTGATTTGCATCTATTTTAACCCATTTTGTAGGAGGCATTTTTACTCCACTAAGTTTTCATTTCTACAAAACATTTGAAGTGTGATACATTCCCATTTTTCTTCTCTTCCGTTTTCTTGATTATGCATTTGATGTTACATCTACTAAAACAGTGCCAGGACCAATATCATGATGTTTCCCTAATATTTTCTCTAAGAGTTTTATATATGTATTTCTTATGCTTAAGTATTTAATTTATTTAAGATATATCCTATATAGTGCAAGGGAAGGTACCAACATCATGTTTTCCTCTCATAAATATTCAATTTCTACAACATTTTTTAAAGGGATTCTTCTGTTTCATTGCATGGTCATTGCAATCTTGAGGAACACAATTTTGGTCATGGACACAAAGGTTTATTTCTGGGTTCCCCATTCTGTTGTTTCATGTCATTATTTGTCTTTGTGCTAGTAGCATGTTTTTCTTATTCCTGTAGATTTGTTTTTAAATCAAGAAGTGCTATTCCTCCTTGTTTGTATTTCTAAAACAGTCTGGCTTTATTTTGTTCCAATACACTTTAGAATTTATTTTTATATATCTCCAAAACAAGTATAATAGGACTATTATAGACACTGATTAAATTTGTATATCACTGTGGATAGTATTGACATCTTAAAAATTTTAAATCATCTGACCATTGAGCATGAATGTATTAAAGATTGTGTTTAATTTTGGCATATTTTTGTATTAGCAAGTTTGTGTTGTGCTTTTGATTTCTAGTTCTGATTTCTAGTTTCACTTCATTTTTGTCAAAAAGTATATGTTGTTTGTTTTTACGTTTCTTTGACTTGATAAGACTTACGTGTCCTAACAGCATTTGCCATGTATGATTGAAACCATAGTGTATTCTGCTGCTTTTGACTGAATAGCTCTGTAAATGTCTTTTACATCTAACTGGTCTATAATATCTTTCCCATTATCTGTTTTCTTATATATCTTCTGTCAAATTTTTATATTCATCATTGAAGTCTTCATATATCAGGCAAAGCCCTGATATATAATATACATTTTTAAATATCTATGCTAAAATATGTAAATTACATGTATATCATCTATGTGTATTCTGCTCCTTAGATTTCTCCTAAATGACCCATTTTGTCATTATAAAAGTCTTCTTCTCTTCTGATGGTGTTTGACTTAAAGTGTGTTTTCTTTAATTATGGCCACAATATCCTCCTCTTATTATTTATGTAGATTTTTTTTACAATTACTTTCAACCAGTTTGACTTTTTAGAAGTAAATGAAGGCTTTTGTAGGTGGCATATTGTAGGGTTCTGTTTGTTTTTATTCATACATTCATCTCATTTTTCATTAGATACTCTAAACGATTTATATTTAATGAAACTTCTGAAGGAAGAGTTTGCTGTTTTTTATTATTCAAAGTATGAAATTGAGAATTAGAAAGGAATTGCCTTTAATCTGTGGATCAATTTGGACATCTTCACAACATTAGGTATTCTTCCCTTGAAGAAGAACATATTCAAGAGTGTGTTGTTTATTTTCCTATATTTGTTAATTTTTTTGTGTTTCTTCTACTATTTATTTTATTTATAAATTTAAATTTATTTATTTATTTATTTCTGTTTCATTCCATTCTAGTCAAAAATTAAAGTGTGTAAATTTCAACTTTCTAAAATTGGGTAAGATTTGTGGCTGAACAGGTAGTTGTTTAGGAAGAACGTTTTGGGAGCTGTCAAGAAGATGGTATATTCCACTAGTATTCTGTAGAGTGTTTCCAATATATCTGTTAGGTCTAATTGCTCTATAGTGTTTTCAAAACTTTTGTTTTCTTATTCATAATTTGAATCGTTTTATTATTGAAAGTGAAATATCAAAATATTGTATTATGTTGATATCCATTTCTTGCTTCAATTCTGTCAATGCTATTTAAAATATATTTGAAACCCTTGATGTGAGATAAAGATAGATATCATATATATGTATTATTTTCATAAGCCCTCAGTCAATGACAACTTTTTATATTTAATGCCTTTGTTTGTCTCTTGTGACAGTTTTGACTTAAACTATATTTTACAAATTATAACATTTTTCACTTCAAAATAATGTGCCTAATATAATTTTTAACTCCACTGCTCTTAGACGCTAAATGTTTTCCTGATATATCTTGCTATATCCTGCCAGTTGTAGTCTATTGTTCTCACCAGGTATGAAGTCAAGTCTCTTTAGATAGAATATAGTTGGATTTTGTAAATCCCTTTATTTAACTGTGTCTTCTGACTGGAAACACTAGTACATAAATATTTACATAATTTTCTCAAAGGAAGGACTTACAATTCCTCTAATGTTAATCGTTTTATATAACTTTTGTCATTATCTTTTCTTTCTTTCCACTCCTGTCCTGCATTGTGCCACACTGATTTTTAGTGACATATTTCATTTGTTTCTTTCCCTAGCTTTCTTTTTTATCTCTATAAATATTTTTTTTCTTATGTTTACTGTGAGAACTATGTAAAATCTTTTGAACTTGCAACTTATGTTAAATGAATATCTACTTAACTTTGGTTGCATATAAAAATTCTTAATCTTTACATCTGCCCTCACCTTTATGATATTGATGTGAATAATAATGTCTTTTATAATGTATACAAATTAAAACATGGGAATGATCATTTTTTTATTTTGCCTTTCAAATTTTATAGCATAATTAAATGGTTTGCCCCATCATTATGATAATGCAGAATTTTATTCTTAATATGTGCATATTTTTCCCAGATAGTTATGTAGTTGTCAAGGGAGGTGGAAACCAGCCTTTGGAAAGGCCACAAAAAACACATGTGTGGACATGTGCCCATAGTTTCATTCTCTGTTGAAAGGGAATCCAGGAGATTGGATTTTACTACTAAAGTGATAACTCAGTGTCAGCGTGGAGGAAGGGATTTGGTCGGTAAATGCAACAAAGTTTCCTTCCCCTTCCATGTGGTTCTTGGTGTTTTTCTCATCTGGGGTGCTATGAACAATTAGCAGTTATGATTTATAAACAAATCATGGTTGTAAGTATATTTTTCAGGTCACACAGCTATGATGGAAGTAAGACCATGGTATTCTATAGTGCTTTCTTGCTAATGTGCTTTCTATAGATTTATCTATACAATTTGTGAAGTACATTCACCTGAGTCTGGTTAGTGAGATACTTTGTTATTTTCATTTCTTTCAGAACTATCTCACTATTGCACCAAAGACCTATTACCAGAGCAAGGCACAAACGACCCCTTTCAGAAATCCATAACAAGACTATATGGAAGCTCTGAACTTGAAAATATATACTTAAGAAGAGATGGGGAGTGTGTGGCTGAGTGTAGGAAGCAGAAAGTATGTTCTGATGGTCTTACCCAAAGTTTGTCAACTTGCCGGAGAAAAATCTTCAAAAGTGACAAATGTATAAAAGTCTTTAGCAAATCATCAAATCTAAATAGACACAAGACAAGACATACTGGAGAGAAAAGTTTCAAACTTAAAGAATGTAGCAAAACTTTTAACCACAGCTCTAATGTTTCTGGACATAGAAAAATTCATACCTCAGTGAAATCCTACAAGTGTGAAGAATGTGGAAAACCCTTTAACTGTTCCTCAAAACTTATTAGACATAGGATAATTCACACTGGAGAGAAACCCTACAAATGTGAAGAATATGGCAAAGCCTTTACCTTGTGCACAAACCTTACTGTACATAAAAGAATCCATACTGGAGAGAAACCCTACAAATGTGACAAATGTGGCAAAGCCTTTACCTGGTGCACAAACCTTACTGTACATAAAAGAATTCATACCGGAGAGAAACCCTACAAATGTGAAGAATGTGGCAAAGCCTTTACCTGGTGCACAAACCTTACTGTACATAAAAGAATTCATACTGGAGAGAAACCTTACAAATGTGAAGAATGTGGCAAAGCCTTTAACCAGTTCTCAATCCTTACTCAACATAAAAGAATCCATACTGGAGAGAAACCCTACAAATGTGAAGAATGTGACAAAGCCTTTAACCAGTTCTCAATCTTTACTAATCATAAAAGAATTCATACTGGAGAGAAACCCTACAAGTGTGAAGAATGTGGCAAAGCCTTTAACTTGTCCTCAAGCCTTACTCTACATAAAAGAATTCATACTGGAGAGAAACCCTACAAATGTGAAGAATGTGGCAAAGCATTTACCCAGTCCTCAATCCTTACTCGACATAAAAAAATTCATACCGGAGAGAAACCCTACAAATGTGAAGAATGTGGCAAAGCCTTTAACCGGTCCTCAATCCTTACTCTACATAAAAGAATTCATACTGGAGAGAAACCCTACAAATGTGAAGAATGTGGCAAAGCCTTTACCCAGTGTTCAGGCCTTACTCAACATAAAAGAATTCATACTGGAGGTAAACCCTAAAATGTTGTAGAATGTGGCAAAGTCTTTTACCAGCTCAGAGACTTCACTCTACATAAATGAATCCATACAGGAGAGAAACCATACAAATGTGAGGAATGTGGCAAGGCTTTTTCCCAGTCCTCACACCTTAATCTTCATAAAAGAAGGCATAACAGAGAAAAATTCCATGAATGTGAGAATTGTGGCAAAGTCTTTAATAACTGCTCACATTTTATTCAACACCAAATACATTATACTTGATAAAAGTGAGATAAATGTAATCAGTATGGAAGTGCTTTCCCTAAGTATTAGCTTTAAAATGCACAACAGTACTTATACTTCAAGTAAACAATCATAATGTAGAGTGCTGACAATACTTTTAGTTACAACAGAGATCTTACTGGACATGGGAGAACTTACACTGAAAAAAATGCTCCAAAATTTCTCCAACATTCCTCAACATCACAAAAATTTTAAGAAATAGACATCTTACAAATACAATGAATGTGAAAAAATATTTATGCAAAAGATATACTTTAGAGAACCACAAAGAATTGATAGTTAAAATTACTCTACAGATATAATGAATTTCAGAACACATTTCATGAAGAATCAAGTCTAAACAAATATCAGAGGACTCACAGTGCAATACACTAATGCACTAACACATTCAAAAATTTCTTTAAACCAGGTTGTTGATTACAGAGTACCACCCAGTTAAAATAGTTAGTTGATTTACTTGTATGTCAGTTTTAAAAAGAGAGAGATTTTGTGAGAGTTATAATTACATGTAAAATATACTTTCTGGTCAGGGTAGGGTAAAAATATAAAAGGTATAATTTTTTTTTTCCTTTTTGACAAGCAAATACTAGTGTTATTCAACTTTAAATACAGTAGATGGTATGTTTTCATTCTAAGCGTGTATGTGAATGTGTGTAGTTAATGATAGATACATCACATTTATTAGTAGTCTTTGTGTACTCAGTAGGCATTATTCATGTACTTTTCCATGGGAAATTAAAATCACTGAAATGTAAGATTTATGAAGTGGAGAGGTACTATGGATTTTTCTTATAACAAACAGTATCTCAAGTGATGTATGATGTGGGTATACAGGCTAATATTCTTCTCATTATAATCAGAATGAAAAATTACAATATTAGAAATAACTTGTTTTAATATTATACATTATGATAGATAATAAAATCAAATGAAATTTGGAATATTTTTAGATTACATGTAAACTTAATTTATTTCATTAGATTAAAAATAATTTTAATGTGTCAAACATGTTGTAGATTGAACAAAGTGTTATCTTTGCACCAACTTTAACCTATCAATGTAACTCAGAGTTGGAGATAATGTGTTGTAAAAATGTACTGTGGGGTTACAGAGTAAAAAGACATCACTTCTGATCCATTTTATCAGTGTCTCTACTTTGAAGAATAATGTTTCCAAAGCTCTTTTTCATTATATGTATAATTACATTGTTACTATAATGCTTATAATAAAGATTTTGTACTTAATGAAAAGCCATACATTTCTTAACACACCATGACTACTTATTACATTCTATCCTGCATTTCTCTTTAAGTTGCAAAATTATCTCCTCCTGCAATAACTTCACCCCCATGTATTTTATTTGAAATTAACCAATTACCAAAAAAAGAAAGTCTCACTGATAACCAAGTAAGTTTAGGGTGCACCGTTTATGACAAATAGGGCTGTCCAGTCTTCTTTCTTCTTTGTTCACAGAAAATTATTATCTAGATAACATGTATGTAAAAGGATTTGCCTAGCTATGTCCAGTAACAACTTTATGTTGTGCCTTTGAAATGTCTCAGTGGATTGGTACTGTGCACATCACATTCTGCTTTAATTGAGAGATAACAGGGTTTTCTTTCAATTCTCTTTTAACTTTGTGGATAGGTTTTCTGAGTTGGAGACTCTTTACTTTTAATATCTACTGAACACTTTCCAGAATTAAAAATGCAACATAAAATGTGCCCACCACTTCTAAATTAGAAGGGCTTTGGACACTAGATTCCTTCTTGGGCTTCCAGTCTGTAACCGGCAAGTCTGCAGCACAGAGCTTCACTGTCCCCACATCTGCACACAGTAAGTTCTCTAAGCCTCTGTGGTGTCTACTGTCCCTCCGGAGCATACTTAGACCAGATTCCTGTGAATACACTCTCATAGGATAAAAATCAGTAGTTCTATCCTTTCTCTAAATGCATCTCACATCTTTAGAACTGAAATGGATTCAGAGACCATGGGGCTCAGACAGAAATGGGAACAAGATACTGTGCACTGTGTGTGACACATAAACTCCCTTTCTGCTTTCTGTTTTGCCCAAATGCCAGGAAGTGTGCATGAGTGCTACTGAATCCATGCCTCTTTAGAGACCTAAATCTGCAGATTTGAATTCTGAATGAAAGGTCTATGGTTCCTCAAGATGCATTAGACAGGTTCCAAAGAGGAATTTCTCTTCCTGTTTTCCTTCCCTCTCTGTAAAAGCAAAGGATACACAAGTGTATACACATGTATACACACATTGTATACACATGTTGTGTATCCTTTGCTTTTACAGAGAGGGAAGGAAACTAGACCTGGCCTCAACCTAGAATTCGCAAGACAGGGACATACTCTGGAATAAGGATGTACCAAAAACTCAGGGGAGACATATGCTGCAGTGTTAGAGATCAACATGGACTTGTAAGTTGAGTTTGAAAAAACCTTTTTGGGGTGAGTGTAGACAATTTTCTAGATCTTCTGTAATGTCATATTATAATGTCTTATAATGTCTTGTATGATAATGTCTTGTGTAATGTCGTATTATAATTGTGTTAGAAGAATAGAAAGGCTGACACCACATCTAAAATTTTCTGTAAATTATTGGACACTTACTACTCACCTTTTCTGGCACAGCAAGGATTAAATCACACAATGTAAAGGCTTCTTTACAGTGCAACATACTATACTTCTGAGCACATAGCACATGCTCAGTAGACATTGCATTATGCTGCTCTTCACTTTGGAAATTAAGTATATGTTGTGATGAGTGTAGGGCAAAAGGCAGTATGTATGCTGTGCTTGCTGTCTTTACCTGAGTTCCAATAATAATGGATCTAGATTGAACAACATAACCACTAAAAGAGGACATGTCAAAGAACCCAATTAATGTCCGTCTTCCACACCACCAGACCACATTTCTTAGAGTGAGGCCCACTGTACCACATGATTTATATTCACAGTGATGTGTCAGAGACAATTTTAAGATAATTACCTCTGAGCCCAGGCTTTCAGTTAGGATAACCTGGCTAGATTGAAGAAACACCATCACCTGCCTGTTGGGCTGGGTTGGAACATCCATGTGGTTTTAATTGTGCCCCACAAAATTCTAATTTGATACCAGCGTCAAGCATTAGGACTTCTGCATATATTCATGTGAATTGAGTTTAGCCTTTGTTTTAGAGGGAAGTCACAGGTTCTGCTCTCTGGGTTTGGTAGAGGCAGATCAGTTTGGTCCAGATTCCCATTCCTGTAGCAGAAACTCCTGGCAATTGTAGCAGGAGAAGGTAACCAGAAGAAAAGATAGAAGAACCTCACGTTTTGGTCTCCATAAAGGAGCTGATCATAGCTGAATCTTTCCTATGACCAACAACAAGTGAGTGTAGCCTTTCTGCATTTTAATGTTCCTCCTGCTTGTGAATATTGTGGAAAAAATATTGTGGAACAAATTGTGCTGACTCCTTTAAGCGTAGTCTGAAGATTTAATTATAATCGTTCTACACAATCTCACCTGAAAAGGAATTTCAGAGTAGAAGAAGAGGGAGAAGAAATGGCTGGTTTTCAGGTAAGTGTGTCCCAATTAAGGGGTTGTATCCACTCTTTCTCCTAGAAAGTCATGTAGAACCTCAATTTTTTGAACTTGTAAACCTTTACTTCTTTACTTCTGATGTATATGCCTAAAAAGTTTTGTAACTACATGTTTTTTCTTTCTTCTTATGATAGTCAAGGAGCTTTGGAATATCCTTCCTCCCTATATAACAGAACCTGCTCTATATTCTCTCCTACAAGCTTCTTACTACAATAACCAAGTTTCATAAGAACTGTATGACATGTAATATTGAAAATGTTCCCATTGTGACAGGTCAAGATGGAATAGTGTGAATGTGTGAGATTCGTCCTGGGGATGGGATAGAGTATTTGGATTTGAGTGATGAAGGGAAACATGTACTCTCAATGTATGATCTGGATGCTTCATTAGCTCTACATAAAATATCCTTAGGAAAATTTCGAAAGAAGATAGCATTGATTGAAAAGAATAACCACAAAATTATGGAGAAAAACGAAACTAGAAGAGTTGCTCTGTATGATGCTAAACTATTTAGATACATTATTAAAGACAACAAAATATAGGAAGTATCAGTATCTGAAATTTGCATAAATTGATGATTCTTCATGGTTACATATTGTTGGCCACTACCATCCCAGCAGTGATTTGTATCCTCCTCTTTGCAATGATGCCTAACACCAATTTGTGCAGCTAAAGTTATGTTAATTTCATTCACTTGCTTAAGATGCTCTCTGACAGATTCATCCAATATAAAGTTAATTGGTTTTTTTTTTCTTTATTGTTAAGTGTCTTGTGGAGATTTACTGGCTGATGTGCATGAGGCATCACATTAAATCCGGAAGCTCTAATTTATTCTTATACATTGCTTTGAAAAATGAGGGCTATTCTCTGTGTTCTGTTCAGATGAACTGAGATAAATTCAAAGTCTACCACTTATTGGATATTGACAATATACTCTCCTTAGGCAAGCAGCATTGTTATCAGTAGTTATATTATGTGACAGGCAGAGATTCAGACTACACCCCAGATCTACTGAATCAGAACCTGCTTTTTTTTAAAAAAAATCTCCAGTTCTTTATTGTACTGATCAAAATTATGTGATACTTTCTAAATCTCTATGTTTCCCTATGTGAGAAATATGCACAATTTACTGATATGATGTAAATATAACACCCATAAATTTATATTTCTGTACTGAGGCCTTTAATTTTGTATTAAATACTTTATCCTCTAAAGCAGAATCATATGCACACAGTTTCATACATCTTTTCTGATCCTCATTCGTGTGAATAAGAGAATGTGTTCAAGAATATCAATATGCTAAAAAATATCTCATTGGATAATTCTAGTCACTCATATGTCAGAAAAAGTTCTCATAACTCATTTTCCCTGTAGTCAAATGAATAACTCTCTATATGGCCACTTGGGAAATATGTGTCTTTTTACAGGAGATGGTGACATTCCAGGATTTGGCTGTAGAATCCTCTCCAGAAGAGTGGGCATGCCTTGACAATGCTCAGAGGAATTTGTATAGGGATGTGATGTTGGAGAACTATGGAAACCTGGTCTCACTTGGTGAGGATCACTTATGTACAGAATTCCTATTCCACATTAAGGCCATTAGTATATTTTTGTAGATAGTTCCTTAAAAGTATCAACTTTACATGAATGAATTTAACATCCATGCTTTTACAGAAAATTGGAAGATTGTTGTTGTGTAAAATAAAATCAGTAGATGTCTCATGTTATGTTGAACCTTACCCTTTCTTGGAGTGATATGTATATTTCACACTAGATTAGTAGTTACACTAGAAATCAGGGTATATAATTGTTGCCTGCACCTTAGAATAGAATTTCCACCTTTTATTTATTTAGTGCTAGTGGGAATTGGTGCTCTCGTCATAAATTAGAAATAATTTTTTATCATTCTACAGGGTGTGTGAGAAAACAATATGTTGCAAATGAATTTTATAGAATCTTCTGTAATGTTGTGTTTACTAAGGATAGTACTGCATTAGTAATTGGAAAGTCTTCAGTAAGAGTCATGTGAAATTTTTCTAATGAAACAGGTTTTGCTGTCTCAAAGCCAGAGCTGATTGCATATCTGGAGCAAAGGATAGAGCCCTGGATTATGAAGAAAGAGGAAACAATAGTTAAATATCCAGGTAGGTGAGATTCAGTGAAGCACATAAGTAATGTCAGATAGGTATATCTCAAAGAGGAAGGCAGATATTTAAAAGTGGCTTGGAATATTCTGTTCAGTTGGAAATGATTTTTAGAAGCCTGTGTACGTTGCTCTTTATCTTCCAGAAGGAAATCTTTTGTCCCAGGCTCTTTAACTCTCTAAGAATTCTACCCATGAAGTGATCATCCTTAGAAGTCAGTGAGAGCCATACTTCTTGTGATAGCTTATAAGGGACTACATTATCTATTAGCATTGCTAATAGATGGGACTATCTGTGCAGGCGGAGTTTATGAGTTATGGGACTATCTGTGCATATTTTGAAGACCACTACATTAAACCATCTTTTGACAGGGTTTTGCTCTCCTGCCATTTCTTGACTACAGTGGCTGATCATAGCTCACTGAAAACTCAAACATCTGGGCTCCAGGGATCCTAAAACCTCTGTCTTCCAAGTAGCTAGAACTATGGGTATGAATTATCATGGCCAGCCATTATTTTTCATTATTATTATTATCTGGTAAAAATGGAATCTCCTTATGTTGCTAGGGCTGGTATAAAATCCTGGCCTCATGTGATCCTTCTTGCTTGGCCTCCAAAAGTGCTGGGATTATACGTGTGATCCTCCATGCCCAGCTCCCTGTTTTAAGTTCCTTTTGATGCGTCATTTCTGAAATGTGTAAAGGGGAATAGTGGAGATATTTGGATTTGTTTCTGTAATACCAGAAACCCTAGGGAAAGATAGTCATATTTTCTGCATCCTGATTTCCAATTCTAAGTTTTCAGAGGCAAGTCTACAGAAAGTGAGGCTCACTAACTTTGTACAAATGCATAGCCTCTGCCTAAATGTAAGAAAATCTAATGTTATTTCACTTCTAACTAATCTTTTTCTAGTATAAATAAGAGTAAATTTTCAACTTTATTATAGTCAAATACCAAAACTATAATATACTATATTTTGCACTCTCACCCTATAGAATTCCAAAATAATCTGTCTCATTCAGTGCTTCACATACATGAATATATTTATATTCCCAATTGATTCACACTATTTTGATAACTTATATTCCATAATTTCCCCCTGTTTAGTAGCATCAGAATTGTGCCATTCATATGTGTGTATGTGTGCATATATTTCTGTGTATGGGATGTTTAATGGGTGGAAGTTTCCACAAATAAGAATTGTAAAACTGTATATATTTATTGTGCACACTGTAGTGATCAGATGTGTGTATAAATAGTAAAACAATATAATAAAGGGCATAAACTATTCCATCATCTCACATATTTTCCATTTAATTATACTGAGAAAATTTAGTAATAGAGAGGTCTATGGTCTTAACAAATTTTAAGCATATAAAACATTATTAATAACCCTAATCATGTTGCCATACAATAGATCTCCAAGATCTATTCATCTTATAACTAAAAGATTTTACTCTTAAACATCTCCTCATTTTTCCTGACTCTACACCCTGGAAACCACTGTTGTACTCTTTATTTTTGTAAATTCAACTTTTTAAAAATAATTATCCATAGCAGTATTTATCTTTCTGGGAATGGCTGATTTTACTTAGCATAATGCCTACTATGTCCATCTATGTTGTTGAAATGGCAGGATATTTATCATTTTCATGGCTTAGTAATATTATATGGTATGTGTTTGTGCAGTCATTTTTTAATCTATTCATCAAAGCAGGCATTTAGTTTGTTTCCATTTTCTTGGAAAATGTGCATAATGGTGCGATATATATGGGGTGCAAAATCTTCTTCAGATACTGATATTACATGGTTATAGGTAGAATTGGTGAATGATAAGGCAGTTGTGTTATTTATATTTTTAACAAATCTCTATGACGACACTATCCATTTACAATCAGTAACAGTCTATAGGGATTGATTTCCTGCACACTCTTGTCCTCACATGTTATGTCTCTTGTTTCAAACATTAGCCATTTAACACTTGTGCGGTGATCCCTTATCATAGTTTTCATTTGTGTTTACATGATGTTTTGGTTATGCTGTGTTACTCTTCATGTTTCCTGTTGAAAACTGGTATGTTTTCTTTGAAAATAATCTACATAAACTTTTGCTTATTTTTAAGTGGGTGATGACATTGTTTTGCATTTGAAAAATATGAGTTTCCTATATATTTTGGTTGTTAACATTTTATACAATATAAACATTGAAAATATTTTCTCCCATCCTATATATTTTCTTATTTTGTTTTTTTCCTTGCTGTGCGGAGGATTTTAAGTTTGATGCAGCCAAAATTGTTCATATTTTGTTCCAGTGCTTATTGTGTCATATCCAAAAAAAAGATAATTGCAAGTCTTAGGTCAAGGTTTTCTCATATTTCTCCTTTTCTTTATACAATTTTTCTAAGACACATTACAGTTTTATATCTTCCATTTAAATCTTTATTACATATGGAGTTACATTTTGGGTGTCATATAAGAAAAAAATAGTCTGCTTTTATTCATTAGTTTTTGGGCATCCAGTTTTCAAGCACCAAGCATTGAAGAGCCATACTTTCTGCATTGTGCATTACTAGTGCCCACATAAATGTTACTTGACCTTATATGTTTTGGTTTATTTCTGAGTTCTCCATTCTCTCCCATTGTTATTTGTGTTGGATTTTAGGCACATATTTAGCTGTTTTTATTACTCCCACCTTAAAATTTATTTTGAAATCTGAAAGTGTGATGCTGGAACCTTTTTTCTTCTTTCTAATTATGTATAGGGTTCATCAATGGTGTTTGTGAGATCATATAAATATTAGAATTTTTGGTTAATACTGTCAAGTAATGCCCCTGGAATTTTGATAGGGAGTGCATTGCATGTATACATTCTTTTGGATAATATATTTCTATTTCCTCATGTCATCTTCAATTTCTTTTATTAATATCATAGAGTAGTCAGTGTAAGAGGTTTTTTTAACCAAATGTTAATTTTTTTTTCTCAGAAATCTATTATCTTGATGGTATTGTACATGAGAGTATTTTCCTTTTTTATTGTGTACTTTATTGGTGTATAGAAAAGAAACTGATATCTGTATGTAAATTTTACATCCCGTGACTTAAGTGGGGGTTTTATTACTTTTAAAGCTTTCTTCCTATCTTCTTTATTGTTCTTCATATATATGATAATGTCATCTGCAAATAGTGTTATTTTTATTTTTTCCTTTCTAATTTGAGTGGATCTGGTCATGTTATTGCCTAATTTTTCTGCTTAGGTCTTGTAGTAATTTGATAAAATAGAAGCATTAAGAGAGGTTACATATTAACCTTATATTGGTATCTGTGCATATGAAGGATTAAATAGCTTTCCCAGATTTTATAAACTGGTTTTGGAAGGTAAAGATTTTTTTCTTTTGAGTATTTGGGCTAAAGGAATCTCCACTGGGTTTACAATGAAGAGTTTCTGTAGCTAGGTCACAAGGCTGCCCCTTGCTCTGCAGTGGAGTCTGCATCTGGTGGGCCAGTTCCAAAGGGCTTGGATAGTTTCCAATCCTCTCTTGTTTCTGGGTAAACTGGTTGCCTTCAGGATTAGGATGTGTATGCCACATACTAGGGTATGGTTGTGCATTTCAGTCTGCATATTTTAGGGCTGATACTATATGTGTGGCTGAGTGTGGCTCCCAATGAGTACCTTGGAAGAGTCCCTGCAGGTCGCTGTGTGGATCTATGCACTGAAAGAACTGGACATGGACTATAGTTCAGACTGCTGTAACAGAGTCACAGTTCTGCTTTACAGATGATAGCAAGACCAAGTTATTCAAGTCTGCCTCCATGGCTGCAGATGGCTGTGTCTCTCCCAAAGTCTCTGGATGAGAAACACCACTCCAACTTTGTCACAGGGAACCATTGGAGACTGCATATCTAAGATGGTTGACCCATGTTGCAGTCTGTATTCAGGACAATGGGTCCTTAAGTTTGTCAGCTGGATGAGAGCCTGAATATTCTAAATCACCCTCCCAGATCTATGGTTCCACTAGAGTTTAATGACCTTCCATTTAAGTCCCCAAATTCAGATAATTGTAATTTTCCATGGATGGCTGTCAAATTTTTTTGTTCTTTGGGGGAAAAACAAGTGCATCCTTCTTTACCCACCATAGAGCTGATTTTGATTCCTTATATATTTTAAATTTGTGATCTGTTCTATTTCAATGTTTTTGTAATTTTTAGAATCAAAGGCTCAGAATAACATGGCAGCATTTCCCTTTCTATACATTCTCACCATATGTATGTATTTGCATAGGCTTTTATTTATTTTTAAGTTCTTTTTTTTTTTTTTTTTTTTTTTTTTTTTGAGACAGAGTCTCGCTTTCTTGCCTAGGCTAGAGTGAGTGCCGTGGCGTCAGCCTAGCTCACAGCAACCTCAAACTCCTGGGCTCAAGCAATCCTACTGCCTCAGCCTCCCGAGTTGCTGGGACTACAGGCACGAGCCACCATGCCCGGCTAATTTTATATATATATATATTAGTTGGCCAATTGATTTCTTTCTATTTTTATAGTAGAGACGGGGTCTCGCTCAGGCTGGTTTTGAACTCCTGACCTTGAGCAATCCGCCCGCCTCGGCCTCCCAGAGTGCTAGGATTACAAGCGTGAGCCACCGCGCCCGGCCTATTTTTAAGTTCTCAATGTAATGCATGTGAGATGGTAAATCATTGTGATATTGTTTTGATTTCTCTATAGTTTAATAATTTTTAGGATGCTTTCAAATTATGTTTGTCCATTAGTATATCTTCCTTGCAGAAATGCCAGAACAATCTATTGTCCATTTATTAGTCAAACTATTCACCATTGTTTTTGAATTTTAATCATTTTTTACTTATTCACCATGTTAACTTCAATCAAATATTTGATTTGCATCTATTTTTACCCATTTAAAAGGAGGCATTTTTACTCTACTAAGTTTTTCCTTTCTGCAAAAAAATTTGAAGTGTGATACAATCCCATTTTTCTTCTCTTCCTTTTTCATTATTATGCATTTCATGTTACATCTACTAAAACAGTGTCAGGATCTTAACAATTTTAAATCATCTGACCATTGAGCATGAATGCATTAAAGAATGTGTTTAATTTTGACATATTTTTGTATTAGCCAGTTTATATTGTGCTTTTGATTTCTAGTTCCACTTCAATTTTGTCAAAAAATATATGTTGTATGATTTTAGGGTTCTTCAACTTGATAAGACTTAAGTGTCCTAATAGCATTTACCATGTATGATTGAAACCATAGTGTATTCTGCTGCTTTTGACTGCAGACCTCTTTAAATGTCTTTTACATCTAACTAGTCTATAATGTCTTTCCCATTATCTGTTTTCTTATTTATCTTCTGTCAAATTTTTGTATTCATCATTGAAATCATATACATGAGGCAAAGCCTTATATATTCATCATTGAAATAATCATATATCATGCAAAGCCCTGATATATAATATATATTTAAAAAATATCTAACCTAAAATGTGTACATTACATGTATATCATCTGTCTATGTGTGTTCTGTGCTATAGATTTCTCCTAAATGACCGATTTTGTCATTATAAAAGTCTTTGTCTCTTCTGATGGTTTTTGACTTAAAGTGTATTTTCTTTAATTATGGCCACAATATCCCCTTCCTATTATTTATGTAGTGTTTTTTACATTACTTTCAACCATTTGACTTTTTAGAGCTTTTAAAGGAAGGATTTTGTAGGTGGCATATTGTAGAGTTCTGTTTGTTTTTATACATACATTCATCTTATTTTTCATTTGAGAGACTAAACCATTTACATTTAATGAAACTTCTGAAGGAAAAGTTTGCTGTTTCTATTATTCAAAAACTGAAATTGAGAATTTGAAAGGAATTGCATTTAATCTGTAGATCAATCTGGATATCTTCACAACATTAGGTCTTCTTCCGTTGAAGAAGAACATATTCAAGAGTGTGTTGTTTATTTTCCTATATTTGTAATTTTTTCTGTGTTTCTTCTATTATTTATTTTCAGTTTCATTCCATTCTAGTCAAAAATTAAAGTGAGTAAAATTTCAATTTTCTAAAATTGGTTAAGACTTGTGGCTGAACAGGTAGTTTTTTAGGAAGAACGTTTTATGAGCTATCAAGGAGATTGTGTATTCTACTATTATTCTGTAGAGTGTTTCCAATATATCTGTTAGGTCTAATTGCTCTGTAGTGTTTTCAAATCTTTTGTTTTCTTATTAATAATTGACTGGTTTTATTATTATTGAAAGTGGAATAGAATATCAAAGTATCGTATTACTTTGTTGTCCATTTCTTGCTTCATTTCTGTCAATGCTTTTTAAAAATATATTTGATAACCTTGATGAGAGATAAAGATAGATATCATATAAATGTATTATTTTCATAGGCCCTCCATGAATGACCACTTTTTATATATATTGCCTTTTTTTCTCTTGTGACAGTTTTGACTTAAAGTATATTTTAAAAATTATAACGTTTTTTACTTCAAAATAATGTGCCTAATATAATTTTGAACTCCACTGCTCTTAGATGCTAAATGTTTTTCTGATATATCTTGCTATATCCTGCCAGTTGTAGTCTATTGTTCTCACCAGGAATTAAGTCAAGTCGCTTTAGATAGAATATAGTTGGATTTTTTTTAACTCTTTATTTAACTGTGCCTCTGACTGGAAACACTAGTACATAAAATTTATGTAATTTTCTCAAAGGAAGGACTTACAATTTCTCTTATGTTAATTGTTTTATATAACTTTTGTCACTGTCTTTTCTTTCTTTCTCTCCTACTGTCCTGCATTGTGCCTCACTGATTTTTAGTGACATATTTTGTTTCTTTGCCTAGCTTTCTTTTATCTCTATAAACATTTTTTCTGATGTTCACTGTAAGAACTACTTAAAATCTTTGAACTTACTACTTATGTTAAATGAATAACTACTTCAGTTGCATATAAAATTTTTTAATCTTTACATCTGCCCTCACCTTTATGATATCAATGTCAATAATTATGTCTTTTAATATAGTATAGAAATTAACACATGGCAATGATCTTTTTTTATTTTGCCTTTCAAATTTTATAGCATAATTAAATATTTTGCCCAACATCATTATGATATTCCAGAATTTTATTCTTAATATGTGGATATTTTTCTCAGAGAGTTATGTGGTTGTCAAGGGAGGTGGAAACCAGCCTTTGGAAAGGCCACAAAAAACACATGTGTGGACATGTGCCCATAGTTTCATTCTCTTTTGAAAGGGAATCAAGGAGATGGGATTTTACTACTAAAGTGATAACTCAGTGTCAGCATGGAGGAAGGGCTTTGGTGGGTAAATGCAACAAAGTTTCCATCCCTTCCTGTGGTTCTTGGTGTTTTTCTCAGTTGGGGTGCTATGAACTATTAGCAGTTATGATTTGTAAAAGAATCATGGTTGTAAGTATGTTTTTAAGGTCATACATCTATGATGGAAATAAGACCATGGTATTCTATTGTGCTTTCTTGCTAACGTGCTTTGTATAGTTTTATATATTCAAATTGTGAAGTATATTAACCTGAGTCTGGTTAGTGAGATACTTTGTTATTTTCATTTCTTTCAGAACTGTCTCACTATTGCACCAAAGACCTATTACCAGAGCAGGGCATAAAAGACCCCTTTCAGAAATCAATAATGAGACTATATGGAAGCCGTGGCCTTGAAAATATACACCTAAGAAGAGATTGGGAGTGTGTGGCTGAGTGTAAGAGGCAGAAAGTATGTTCTGATGGTCTTACCCAATGTTTGTCAACTTGCCATAGAAAAATCGTCCAATGTAATAAATGTGTAAAAGTCTTTAGCAAATCATCAAATCTAAATAAACACAAGACAAGACATACTGGAGAGAAAAGTTTCAAACTTAAAGAATGTAGCAAAACTTTTAACCACAGCTCTAATGTTTCTGGACATAGAAAAATTCATACCACACAGAAATCCTACAAGTGTGAAGAATGTGGAAAACCCTTTAACTGTTGCTCAAAACTTATTATACATAGGAGAATTCACACTGGAGAGAAACCCTACAAATGTGAAGAATGTGGCAAAGCCTTTACCTGTTGCACAAACCTTACTATACATAAAAGAATTCATACTGGAGAGAAACCCTACAAATGTGAAGAATGTGGCAGAGCCTTTTCCTGGTGCACAAACCTTACTGTACATAAAAGAATTCATACTGGAGAGAAACCCTACAAATGTGGAGAATGTGGCAAAGCCTTTAACCAGTTCTCAATCCTTACTCATCATAAAAGAATCCATACTGGAGAGAAACCCTACAAATGTGATGAATGTGACAAAGCTTTTAACCTGTTCTCAAGCCTTACTCAACATAAAAGAATTCATACTGGAGAGAAACCCTACAAATGTGAAGAATGTGGCAAAGCCTTTACCTGTTGCACAAACCTTACTCTACATAAAAGAATTCATACTGGAGAGAAACCCTACAAATGTGAAGAATGTGGCAAAGCCTTTAACCGGTCCTCAATCCTTACCCTACATAAAAGAATTCATACTGGAGAGAAACCCTACAAATGTGAAGAATGTGGCAAAGCCTTTACCTGTTGCACAAACCTTACTCTACATAAAAGAATTCATACTGGAGAGAAGCCCTACAAATGTGAAGAATGTGGCAAAGCCTTTAACCGGTCCTCAATCCTTACCCTACATAAAAGAATTCATACTGGAGAGAAACCCTACAAATGTGAAGAATGTGGCAAAGCCTTTAACCAGTCCTCAATCCTCACTCGACATAAAAAAATTCATACTAGAGAGAAACCCTACAAATGTGAAGAATTTGGCAAAGCCTTTAACCAGTCCTCAGTCCTTACTCTACATAAAATAATTTATACTGGAGAGAAACCCTACAAATGTGAAGAATGTGGCAAAGCCTTTACCCAGTAGTCAAGCCTTACTCAACATAAAAGAATTCATACTGGAGTTAAACCCTAAAATGTTGTAGAATGTAACAAAAGTCTTTTTCCAGCTCAGAGACTTCACTCTACATAAATGAATCCATGCAGGAGAGAAACCATACAAATGTGAGGAATGTGGCAAAGCATTTTCCCAGTGCTCACACCTTAGTCTTCATAAAATAATGCATAACAGAGAAAAATTCTATGAATGTGAGAATTGTGGCAAAGTCTTTAATAACTGCTCGCATTTTATTCAACACCAAATAAATTATACTAGATAAAAGTGAGATAAATGTAATGAGTATGGAAGTGCTTTCCCTAAGTATTAGCTTTAAAATGCACAACAGTACTTATACTTCAAGTAAACAATCATAATGTAGAGTGCTGACAATACTTTTAGTTATAACAGAGATCTTATTGGACATGGGAGAACTTACACTGAAAAAAATGCTCCAATACTTTCTCCAACTTTACTCAGCATCACAAAAATTTTAAGAAATAGAGACCTTACAAATACAATGAATGTGAAAAAATATTTATGCCAAAGATATACCTTAGAGAACCACAAAGAATTGATACTTAAAAATACTCTACAGATATAATGAATTTCAGAATACATTTAATGAAGAATCAAGTCTAAACAAATATCAGAGGATTCACAGTGTAATACACTAATGCACTAAGACATTCACAAATTTCTTTAAACCAGGTTGTTGATTATAGAGTACCACCCAGTTAAAATAGTTAGTTGATTTACTTGTATGTCAGCTTTAAAAAGAGAGAGATTTTGTGAAAGTTATAATTACATGTAAAATATACTTTCTGGTCAGGGTAGGATAAAAATATAAAAGGTAATTTTTTTTTCCGTTTTGACAAGCAAATACTAATGTTATTCAACTTTAGATACAGTAGATGGTATGTTTTCATTCTTAGCGTGTATGTGAATGTGTGTGGTTAATGATAGCTACATCGCATTTATTAGTAGTCTTTGTGTATTCAGTAGGCATTATTCATGTACTTTTCCATGGAAATTAAAATCACTGAAATGTAAGATTTTTGAAATCGAGAGGTACTATGGATATTTTTTTATAACAAACAGTATTTCAAGTGATGTATGATGTAGGTATACAGACTAATATTCTTCTCATTATAATCAGAATGAAAAAATTAGAATATTAGAAATTACTTGTTTTAATATTGTACATTATGATAGATAATAAAATCGAATGAAATTTGGAATATTTTTAGATTACATGTAAACTTAATTTGTTTCATTAAATTAAAAGTAATTTTAATGTGTCAAACACGTTGTAGATTGAATGAAGTGTTATTTTGCACCACAATTAACCTATCCCATGTTACTCAAAGTTGGAGGTAATGGGTTGTAAAAATGTACTGTGGGGTTACACAGTAGCAAGACATCACTTGTGATCCTTTTTATCAGTGTCTCTGCTTTGAAGAATAATGTTCCCAAAGCTCTTTTTCATTATATTTATAATTAAATTGTTACCATAATGCTTATAATAAAGATTTTGTACTTAATGAAAAGCCATACATTTCTTAACACAGCATGACTAGTTATTACATTGTATCCTACATTTTTCCTTCAACATGCAACCTGCCTGGCCAATAAAACAGAAATAAGTATATTTTTATTTATATTGAATCAAATATACAAATACATCATGGTTAAGTTGAACTATAGTTGTAGTATATTTACAGAGTAAGTAATTATGTTTGTGTGAATGTGGATGTATACCTATTTCAACAGAAAAAAAGAAATATTAGAAAAGATGGATAATTTCAAAAGTGTTGAGAATTTACTAGCAAACTAGAAACTTCAAAGATTCTGAAAGGAAATATTTTGTTCACTTTATGTTGAATTAATTCTTTAAAACCCTAAAGCTTCTGAATGGGAACCTGCCCATGCCAATCGTCTGTTCTTACATGCTTATTACTCATGCTAGGCCACCTATGTTATTTTATTATTTCAAAGTTCATTAAATACCATTTATGTGACCTGATCTGCAATTACAACAAGCATTGTTATAAAACTTCATGGTGCTCATAAAATTACCTAAAGGTGAGAGTAATTCCACATTGTAGTAATTACATTTTACTTAGTACATTCTATATTTTCATACTAATTTGGGAAGGATATTGAAAGAACATTCTGGTTACTGTTTCTTTTACTTTGGGTTATCGAACTAATTGATTTGTTGACTTTAGCAGGCTACTTTGTTCAGGTAAACACTCAGAAGGATTTATAAATTATGGAGTTGATTTTATATTTAAATAGAAGAAATAAGTACAGGACATTGTTAGATATTTAATAGATGCTTTATAATTAGCAGTCAATATTTCTGTAGGAGAGAGCTTGTGGCTCCAGAGAAGAGATTGAAAATGTCCAGGGTAAAAAATCACTGATTTTGCATGTAGAGCTAAGGAACTTGCAGAACAACCAACTCTTGGAATTTATAAGTGGAAATTCTGCTTCTTTCATTTCATAATTATCTCGAGTTTTTTGGCATTTTTTATCTGCATTCCCTTCTACAACTCTATCTAAGCCATTCTTCTTTCCATCTGTGCTTGGGCTATAATATTCTCACTGTTGTACTCAAGCCTGGCCAGTTCACACACTACTTTAAAAGTTCTGATGAGAAGTGTAGAATTTTTTTAGTTTGGTGAACAAAAATTTTAGCTAGACAGCTTGAGGCCATTTATAGGCTATACATACAGCATTCTCATAACTTAAGTAAAATTAGAGAGGTTCAGTGTCCTAAGGTTAAAGTAAGAGCCTTAAAGGCCAAAGAAAGATAAACAATTCTGAAGGCCAGAGGAGTAAATCAAGAACTCAGCATTGTTTTCTTTTGTAAAAGCAAACTGTTATTAGATCCTAACATATAATGTCATAAATATAAAAATAATTACAATAAATGAAGCATTAATAAGTGTGTGATGCATATGGTAAGTTCTATAAAAAGAAATATGAGAATTTTGCAATCTATTAATAGGGAGTTTAGATAAAGAGCATTGGATTTAATTTTCTATTAATTATAGTACAACATATGCATCCATCTAGAATCTACTTTTGAGTGTGTATTTTCAGTGTTAGAATATAATGGAATGATTTCTCTGCATCGAAAATGTTTGGAATAATCTTTCTTTACCTGATATTTCAATCTTAGGGAATTTATTTTACATAACTTTATCTTCCTTTATTTTAGTAGTTGGAGTGTGCAGTACACACTTCACATTCTTAGTTATCTAACATTGGCCAATAATTTGGTCATTCTCCCTAGAGGAATCTCAGGGATCATGGCCACTTTTTGATTGAAAATTTCATCAGTGATTTTGGATGCAATCCTGTTTTCGATCCTCACAGTGGCCAGAGGTGAGACAGTGAGCACCACATACATCTTTAGTCTCTTCCATAACATAATCATCAGCACCAGGAAGTCCAGGTGTCTTTAGCTTCAAATAAAATCATTAAAGCCCCTTTCATGTTGTGCTGGATTATGAACCTGCTGGTAAATATCAGAGTTTCCTTGCTTACAACTGACAAATGGAATGCCAAAAGCAGCACTTTCACTCTGTTGCTTGGGCTAGAGTGCCATGGCATCAGCCTAGCTCACAGCAACCTCAAACTCTTGGGCTGAAGCAATCTTTCTGCCTCTGCCTCCCTAGTAGCTGGGACTACAAGCATATGCCACAATGCCCTGCTGATTACTCTATGTATTTTTATTTGGCCAATTAATTACTTTCTATTTTTAGTAGAGACATAGTCAATGTCTTGCTCAGGCTGGTTTCAAACTCCTGACCTTGAGTGATTCTCCTGCCTTGGCCTTCCAGAGTGCTAGGATTACAGGTGTGAGCCCCTGTGCACAGCCAGCACAAACACTCTTTATACCCTGAGCTCCATTAAACAAGTAGTTCAAATAGAAAGGTTAATTCCTTGGGTTTGGAAATCTCCTGTGCGAACAATTATATCTCTGCCTAAATTTTTCCAGTTCACCACTTGGTGCAGGGATAATATGTGTCAGAAACCCTAGCTAAATGAGTCCACGGACCCACCAGTAAAAATTTCTGGCACAAATTACAGGTCAAGAATATTGATTTGATATTAATGCTCCACTAAAATATGATGATCAGGCTATTTCTCAAATTCAACAGTGCTGTATTAAAGTATGGAAAAAGATACCTTCTCTTAGACTGTAGCTTCCTATAGAAATTTTAAACAAAATATTAATGAAACTCATGTAGATTTTCTTGATAGATTGCAAGAAAGATATGGTGCAAGAAATGATTAGTCCTCCTAATTTAAGGAATAGGATTTTACATATATTGGCTTTTAATAATGTTAATTCTAAATGCCAACGGCATTATGCCCAGCAAAATTAAGCAGCATGGTGCCACCGCTGCCATGGCTGCTGAGCCCCCCAGGCTGTGGCCATGCTCAGCCAGGCAGCCCAGCACCAGCTCCCCACCACCGCACCCCAATGGCACCTTATGGCCCAAGGGGAGCACCTGGCTGCAGAAAAAAACTTTTCAGAAATTGCCAAAAGGTCTGGTCAGACATTTAAATGCAACTTTGGCTAAGACTCTTGGCCCAAAAGGTAATTTCAGAGAACAAAGATCATCTTGTGACAATGGACTCTTAACACCATCTACTGAGATATATATACCTATAGATATATTTGGCCTGATCCTACAAGCACATTAATATTAGTTAATAATTTGGTCATATTTCTGTTACATTAAAAAGAGTAATAATACATTTAGGTATAATTGATTCAGCTTATTCGAATGAAATTTCCGTTATGATGAGTTTCACTTCCGATTATGTTATTCAGGTTAGAGACTGTATTGCACAACTTCTGCTATTAATATGCAAATTAAAAAATCTAATGTTTTAAGACAAGGAGGTTCTGGAAGTACTGGAACAAAAGTATATTGGCAAACTTTATTAATGACTAAAAACCTCAATTAGAAATTCAGCTAAATGACAAATCTTTTGTTTAATTTATAAATACTGGAACTGATATTAAAATTTATCTAAAGGTTTTTGGCTAAGGATTGGCATATTATAATAATAGATTTAAAAGATTTTTTTTACTATCCTTTTGCAAATATCTGACAGAAAAAAATTTGCCTTCACCATAGCTGCTTTAAACAATCAACAGCCAACTAAACATTATGAATGGAATGAAAGGGAAATAATTCTATACAAAAATTTTTAATGAAAATGATTTAAAACAAAAGTATTAGTTTTATTAAAAGATAATTTTGTTTAATTTATTGATTTTTTAAGCACTTGGTTTATGTAATGATATAAGCAGAAGAATAAAAGTACAGTGCTGACTTGTCACACAGTCAGCCAGCACACACTTACCCAACACACACATTTCCATACTATGTCAGACATTAGTAATGCAGAGATTGATCAGATATATTTGTTCATTTTAAGTAACTTACATATAAAAATACATTTAGTAAAGTACCTCTAGATTTCAGGTAGAGCATAGCACAAGTAAACATAAAAATGTGGGCCATAAAGTCTGGAAAAATTGTTGTATGTTCTCCAGACAGATGTTAAAAATGGGAGGGAGGAAGCCTTCAGGTAAAACAGCAGGAGGTAATAAGGGAGGCATTATGGGATAGATTGTTGGACTCTTAAAACTGCATAAATGTCTACTAGCTCATATATTCAACACTGTGTTTTTCAGTCTAAACACATTGTGGAACACATTGCTTCCTGAATTAATAAATGAATGAATAAAAATGCAGTGAGGAGGCCGGGCACGGTGGCTCACGCCTGTAATCCTAGCACTCTGGGAGGCCGAGGCGGGCGGATTGCTCGAGGTCAAGAGTTCGAAACCAGCCTGAGCAAGAGCGAGACCCCGTCTCTACTATAAATAGAAAGAAATTAATTGGCCAACTAATATATATATATATATATATAAATTAGCCGGGCATGGTGGCGCATGCCTGTAGTCCCAGCTACTCGGGAGGCTGAGGCAGAAGGATTACTTGAGCCCAGGAGTTTGAGGTTGCTGTGAGCTAGGCTGATGCCATGGCACTCACTATAGCCTGGGCAACAAGCGAGACTCTGTCTCAAAAAAAAAAAAAAAAAATGCAGTGAGGAAAATCACAGCCCTTAAAGTCAGTATTTAGGTACTTACTAAAACCAGTGGTTTCTTCTTTCTCACTACTGGAGATACTTTTGTTATTGTGTGTTTAAAAAATAAACTATGTTATCCAAAGTATTTAGAAGAATCAAATTCATAGAAGCAAAAAGTAAAATGGTTGTGCCAGGGACTGGAAGAATGGAGAAATGGAGTTATGTTTAATCGGTGTTCGAGGAAAAAAAGTTCTCGAAATTTCTTTCACATAGTGTGAACATGCTTAACACTACTGTACTGAATACCTAACAAGTGTAAGATGGTAAATATTATATTGGTTGTATTTTACCACAATTAACAATTTTAAATTACCTATATAGTCAGCAAGTGATTTAGAATAGGACAGGATTGTTCTGTCTATATTATCACATTGGTGACATTGGCCACATTGGCCAGAATTTTTCTCAGTCATGAAATCCTCATTTTTGTTTTCATTTTTAGTTTTTGTCAGATAGTCCTAGAGGGTTTGGATTCTAAGTATCTGCTTAAATTTGGGGGAGGTTTTAGACATCTCCCAAAATATATTTAAAAAAATAAATACCCACGCTGAGGTCCAATATTATGTCCATTACCTTGTGGGTTTGCCCTATAGAGCAGCTCTTTCCTGGCAGTATTCATGGGAAGTTCTAGTAACAAGGCAGGTCCTCAGAAGCCAGGGCATGTGATTGGAGCTTGAAGAGGGTGGGACATGAAATAAGATCCTGGGAGGTGAGAACATGGTGGAAAGGATGCTGACAGTGAAGTGAGTGACCTCTTTGAGGTCTACCCCAGCAGAGGAGTAGCACAGAAATGCTTTTTTCTGGAGACAGCAGAAGACCCTGGAGCAGGTCAGCTGCCAGAGAGTACTGAGAGAGTCCTGGACTGGATCAACCAGAGGCAAGGCCACCATGGCACACTAGAAGGAGAAGGTGATCTAAGATAATGTTCATCACATCTAAATTCATTGGGTGTTGGGCTAATGGGAGGATGGAGGAGGGGATGGGTGTATACACACCTAATGGCTGCAGTGCTCACCATCTTGGGGATGGACACACTTGAAGCTCTGACTCAGGTGAGACAAAGGCCATGTACATAACCTAAACATTTTTACCATTGTAATATGCTGAAATAAAAAAAAAAATTAAAAAGTGCTAAATCTATTGGGAAAAGTACCACAAGGGACTACTAGCCCAGAAAGTCTACACTGAGTATTACAGGAATTTCCTTGAAAAATGAGGGATGTGCTGAGGTGTAGAATAGGCAAGAGTGGGGAGAACACCCCAGGTAGGAGGAGTCAGAGGCTGAGGGATGGGTGTTGCAGGTACTAGTGAAATCGAAGATGCATTTTCACATACCCCAACCTCTTTCATAGACTTCGAGAATAATAAATTGGAAGTGGTCTCATCCCACATTACATTAGACATATTAGCTATATGAAAAGTCATACACATCATCATTCAATAATTTTGTTGTAGGAAAAGGGCAGAATGACTTTTAAGAATATGTCTTTGGAAATAATTATATTTTGCAAGATTTTTATGTTTCTTTTTTTTTTTTTTTTGTATTTTTGTTTTTAACCACTTCAGTATGGTGCTCACTGGCCCCGAAACCTTGCCAACATGGCACTCATATCTACACGATAGTTGGTGCTTTGCATTGACGACGAATCCATTTTGTTCTTGTGTGATGAGGAAAGATATAAAACACTGAAAGCTTGATTTACTTTACAGGCAGCTTTACTTGTAAATCAGAATAGGTAACATATACATATATATTTTTATTACATTATTTTTAAATGTTCACAATTTTATTTTGATAAATGAAAAATTAGAAAAGTCATGTCATGCTGTTCGTTTAGTTGATGCTCGGCTGTGCACCTTCCTATCACCGCTGTCGGCTAAGGTGCTCTGCATGTTCATCTGTGGCTATGGACTATAGTCGATGCTCAGCTGTGCGCATTCATCTGTGGATATCAACTATAGTTAACACTCGTACTGAAGTGGTTAATAAGCTAGAGATTTTATATCAGGCTTCTGATATTGTGTTAGATCTTTGAAAGTCCACAGCTAGTAGCCTCTAGTGCTGTGTTGCTCCCCTGATAAAACAACCTTACCCTCCACTCTTCACTGTGCACACACCTTAAGCAGTTTTATCTCATCTTGTCACATCAGCACCCCTAAATGCTACAAGTGCTAAAATGCAGCTTCAGGTCCACACATCAAACCACCTCTCAGCTGCCTTCCCTGGGGAACCCATAGGAAATTCACACTTACCAGGTAGAAAGCTAGGCTCACTCTGCAGCTTCTTTCACAACCCCCTGTGGTACTTCAGAATATATCGTCATAGCAAAAGACACCACAATCATTCACCCTCTCGTTTGGAAGGCTAAGTGTCATTGTCAAGGCCTATCCTTCACTCCATATTCTTAAGTAGGCGTAAGTCCCATGGATTACTTAACATTTCTCTTACCTCACCCATGTGTTCTAACCTCAGAAAAAGACACCCTTGTACACATCATCTCACCTCTAATATTACCTGAATGTACCTCTCTCATTTCTCAATACCAAAGCCCCAGCAGGGCCCTAGTCACTGCCACGTTGATTGGTCTGATAGGTTCCCAACTGTTCTTTTTCCCTGCAAGTTGGCCCCTGTAACTCATCCCCTAAAACTCTAGTAGCTACAAGATTGCCAAAATGCAAGTTTTATCACCTCTATTCCTCCCTAAACTCCTTCAGAGCCCCCCCCCCAGTTTCTAGGTTATCAGAATCAGCGTATAAAGTTCATTTGGATCAGGCTCTGATTCCTGCATAGTTTCCTCCCATACTCCCTTCCATCACTCCGCCTGTGTTATTTTCATAAATGTTCAAGTATCCACTATGCACCAGCCACTGCTGAAGGATCCTACACATGTCCCATACTCTCTCACCATTTACAAATAAATGGATTTCCTAAAACACCATGCCATTTTCTACTACTTAACCTATACAAACATTGATTTTTTTTTCTTCCTGAACATCTTCTACAACTCCTGTGCCTAATTAACTACCGTGCATAGAAGCCTGACTACAGTGATAAAATGTAGTGTGTTTTCTTTACTTACAACATACTTGGTGTTCTTTAGGAGCCCCCTGTCACAAACTTCAGGAAAAAAAAATTAAGTCAAATTCTCATTTTACAAATGAGAAAACTGAGAGTCAGTAAGCATAAATAACTTGCTCAAATGTATACAGCAAGTAGAGGAGTTTGATTTGCCCAAAAGTGGTACTTATGAGTATATTATAAAGCGTCTTTCCAAATGGCTTGTTTATGGAAGTATTTGCGCTACTTACAGGGGCTTTCTGCTGTCAAGAAGCTTTGCTATATGCTAAATGGCAAAAATTTGGTCTATGCAAGCAGTTTAATTAAACCCTTCTGGCAACTTTGAGACTTTATAAGGAAGCACCATTGCTCACTTAATGTCCCCTAGGCAAATGATACATTGCGGTAAAGTGAGAGAATACCAGAACTTGTATTGATGTTTACTTGTATCCTTAAATGTAGTGATGATGCTTTGCTAATATACTGATAATAGTAAATAAAGACTCTCTATATGCATGAATTAGGGGTGCATGCCCCAAAGTTTTTTACTGGTAGGAGTTTGAGATAAAAAGTATAGGGTCCCCTGATCTCTACTGACCTCTGTCCATTTAATTCTACTCACCACCCAACTCATTCCACTGGAGCCACAACTCACCAAGCTCACACTCAGGTTCTTCCCACATATCCTCACACAGTGACCTCACTACCTTCATCCAGGCCCCTGCTCAAATGGATCTCCCTAGGGGGACATCACCCATACCCCACCCCACCTTTAATGCTCCCTCCAATTATCCTGCTTTAGTTCTCTCCCTCACAGCTGCATTTACCTGAAATTATATTTTGTGTAAATCACCAAAAACAGAATGAAAGCTCAGGGAGCCTGGGAGCCTTCTCTGCTTTGTTTCCCATGTTTTCTCCAGTGCAGTAGGAATTATGACCTGAATGGATGAATGTAGATTTTGCTCTTCTGTTACCATGTACACTCTTGAGTGTAGGTCATTCTTTTGCTAAACTTGTTTGGCTGCCTTGTGGGTTTGTCTTATGTATAGGCCAGTATTGTCTCTCCCAGTGGCTGGTTTTTGCTAGGCATCCAAGAGAACATTCTTCAATACTGAAAAAGTTTAGTATCCATGCTGTAGTATAAACTGTAGCCTTTAACTACATGTTGCTATTTAGCTCTTGAAAACTGTCTACTGTAACTAAACACTGAATTTTTTTATTGTATTTAGTTCTTAAGAATGTTTACTGTAATTGTGAGAGGATTTCAATTTCTAGAACTTAAGGAAAAATATTTCAAAAGTACATGTTCAAATTCAACAGTGATTATCATCTCTCTTTTAATGTGGCAAGTGTCATATTCTAGAACTTTTTCATGATTCCTTAGTAAATGATGGTGAAATGCAAATGTTATTATTTACTGAAACTAAAGCCAAAGGGCATGACAAAAATGAAATGAACGGGAACATCTTCAGATCCCTCAGGATTCTTTGTAGAAAATAGGGAATATACCATATTTAACTTTCCACTGAAAATCCAAATCTAAAACAAGGGAACATATTCATTGAAATGGTGGGATTTGCCATATAGAGAGAGACATATTCATATGCATTTAACTATAAAGCCAAATATTTTGAGGAAAAGATCAATATACAGAAAGAAATGATCCTGTCTTGAAAGTTGGTATGTAAATGGGTCATTTTCTTCCTTTTATTCATTTCTGTATTTGTACTCCAATAGAATATATATGGAATGTGGCTTATTTGTGAACTATATCAAATATCCATTTCTTATTCCTATGCAATCATCTTATTTGGTCATTGTTATTTATTTTGATATATATTTTGTTTTGAATTGACAAATAATTGTACATGTATATGTCAGACACAGTGTGATGATTTTATCTAGGCCTACTTGGGGATAAAAAGTAATTGACATTTCTCAAAAGACAGAAATGAATATTCAACAGATATATGCCAAAATGCTCAACCTATCTAATCATCATGGAAATGAAAGTTGAAGCCACAATGAACTATTACCTCATACCTGTGAGAATGCCTACTTTCAATATGTGAGAATGCTAAGTGCTGCTGAGGATGAGGAGAAAAGGAAAACCTTGAATATTGTTGCTGTGAATATAAATTAGGGCAGCCAAATTTATTTGTATTTCAATGAATTTAGGGGGTACCAGTAGAGTTTTTTTCCTTGATAAATGTATGAATTATATAGTGTTAAATTCAAGACATTTAGTGTATCATTCATTCAACAAATATAGGTTTCACCCAGTAAATAAGATTTGATTGAACAATCCCAATCACCCTCCTCCCTTCTGAGTCTTAAAAATCTATTTTCTCATTACAGCCAATGTAGAAAATAGTATAGAGATTCCTCAACAATGAAAATTGAATTACCATATGATCCATCACTCCCATTTCTTCATGCATATTCAATTGAAGCAAAACCAGTATGTAGAAGACATATCTGTCCTTCCATATTCTTTACAATAATATTCATTCTATTGTAGGTATAGAAGCAGCTTAAGTGTCCACCAGCACATGAGTGGATAAAGAAAATGAGGTGCAGTTACACAATGAGCCTTCAAATGGAATGAAATTCTGTCATTTGTGACAACATGTTTTGAACTGAAGGACATGATGCTGAGTAAAGTAACCCAGGCACAGAAAGACAAACACTGCATGATCTCACTTATCTGTTGAATCTAAATAAAGCTGATTTCATAGTAGGAAGTGTGGTCACCACAGAGAGTGGGATTAGGAAAGTGAAAATCAAAGGGTACAAAGTATCAGTTTGTGCCTTTTTTAAAATTCATAGACTTCTAAATAGAAGAACCATGGTATCCTTACATAATAATATCTATTAAAATGTAGTAATCTTCCAATGGTACGATTATAGTCAATATAATAATTTATATTTTTTATGTACAATTTTTCCTAAATTATAAATTTACCCTAAAGTCACCCTAACCCTAACTTCCTGGCATGAGATTACTAAATCAAAATTTATTGATATATTTATAATGTTTAAATAAGCTTGAAATTTTCGCTTAAGTTACTTTGAAATGATTACTTGATTGACCTTTCTATTTGCTTTGTGACTCAATGTTAGGTATTTTTATGAAGTTTAGGAAAGATATATAGTTTTTATTTTTATTTTTTTATTTCAAGAAAATATGAGAGTACAAACATTTTAGTCACATTATGTATCTTTGCCTCTCCCTAGCAAAGCTTAGAGGTGTGCCATTCTGCTCCATGATGATCAAGGTGTCTTTGAGTTGTGGGTCTATCCCCAAACACCTAAATTCCTGGTGAACACTACCACCATTTGAGCACTGTAGTGTTAATCATTCAGTACCAATTTCATGGCGAGTACATGTGGCGTCCATTCTTCTGATCTTGTGTTACTTCACTTCTGATAAACGACTCACTCAATCCAGGAAAATATAAGCAGTGTTAGCTCACTGTCATTTCTTAAAATTGAGTAATATTTCATTGTGTACATATACCAAATATTAATAATCCACTCATGAGTTGACGGGCTCTTGGGTGGTTTTAATTTTTTTACTATAAAATGGTAACATGCTCATTAATTTTATTTCATCAGAATTTATATCTTCAGGGGTTTAGGTTCTTTTCAAATATTCAAAAGGTGTCCTGAAAATTTCATCACACTATGGGATATCCCACTAAGAAAGCCCATGGTGGAGGGTGAACTGCAATGCAGATTAAAGCTAATGACATATTAATTACCCTTAGGATACCCTAGGTCACCTTGCAAATCTTATTATGCCTTGGCTAGGAAAACATTAGAATGATAAAGCATTCCCTCTTTCCTCAGGTGTAGAGGTGGCTCAGGGTTGAATTAAGGGTGGAGCAGCACTGAAATTGAATGGCAGCCTTATCCATCTCCCCAGGTGAAGCAATTGCTGCGAACAGCACCAAAACAGGGCACCATTGAACCAAGAAGAGCCAGAGATCCTATTTGCCTAAGACTTGTAAATACTTTTTAAAGATTTTTAAAATATATTTTTTTAAGAAATGCTTTATCTAGGAGGGGGGCGGGTATATACATCCATAATGAGTGAGATGTGCACCATCTGGGGGATGGTCTTGATGGAGACTCAGACTTTTGGGGGAGGGGGGGAAATGGGCATTTATTGAAACCTTAAAATCTGTACCCCCATAATTGCCGAAAAAAATAAATAAATAAAAGAAAAAAGAAAACAGGAAAAAAAAAAAAGAAATGCTTTATCTGAAACTAAAACATCTCTTTGAAATGAAAGATCAAGGAAGATAGTTTCCTATCCCACAATTTCCATATGAAGATGGGATCCTAATTTCAGTGAGCACCTAGCTTTAAGTTGCAAAATTATCTCCTCCTGCATTGACTTAAGACACTTGATTTGTATTTGAATTTAATCAATTATGAAAAAAAAAAAAGAGAGTCTCACTAATTACCAAGTAAGTTTATGGTGCACCCGTTATGACAAATAAGGCTGTCTAGTCTTCTTTCTTCTTTCTTGAAAGCTAATTATTTTTTATCTAGACAACATGTATGTAAAAGTTATGATTTGCTTAGTTATATACAGTAACAACTTTATGTGTGCCTTTGAAATCTCTCAGTGGATTGGCACTGTGCACATCACATTCTGCTTTAATTCAGTAATAAAAAGAGTTTTCTTTTAATTCCCTTTTAACTTTGTGGAGATGTTTTCTTATTTGGAGACTCTTGACTTTTAATATTTTGGGAACACTTTCCAGAATTAAAATGCAGCATAAACATAAAATGTGCCCAGCACTTCTAAATTAGAAGGGCTTTGGACACTAGATTCCTTCATGAGCTTCCAGTCTGTAATCTGCAAGTCTGCAGCACAGAGCTTCACTATCCCCATATCTGTACACAGTATGATCTCTAGGCCTCTTTGGTGTCTACTGTCCCTCCAGAGCATTCTTAGACCAGATTCCAATGAATACACTCTCATAGGATAAAAATCAGTAGTTCTATCCTTTCTCTAATCGCATCTCACATCTTTAGAGCTGAAATGATTTCAGAGACCATGAGGATCAGACACAAATGGGAACAAGATAATTATCACTGGGTTGGACACATAAACTTTCTGCCTTCTCTTCTTGCCTAAATGCCAGGAACTGTGCAGTGAGTCCCACGGATACATGCCTCTCTAGAGACCCAAATCTGCAGCTCTGAATTCTGAATCCAAGGTCTGAGGTTTCTCAGGATGCGTTAGTCCAGGTTTCAAAGAGGAATTTCTCTTCCTGTTTTCCTTCCCTCTCTGTAAAAGCAAAGAATATACCAGTTTGATGCAAAATCGACCTGGCCTCCACCTGGAATTGACAACACAGGGACATACTTTGGATTGAGGTTGTATCAAAAACTCAGTAGAGACATGTGCTACAGTGTATGAGATTGACATGGACTTGTAAGTTTGCTTTGAAAGGACCTTTTTGCAGTGAGTGTAGACAATTTTCTAGATATCGAGTAATGTTGTATTATACTTGATTGAGAAGAATAGAAAGGCTGGCACCACATCTAAATTTTTCCACAAATTATTGGACACTTACGCCTCAGCTTTTCTGTTATAATAAGGATTATATCACACAATGTAAAGGCTTCTTCACAGTGCAACATAACATACTTCTGAGCACATAGCACATGCTCAGCAGACATTGCACTATGCTGCTCTTCACTTTGGAAATTAAGTATATGTTGTGATGAGTGTTGGGCAAAAGGCAGTATGTATGCTGTGCTTCCTGTCTCTACCTGAGTGCTACTAATAATGGATCTACATTGAGCAATCAGCACTAAAAGAGGACATGACAAAGAACCCAATTAATGTACCCCTTCCACACCAGCAGACCACATTTCTTAGATTGAGGCTCACAGTACCACATGGTTTATATTCACAGTGATATTTCAGAGACAATTTTAAGGTAATTACCTCTCAGCCCAGCCTTTCAATTAGGATAACCTGGCTAGATTGAAGAAACACCATCACCTGTGTGTTGGGCTGGGTGGGACCATCCATGTGGTTTCAATTGTGTTCCAAATTATTCTAATTTGTTTCTGGGTCAAGCATTAGGACTCCTGCATACATTCATGAGAAGTGAGTTTATCCTTTGTTCCAGAGGAAAGTAACAGGTCCTAATCTATTGAGTTTGGTAGAGGCAGATCAGTGTGGTCCAGATTCCCATTCCTGTAGCAGAAACTCCTGACACCTGTAGCAGGGGAAAGTTACCAAAAGAAAACACAGGAGAACCTCACATTTTGGTCTCAATGAATTAGCCACTCATAGCTGACTTTTTCTAGTGACTAAGAACCAGTGAGTGTAGCCCTTCTGTATTTTATGTTCCTCCTGCTTGTGAGTGTTGTGGAAACAAGGGAAGAAATTGTTCTGAGTCCTTTAAGAGCAGTCTCAAGATTCAGTTCTCATTGTTCAACACAATATCACCTGAAAAGAAATTTCAGAGTAGGAGAAGAGGAAGAAGAAATGGCTGGTTTTCAGGCAGTATATATGCTGTGCTTGCTGTCTCTACCTGAGAGCTACTAATAATGGATCTAGGTTGAGCAACATCAGCATAAAGGGGACCTGACAAAGAACCCAATGAATGTACCCCTTCCACACCACCAGACCACATTTCTTAGAGTGAGGCCCACAGTACCACATGATTTACATTCACATTGATGTTTCAGAGACAATTTTAAGGTAATTACCTCTCAGCCCAGGCTTTCAATCAGGATAACCTGGGTAGATTGAAGAAATACCATCACCTGCCTGTTGGGCTGGGTGAAAACATCCATGTGGTTTTAATTGTGCCCCAAATAATTCTAATTTGATACCAGGGTCAAGCATTAGGAATCCTGTATATATTCATGAGAATTGAGTTTAACCTTTGTTCCCGAATGAAGTCACAGGCTCTGCTCTCTGGGTTTTGGTAGAGGCAGATCAGTGTGGTCCAGATACTCATTCCTGTAGCAGAAACTCCTGGCACCTGTAGCAGGAGAAGGTAACCAGAAGAAAGGACAGGAGAAATTCACATTTTGGTCTCCCTGAATGAGCTGATCATAGCTGATTCTTTACTGTGAGCAAGAATAAGTGAGTGTAGCCCTTCTGCATTGTATGTTCCTCCTGCTTGTGAGTGTGATGGAAACAAGGGAAGAAATTGTGCTGACTCCATTAAGGAAAGTCTCAAGATTTAATTCTAATTGTTCCACACAATCTCACATGAAAAGAAATTTCAGAGTAGGAGAAGAAGAAGAAGAAATGGCTGGTTATCTGGTAAGTGTGGCCCAGATTTGGCATTGTGTCCACTATTTCTTCCAGATAGTCATATAGAATGTCAATTTTTTGAACCTGTAAACCTTTACTCCTTTACTTCTGATGTGTATGGCTAATAAGTTTTGTAACTACATATTTTTATTTCTTCTTATGGTAGTCAACGTTTTCTGGGAAATCCTTCCTTCCTATATAAAAAAGCCTACTGTACATTCTCTCACACAAGCTTCTTACTACAATAACCATGTTTTCTAAGAAATATATGGCATATAATATTAAAAATGTTCCCATTGTGAGAGGTCAAGATAGAATAGTATGAATGTTTGAGATTCCCATTGGGGATAGGATAGAGTCTTTGGATTTGAGTGAGGAAGGGAAACAGGTACTCTAAAGTTTGATCTAGATACTTCATCATCTCTGCATAATATATTATTAGGAAAGTTCAGAAAGAAGATAGCATTGATTGCCTAGGATAACCAGAAAATTTTGGAAAAACTATAAAATAAAAGACTTGTTCCGTATGATGCTAAAGTATTTACATACATTATTAAAGATAAAACATGGGAAGTATCTGTATCTGAAATTTGCATAAATCTGATGATTCTTCATGGTTACATATTGTTGGCCACTACCATCCCAGCAGTGATTTTGTATCCTCCTCTTCTATCCTCCTCCCAACAATGCCTAACACCAATTCATTCTGCTAAAGTTATGCTAATTTCATTCACTTGCTTAACATGCTTTCTGACAGATTCATCCAATATAAAGTTAATTGTTTTTTTGTTTATCATTAAGGGTCTTGTGGAGATTTACTTTCTGATGTCCATAAGCCATCACATTTAATCTAGAAGCCCTAATTTCTTCTTATAGCTTGCTTTGAAAACTGAGGGATATTATCTGTGTTCTGTTTAGATGAACTGAGATATATTCAAAGTCTACCACTTACTGGATATTGACAAAATACTCTCCTTAGGCAAGAAGCATTGTTGTCAGTAGTTATATTATGTGAAATGCAGAGATTCAGACCCCACCCCAGATCGCCTGAATCAGAAGCTGTATTTTAACAAAATCTCCAGTTCTTTACTGTACTTGTAAAAATTATGTGATACCTTCTAACTCTCTATGATCCTGTATGTGAGAAATATGCACAATTTATTGATGTGATATAAATATAACACCCAAAAATTTATATTACTGTAGTAGGGGCCTTAATTTTGTATTAAATACTTTATCATCCATAGAAGAATCATATGCACACAGATTCATACATCTTTTTTGATCTTCATTCCAGCGGATAAGAGAATACATTCAAGAATATCAATGTGCTAGAGAATATCTTATTGGATAATTCCAGTACTTCATGTGTCAGAAACAGTTCTCACAACTCATTTTCCTTGTAGTCAAGTGAATAACTCTCTCTATGGCCACTTGGGAAATATGTGTCTTTTTACAGGAGATGGTGACATTTCAGGATGTGGCTGTAGAATTCTCTCCAGAGGAGTGGGCATGCCTTGACAATGCTCAGCGGAATTTGTATAGGGATGTGATGTTAGAGAACTATGGAAACCTGGTCTCCCTTGGTGAGGATAACTTATATACAGAATTTCTATTCCACATTAAGGCCATTCTTTTTTATTAATAGTTTCTTAAAAGTTTCTACTTTACATGAATAAATTTTATTTTATTTTATTTATTTATATTTTAGCATTTTATGAGGATACAAGTGTTAAGGTCACTTATATTGCCCATGCCCCCCTCCTCCCTCAAATAAGAGCTTCAAACATGTCCAATCCCCAAACGTTGCACATCTTACACATTGTCGTTGTATATACCTATCCCCTCCTCCCACCCTCCCAACACCAGATAAATGTTACTCCTATATGTCCACATAAGTGTTGATCCGTTAATACCAATTTGCTGGTGAGTACATGTGGTGCTGGTTTTTCCATTCTTGAGATACTTCACTTAGTAGAATGGGTTCCAGCTGTATCCAGGAATATACGAGAGGTGCTATATCATCATTGTTTCTTAAAACTGAGTAGTATTCCATGGTATACATATACCTCATTTTATTAATCCATTCATGAATTGATGGGCACTTGGGTTGTTTCCATAGCTTCACAATTGTGAATTGTGCTGCTATAAACATTCGAGTGCAGGTGTCTTTTCATAAAATGACTTTTGATCTTTTGGGTAGATGCTCAGTAATTGAATTGCTGGATCAAATGGTAGATCTACTTGTATCTCTTTGAGGTTTCTCCATATTGCTTTCCACAGAGGCCAAATCAGTTTGCCGTCCCACTAGCAGTGTAGGAGTGTTCCTATCTCCAAATCTATGCCAATATTTATTGTTAGGGGACATTTTACTGGAAGGTCATTCTTATTGGAGATAAGTGATGTCTCATTGCAGTATGTTCAACATCTCTGATCATCAGGGAAATGCAAATCATTTTATTATTTCTGTATTTTTATTTTCTGATCTGTTCTATGTTTATTTGGTATAATATTAGAATCCAAGGTTCAGAATAACATGGCAGCATTTCAATTTCTCTACATTCTCAACATATGTATGTACGTATGCATGTGTATATATATTTACTTATTTAAAAGTTCTCAATGTAATCAAAAAGTCCCCAAACAGCAAATGTTGGCGTGGATGCAGAGACAGAAGAACACTCCTACACTGCTGGTGGGACTGCAAACTAGTTCAACCTCTGTGGAAAGCAACGTGAATGAATTTCATATCCATGCTTTTAAAGAAAATTTGAAGATTTTGGTGCATAAAATAAAATCATTAGATGTCTCATGTTATCTTGAATCTTTCCTTTTGTTGGGATTTCACACTAGATTAGTGGTTAATCTAGAAATCAGGGTATAAAATTGTCTGCACCTTGGAATAGAATTTCCAACTCTTATTTATTTGGTGCTAGTGGGAATTGGTGCTCAAGTCATAAATTAGAACAATTTTTATCATTCTACAGGGTCTGGGAGAAAGCAATATATCGCAAAGGAATTTTCTAGAATCTTCACTAATGTTCTCTCTACTAAGGATAGTACTGCATTAGTAATAGGAAAGTCTTCAGCAAGAGTCATGTGAAATTTCCCTAATGAAACAGGTCTTGCCGAGTCAAAGCCAGAGCTGATCACATGCCTGGAGCGAAGGATAGAACCCTGGATTATGAAGAAAGAGGAAACAACAGCTGAATATCCAGGTAGGTGAGATTCAGTGAAGCAGATTAACAAATGTTAGAGAGCCAAAACTCAAGGAGGAAGGCAGATATTAAAAAGTGGGTTTGAATATTCTGTTCTTTGGAAATGATTTTTAGAAGGACATCTTCTGTCCCACGCTCTTAAACTCTCTAAGAACTCTACCCATGCAGTGATCTTCCTTAGAATTCAGTGAGAGCCAAACTTCTTTTCATGGCTTATAAGGGAATACATTATCTATTAGCATGTCTATTGGTTAGGAGTTATGGGACTATCTGTGCATATTTGGAAGACCATGACATTAAACCATCTTTTGATAGCCTTTCGCTCTCCTGCTCTTTCTGGAGTACAGTGGCTGATCATAGCTCACTGCAACCTCAAACCTATGGGCTCCAGAGATCCTACAACCTCTGTCTTCCAAGTAACTAGATCTATGGGCATGAGCTACCATTTTGTTATTATTATTTTCTTATAAAAATGGAGTCTCCTCATGTTGCTAGGGCTGGTATCAAGATCCTGGCTTCCTTCTTGCTTGGTCTCCCAAAGTGCTGGGATTATAAGGGTGATCCTCCATGACCAGGTCCATGTTTTAAGTTCCTTTTGATGCCTCATTTCTGAAATGTGTAAAGGGGAATAGTGAAGATGTTGGGATTTGTTTCTGGAATGCAAGAAACACTAGGGAAAGATATTTATATTTTCTGCATCATGATTTCCAATTCTACGTTTTCAGAGGCAATCCTACAGAAAGTCAGATTCACTAATTTTGTACAAATGCATATCCTCTTCTTAAATGTAAAAATATCTAATGTTATTTGACTTAAAATAATCTTTTTCTAGTATAAAATGAGAGTAAAATTTCAACTTTATTATACCCAAATACCCAAACTATAATATAGTTTATTTTCTCTGTTCACCTGATATAATTCTTAAATACACTGTCTCATTCAGTGCTTCAAATAACTGAATATATTTATACTCCCAATTGATACATAATACTTTGATAACTTATGTTCCATAATTTCCTCCTATTTAGTAGCATCAGAAATGTGTCACTCATATGTGTGTGTGTGCATATATTTCTGTGTGTGGGGTGTTTAATGGGTGGAAGTCTCCACAAATAATATTTGTATAACTGCATAAATTTATTGTACACACTGTAGTGATCTGATGTGTGTATGAATGGTAAAACAATATAATTAAGGTAATAAACATATCCATCATCTCACATATTTGCCAGTTAATTATGGTGAGAACATTTATTAATAGTGAGTTCTATGGTCTTAAAAATTTTAAGCATATAAAACATTATTAATAACTCTAATCATGTTGCCATACAATAGATCTCTAAGATCTATTCATTTTATAACTAAAAGATTTTACCCTAAAAATCTCCTCATTTTTCCTTCCTCTACACCCTGGAAACCACTGTTGTACTCTTTACTTTTGTAAATTCAACTTTTTAAAAATAATTATCCATAGCAGTATTTATCTTTCTGGGAATGGCTGATTTTACTTAGCATAATGCCTCCTATGTCCATCCATGTTGTTGAAATGGCAGGATATTTATCATTTTCATGGCTTAGTAATATTATATGGTATGTGTTTGTACAGTCATGTTTTATTCTATTCATCAAAGCAGGCATTTAGTTTGTTTCCATTTTCTTGGCTAATGTGCATAATGCTGGAATGTATATGGGGGTGCAGAATCTTCTTCAGATACTGAATTTACATGAGTATACTCATAGGTAGAATTGGTGAATGACGAGGCAGTTGTATTATTTACATTTTTTAACAAATCTGTATGATGACACTATCTATTTATAATCAATAACAGTCTACAGGGATATATTTCCTGCACACCCTTCTCCTCACTTATTATGTCTGTTGTTTTGGACATTAGCCATTTTAAAAGTCTACAAATGTGAAGAATGTGGCAAAGCCTTTACCCAGTGCACACACCTTACTCGACATAAAAGAATCCATAGTGGAGAGAAACCCTACAAATGTGAAGAATGTGGCAAAGCCTTTAACCAGTGCACATACCTTACTCAACATAAAAGAATCCATAGTGGAGAGAAACCCTACAAATGTGAAGAATGTGGCAAAACCTTTACACGGTGCACACACCTTACTCAACATAAAAGAATCCATAATGGAGAGAAACCCTACAAATGTGAAGAATGTGGCAAAGCCTTTTCCCAATCCTCAATCCTTATTCAACATAAAAGAATACATACTGGAGAGAAACCCTACAAATGTGAAGAATGTGGCAAAACCTTTACACGGTGCACACACCTTACTCGACATAAAAGAATCCATACTGGAGAGAAACCCTACAAATGTGAAGAATGTGGCAAAGCCTTTTCCCAGTCCTCAATCCTTATTCAACATAAAAGAATACATACTGGAGAGAAACCCTACAAATGTGAGGAATGTGGCAAAACCTTTACAGGGTGCACACACCTTACTCAACATAAAAGAATGCATAATGGAGAGAAACCCTACAAATGTGAAGAATGTGGTAAAGCCTTCAGCCAGTGTACAAAACTTACTCTACATAAAAGAATTCATACAGGAGAGAAACCCTACAAATGTGAAGAATGTGGCAAAGCCTTTAACCATTCCTCAATCCTTACTCGACATAAAAGAATCCACACTGGAGAGAAACCCTACAAATGTGAGGAATGTGTCAAAGCCTTTACCCGGTGCACAAACCTTACTCGACATAAAAGGATTCATACTGGAGAGAAACCCTACAAATGTGAAGAATGTGGCAAAGCCTTTACCCAGTCCTCCACCCTTACTCAACATAAAAGAATTCATACTGGAGAGAAACCCTAGAAAAGTATAGAATCTGGCAAAGCCTTTATCCAGCTAAAAGGCCTCACTCTACAAAAATGAATCCATAGAGCAGAGAAACCATACAAATGTGAAGAATGTGGCAAAGCATTTTCCCAGTGCTCACACCTTAATCTACATAAAAGAATTCCTATCACTGAAAAATTTTACGAATGTGAGATTTGTGGCAAAGTCTTTAATATTTGTTCACATCTTATTCAACATCAAGGAAATCATACTAGATAAAAGTTAGATAAATGTAATGAGTATGTAAGTGCTTTACCAATGTATTTGCCTTAAAATGCACAACAGTACTGAAACTTAAATATAATGATGTAGACTGCTGACAATACCTTTAGTTATAACAGATCTTACCGGATATGGGAGAACTTACACTGAAAGAAATGCTCCAATATATTCTCAAATATTGCTCAACATCAGAAAAATATTTAAGAATAGAAACCTTACAAATATAATGAATGTGAAAAAATATTTATGCAAAAGATATACCTTAGAGAACACAAAAACAATTGATACTTAAAACTACTTTAATAAATTTCAGAATGTAATTAATCAAGAATCAAGTATAAACATATATCCGATGACTCGCAGTGCAATACACTAATGCACTAACACATTCACACATTTCTTTAAACAAGGTTGTTCATTATAAAGAACTACCCAGTTAAAATAGTTAGTTGATTTATTTGTATGTTAGCTTTAAAACGAGAGAGATTTTCTGAGAGTTATAATTACATGTAAAATATACTTTCTTGTCAGTGTGGGGTGAAATTGTAATATAGTGAAAAAAAGTGATTTTGTTTTGCTATTTGTGACAAGTAAATACTGATATTATTCAACTTTAAATACAATAGATGGTATGCTTTCATTCTTAGCGTGCATGTGAATGTGTGTGGTTAATGATAGCTACATCACATTTATTAGAGGTCTTTCTCTAGTAAGTAGGCATTATTCATGTACTTTTCTATGGAAAATTAAAAACACTGAAATGTAAGATTTACTAAATTGAGAGGTACTATGGAGTTTTCTTATAACAAACAGTATTTTAAGTGATGTATGATGTAGGTATACAGACTAATATTCTCCTCATTATAATCAGAATGAAAAAATTACAATATGAAAAATAACTTGTTTTAATATAGCACATTCCTATAATAAAATAGAATGAAATTTGCAATGTTTTTAGATTGCATGTGAACTTAATTTGTTTCATTAAATTAAAAATATTTTTAATATGTCAAACATGTTGTAGATAGAATGAAGTGTTATTTTGCACCAACATTAATCTATCCCATGTTACTCAATGTTGGAGGTAATGGATTACAAAAATGTACTGTTGGGTTACACAGTACAAAGACATCATTTGTGATCCTTTTTATTAGTTGCTCTACTTTGAAGAATATTGTTCCCAAAGCTTTTTTTATTATATTTATAATTATATTGTTGCTGTAATGCTTATAATAAAGATTTTGCACTTAATGAAAAGCCATACATTACTGAACATGGAATGAATAGTTGTTACATTTTATCCTACAGTTTTCTTTCAACATGCAACTTGCTTGGCCAGTAAAACAGAAATAAGCATATTTTTTTATTTATATTGAATCAAATATACAAATACATCATGGTTAAGTTGATCTATAGTTGCACTATATTTACAGAGTAAGTAATTATGTTTGTTTGAATGTGGATATATACTTATTTTGAACAGAAAAGAAGAAATATTAGACAAAATGGGTAATTTCAAAAGTGTTGAGAATTTACTAGCAAACTAGAAACTTCAAAGATTCTGAAAGGAAATGTTTTGTTTGCTTTATATTGAATTAATTGTTTAAAACCCTTAAGCTTCTGAATGGGAACCTGCCCATGCCAACCCCCTGTTCTTACATGCTTATTACTCATGCTAGGCCTACTATGTTTTTTTATTATTTCAAAGTTGATTAAGTATTGGTTATGTGATGTGATCTGCAATTACAGCAAAGATTGTTATAAAACTTACTGGTGCTCATAAAATTACCTGAAGGTATGAATAATTCCACAGTGTAGTAATATTTTACTTAGTACATTCTACCTTTTCATTCTAATTTGGGAAGCATATTGAAAGCATTTTTTGGCTACTGTTTCTTTTACTTTTGGTCATCGAACTAATTGATTTATTGACTTTATCAGGCGACTTTGTTCAGGTAAATACTCAGAAGGACTTATAAATTATGGAATTGATTTTATATTTAAATAGGATTAAAAAGTACAGGACAGTGTTAGATATGTAATAGATGCTTCATAATTAGCAGACAATATGTCTGTGGGAGTGAGCATGTGGCTCCAGAGAAGAGATTGAAAATGTCCAGGGTAAAAAAAAGTCATTGAGGCCGGGCGCTGTGGCTCACGCCTGTAATCCTAGCTCTTGGGAGGCCGAGGCGGGCGGATTGCTCAAGGTCAGGAGTTCAAAACCAGCCTGAGCAAGAGCGAGACCCCGTCTCTACTATAAATAGAAAGAAATTAATTGGCCAACTGATATATATATAAAAAAAAATTAGCCGGGCATGGTGGCACATGCCTGTAGTCCCAGCTACCCGGGAGGCTGAGGCAGAAGGATCACTCGAGCCCAGGAGTTTGAGGTTGCTGTGAGCTAGGCTGACGCCACGGCACTCACTCTAGCCTGGGCAACAAAGCGAGACTCTGTCTCAAAAAAAAAAAAAAAAAAAAAAAGTCATTGATTTTGCATGTGGAACAAAGGGACAAACAGAACAACCAACTCTCGGAATTTATAAGTGGAAATTCTGCTTCTTTCATTTCATAATTATCTCTAGTTTTTTGCCATTTTTTATCTTCATTCCCTCTACAACTGTATCTAGCCATTGTTCTTTTTGTCTGTGTTTGGTCTACGATATTCTCACTGTTGTACTCACCCCCAGCCAGTTCACAAAGTTTTTAAGAAGTTTTGATGAGAATTGTTGAGTATTTATAATTTGGAGGAAAATAACATTTTAACTAGAAAGCTTGAGACCATTTACAGGCTATACATATAGCATTCTGATTATTTAATTAAGATTAGAGAAATTCATTGTCCTAAGGTTAAAGTAAGAGCCTTAAAGTCCTATGAAAGATAAACAATTCTGAAGGTCAGAGGATTAAATCAAGAACTCATTGTTTGCTTAGTAAAAGCAAACTGTTACTAGATCCTAACATATAACGTCATAATATGAAAATAATTACAATAAGTGAAGCATTAATAAGTGGGTGATGCATATGGTAAGTACTATATAAAGAAATATGAGAATTTGGCAATCTCTTAATAGGGAGTTTAGGTAAATAAAGAGCATTGAATTTAATTTTCTATGAATTACTTATAACATGCATCCATCTAGAATCTACTTATGAGTGTGTATTTTCAGTGTTAGAATATAATAGAATGATTTCTCTGGATTGAAAATATTTGGAATAACCTTTCTTATCTGATATTTCAATTTTAGAGAATTTGTTTTACATAACTTTATCTTCCTTTATTTTAGTATGTGCATGGTGCAATACACAGTTCTCATTTTTAGTCATCTACCTTTGGCCAACAATTTGGTCATTCTCTCTAGAGGAATCTCAGGATTCATGGCCACTTTTTGATTGAAAATTTCATTAGTGATTTTTGATCCAATCCTTTTTTGTATGCTCACAGTGGCCAGAGGTGAGACAGTGAGCACCACATACCTCTTCAGTGTCTTCCATAACATAATCATCAGCACCAGGAAGTCCAGGTGTCTTTAGCTTCAAATAAAAGCATTAAAACCCCTTTCATGCTCTGTCTGGATTATGAATCTCTTGGTAAATATCAGAGTTCCCTTGTTTATGAGTGACAAATGGAATGACAAAAGCAGCACTCTCACTCTGTTGCCAAGGCTAGAGTGCCATGGCATCAGCCTAGCTCACAGCAACTTTAAATTTCTGAGCTCAAGCAATCCTTCTGCATCAGCCTCTCTAGTAGCTGGGACTACAAGCATATGCCACAATGCCCTGCTGATTTCGCTATATATTTTTATTTGGACAATTAATTACTTTCTATTTTTTAGTAGAGATATGGTCATCTTCTTGTTCAGGCTGGTTTCAAACTCCTGACCTTGAGTGAACCTCCTTCCTTTGCCTTCCAGAGTGCTAGGGTTACAGGGGTGAGCCACTGGGCACAGCCAGCACAAACTCTCTTGACACCAAGAGCTCACTTAAAAAATTGGCTCAATTAGAAATGTTAATTCCTTGGGATTGGAAATCTCCTGTGTGAACAGTTATATCTCTGATTAAATGTTTACAATTCACCACTTGGTACAGGGATAAGATGGGTCAGAGACCCTAGCTAAATGAGCTTACAGACCCACCAGTAAAAATTTCTGGCTCAAATTATGGGTGAAGAAAATTGGTTTGATATTAATGTTCAACTAAAATGTGATGATCAGGCTATTTCTCAAATTCAACAGTGCTGTATTAAAGTATGGAAAAAGATACCTTCTCTTAGACTGTAGCTTCCTATATAAATGTTAAACAAAATGTTAATGAAACTCATGTAGATTTTATTGCTAGATTGCAAGAAAGATACGGTGCAAGAAATGGTTAGTCCTCATAATTTAAGGAATAGTATTTTACATATATGGGCTTTTAATAATGTTAAATCTAAATGCCAAAGGCATTATGCCCAGCAAAATTAAGCAGCATGGTGCCACCGCTGCCATGGCTGCTGAGCCACCAAGGTGGTGGCTGTGCTCAGCCAGGCAGCCCAGCACCAGCTCCCCACCACCACACACCTATGGCACCTTATGTAGCAAGTGGAGCACCTGGTGGCTGAAAAAACTTTTAAGAAATTTCCAGAAGGTCTGGTCAGACATTTAAAATGTAACTTTTGGCTGAGACTGTTGGCACAAAAGGTAATTTTAGAGAACAAAAACCATCTTGTGACAATGGCCTGTTAATACCATCTACTGATATATATCTACTGATATATATCAGTTATATATATAATCAGTTATATATATCCGTTATATATATATATATATATATATTAGTAGATGATATAGCTTGCTGGACTCTGAAAATTGCAGAAATGTCTACAGAACTCATATGTTCAACACTGTGTTTTTCAGTCCTAGACACATTGTAGAATATATTCCTTCCTCAGTGAAAGAATGAGTGAATGAATAAAATATACAGGGGGGAACATCACAGACCTTAATCTCAGTGTTTAGGTACTTACTAAACCAGGGGTGTCTTTATTCTCTCTGCTGGAGATACTTTTGTTTTTGTCTTTAAAAAATACCTATATTATACAAAGTATCTAGAAAAATCAAATTCATAGAAACAAAAATTAAAATGGTGGTGCCAGGGACTGAACAAATGGAAAAATGGAGCTATGTTTACTGGGTGTAAAAAAGTTCTGCAAATTTCTTTCACATAGTGTGAATATACTTAACACTACTGTACTGTATACCTAACAATGCGTAAGATGGCAAATATTGAACCTGGGGCCATCTTGTGACCGTTAGGTGAGGGGGAGGAGGCTGCGGTTACTAGGGGCTGCTCTCGTGAAGCCACCTTTAGAAATCACCAGTTCTTAAAGCCTTCCTGGGATTGGAGTTTGATCTTCCCATAGGTACCAGCAAGATAATTGTTTAGATTAAGAGCTCTCTAAAAAAAAAAAAAAACTGATCTTCGGAGCAAGATGGTGGACGAATAACACTGCCAGACAGAGGGTCTCTGCAGAAAAGACAGATTCTAGCAGAAACTAGAGGAAAGAAGCAAGAAGACGAGCATACAGCGGACAAGGGCCGGAAGGAGGGGTACCTGAGACCCTGGGAGACTCCACGGGAGGAGGCTGCAGAGGAGAACTGGAGGCTGAGACCACCGGAGCAGCCCGGAGACCAGCGGCAAGGGTATGTGGATTTGCTGTTTCCCCTCCCCTGCATTCGGGACTGCTGGCGGGCTCCCCAGCAGGTGGAGAGACCTGCGGACACCAGCCCAGAGACTGCGCCGCCTGCAAACGGTGAGCCTGTAGCAGACGTGGCACCAGGTTCCCAACTTCCTCCTGGCACCTCCGTGTGCACAGACCCGAGCCGCGCGGCAGGCGCCATATTGCCTCCTCCTCCCCTCCGCCGATCCTACCCGTGGCTGCCTAAAGAGACAATACAGCCACCAGCCGGGGGCACCTCCAGGGAACGGGACCTTCCCGCTTGGGACCCCGCCCGCCCTCCCAGGTGCTGCTGGCACCGTGTTCCCAGGAAAACAGTGCCGACTCAGAGGCTGAGAGACATAGACCCAGCTTGGGCTCCCTGTGGGTGAATTAGGAACAGAAATCCTCTCCCTGGTGGGAATACAGTTTGAACTCTGGGACCCAGAGGTCGGACCTGCAGACCAGATCCCCTGCACCGAGGGCTAGCATTGCCCGGGGTACAGAAGGGTTATACGTGAACAGCCTACTGAGGTCTGTGTGCATCCAGGGGCGGATCAGCAACCTAGAGGGCAACCCTCCTCCCAGGAGGAGGCCGTGCGCCCAACCCAGGTGGCGTTCCTGTGCAGGGAACCTCCCCGCCGGCATCACAGTCCAGGGAGGCCTGGTGGCTTGTGGTCTGGCCTGCTGGCAGAGGCCCAGGAGTAGCTGCGGAGTTGGGGTGGGTGGAAAGAAGCGAGGTTGCTGCAGACTGCGGGTCTCAGACAGCCCCACCCCCACACCCAGCCTTTCTGGCTGAGCAGGACCATTCCAGCCCCGCCCTGACAGCTTTCCCTGGAAGCAGAGCACAGAACTTTGACCCCTGCTAACGGCCTGAGGGCAGGCTTACCCAACCCAGCTCCTTCCAGAACAAGAGCTGTTAACAGGACACATTCATATACGCCAACAACAATCTAATTGAGAACCAAATCAAAGACTCAATTCCCTTCACAATAGCAACAAAGAAATTAAAGTACCTAGGAATATATTTAACCAAAGAGGTAAAAGACCTCTACAGGGAGAACTATGAAACACTGAGGAAGGAAATAGCAGAGGATGTAAACAGATGGAAATCCATACCATGCTCGTGGATCGGCAGACTCAATATCATCAAAATGTCTATACTACCCAAACTGATCTACAGATTCAATGCAATACCTATTAAAATCCCATCAGCATTCTTCACAGATATAGAAAAAATAATTTTACGCTTCGTATGGAACCAAAGAAGACCCCGAATATCAAGAGCAATTCTAGGCAACAAAAACAAAATGGGAGGCATTAATATGCCAGATATCAAACTATACTACAAAGCTGTAGTAATTAAAACAATATGGTATTGGCACAAAAACAGGAATATTGACCAGTGGAACAGATGTGAGAATCCTGATATAAAACCATCCTCATATAGCCATCTCATCTTTGACAAAGCAGACAAAAACATACGCTGGGGAAAAGAATCTGTCTTCAATAAATGGTGCTGGGAAAACTGGATAGCCACCTGTAGAAGGCTAAAACAGGACCCACACCTTTCACCTCTCACAAAAACCAACTCACGCTGGATAACAGACTTAAACCTAAGATATGAAACTATTAGAACTCTAGAGGAAAAAGTTGGAAACACTCTCCTAGACATCGGCCTGGGCAAAGAGTTTATGAAGAAGTCCCCAAAGGCAATCACAGCAGCAACAAAAATAAATAAATGGGACATGATCAAACTACAAAGCTTCTGCACAGCCAAAGAAATAGTCATGAAAGTAAACAGACAACCTACAGAATGGGAGAAAATTTTTGCATCCTATGCATCCGATAAGGGACTGATAACTAGAATATACTTAGAACTCACGAAAATTAGGAAGAAAAAATCAAATAACCCCATTAAAAAGTGGGCAAAGGACTTGAACAGAAATTTTTCTAAAGAAGACAGAAGAACAAACATATGAAGAAATGCTCAACATCTCTAATCATCAGGGAAATGCAAATCAAAACCACAATGAGATATCACTTAACCCCAGTGAGAATGGCCTTTATCAAAAAATCTCCAAACAATAAATGCTGGCGTGGTTGCGGAGAGAGAGGAACACTCCTACACTGCTGGTGGGACTGCAAACTAGTTCAACCTCTGTGGAAAGCAATATGGAGATACCTTAAAGCGATACAAGTGAATCTACCATTTGATCCAGCAATCCCAATGCTGGGCATCTACCCAAATGATCCAGTGACACTCTACAAAAAAGACACCTGCACTCGAATGTTTATAGCAGCACAATTCATAATTGCAAGGCTGTGGAAACAGCCCAAGTGCCCATCAATCCAAGAATGGATTAATAAAATGTGGTATATGTATACCATGGAGTACTATTCAGCTCTAAGAAACAATGGTGATATAGCACATCTTATATTTTCCTGGTTAGAGCTGGAACCCATACTACTAAGTGAAGTATCCCAAGAATGGAAAAACAAGCACCAGATATATTCTCCAGCAAACTGGTATTAACTGAGTAGCACCTAAGTGGACACAAAAGTGCTACAGTAATAGGGTATTGAGGAGGTGGGAGGGGGGAGGGGGGCAGGTATATACATACATAATGAGTGAGATGTGCACCATCTGGGATATGGTCATGATGGAGACTCAGACTTTTGGGGGGAGGGGGGGAAATGGGCATTTATTGAAACCTTAAAATCTGTACCCCCATAATATGCCAAAATAAAAAAAAAAAAAGATGGCAAATATTATATTGGGTGCATTTTACCACAATTTCAAATTGTAAATTACCTATATAGTCACCAAGTGGTTTAGAATAGGACAGGGTCATTCTTTCTATATTATCACATTGGTGATATTGGCCACATTGGCCAGAATGTTTTCTCAGTCATGAACCCCCATTTTTGTTTTCATTTTTGCTTTTATTCAGATAACTCATAGAGGGTTTTGATTCTATGTATGTGCTTAAAATTGGGAGAGGTTTTAGACCTCTTTCAAAATATTTTTTTAGAAAATAGATATCCAAGCTGAGTTGCAATATTATGTCCATTACATTGTGGGTTTGCCCTACGCAGCAAGCCCTTTCCTTGCAGCATTCAGGGGCAGTTCTAGTAACAAGGAAGGTCCTCAGAAGCCAGAGCATGTGAGTGGAGCAAGAAGAGGGTGGGGCATGAAAGAAGATCTTGAGAGTTGAGAACATGGTTGAAGGGGTGTAGACAGGAAAATGGGTGACCTGAGTGATCTCTACTTCAGCAGAGGAGAAGCACAGGAATGCTTTTGTCTCAGGACAGCAGAAGACCCTGGACCAGGCCAACTGCCAGAGAGTACTGAGAGAGCCCTTGACTGGATCCAGCAGTGGCAAGGCCACCATGGCACACCAGAGAGAGAAGGTGATCTAAGACGATATTCATCAAAAGTAAATTGATCTTGTGTCAGATGGCTTAGAGGGTGGAGGATGGGCTGGGTATATACACACCTAATGCTTGCAGTGCTCACCGTCTGGGGGATGAACATAATGGAAGCTCTGACTCATGTGGGGCAAAGGCCATATACATAATCTAATCATTTTTACCCCTGTAATATGCTGAAATAAAAAAAAATTAAAAAGACCTCAATCTTTTGGGAAAGGTACTACAAGGAGCTACTAACCCAAAATGTCTATACTCATCATTACAGAAATGCCCTCCAGAAGTGAGAGACATAGTGATTGGTCCCATGGGCAAGAGTGGGGAGGGCACCCCAGGAAGGAAGAGTCAGGGGTGAGGATGGGGGTTGCAGGTGATAGAGAAAGAGAAGACATCTTTTTGCACACCCCAACCTCTTTCATAGACTTCAAAAATAGTAAATTTGGAAGGGGTGTCTCATTCCATATTACAGTGGTAAGTAGGCTTAAATCCCATCAATTCCTTAATATTTCTCTTACCTGACTCCTATGTTCTTACCTCAGTAAGAAATACCATTCTGCACTTCATCTCACTTCAATTATTGCCTGAATCTACCTCTCTCCTTACTCAATGCCAAAGCCTCAACAGGGCCCTAGTCACTGCCACCTTGACTGGTCTGATGGGTTTCCAACTATGCTTTTCCCCTGAAAGTTGGCTCCTCCAACCCATCCCCTACACCACTACTAGCTAGAGGGATGCTAAACAGCCAGTTTTAACACATCAATCCCTCCATAAAATTCTTCAGAGCCCTCCACAGTCTCTGAGCTTTCATAATCAGTATATAAAGCTCCTTTGGATTGGACTCTAATACCTGATAGTTTCCTTCCATACTCTCCTTCATCATTCCGCCTGTGTTATTTTCATAAATGTTTAAGTATCTACTATGCAGCAGCCACTGCTGAAGGATCCTACACATGGCCCATGCTCTCTCACCATTTACAAATAAATGGAATTCCTAATGACACCATGCCATTTTCTACTACTTTACCTATACAAACATTGTGGTTTTTTTTTTTTTATTCCTGAACTCCTTCTCCAACTCCTGTGCCTAATTAACTACAGTCCATAGAAGCCTGACTACAGAGATAAAATATAGTGTGTTTTCTTTACTTATAACTTACCTGGTTTTCTTTAGGAGCCTCCAGCCACAAATTTCAGGGAAAAAAAATTAAGTCTAATTCCCATTTTACAAATGAGAAAACTGAGAGTCAGTAAGCATAAAGAACTCGTTCAAAGTTATATACCAAGTAGAGGAGCTTCATTTTCCCAAAAGTGGTACTTATAAGTATGCCATATGCCTTCTTTCCCAATGGCTTGTTTATGGAAATGTTTGCATTACTTATAGGAGCTTTTGGCTGTGAAGAAGTTTTGCTATATGCTGAGTGGCAAAAATTTGGTCCATTCAACCAATTTAATTAATCCCTTCTGACAACTTTAAGACTTTATAAGGAAGCACAATCACTCAATTAATGTCCCTTAGGCAAATGATACATTGGGGTAAAGAGAGAGAATACTAGAACTTGTATAGATGTTTACTTTTATCCTTAAATGTAGTGATGATGCTTTGCTAATATACTGGTACTAGTAAATAAAGAGTATATGTATGAATTTTAGGGGTGCATGCCCCAAAGTATTTTACTCTAGGAGTTTGAGAGAAATAGTATAAGGACCCTGTTCTCTACTGACATCTGCACCTTTCTTTCTATCTCCACACAGATCTCACCACTTGAGCCAAAACTCACCAAGCTCACACTCAGGTTCTTCCCACATATCCTCACACAGTGCACTCACTACCTTCATCCAGGCCCTGCTCAAATGGATCTCCCTAGGGGCACAAGACCCACACCCCACCCCACCATCAACTCTCCTTCCACTATTCCTGCTTTACTCCTCTCCATCACAGTTACATTTACCTGACATTATATATTTGTGCCCATCACTACAAACAGAATGAAAGCTTACAAAGCCTTGGAGTCTTCTCTGTTTTGTTTACAGCCTTTTCTCCAGTGCAGTAGGAATTATGACCTGAATGGATGAATGTAGATTTTGCTCTTCTGTTACCATTTACACTCCTGAGTGTAGATCATTCTTTGGCTATACTTGTTTGGCTGCCCTGTGGGTTTGTCTTATGTATAGGCCAGTACAGTGTGATCCCATGGCTGGCGTCTGCTTGGCATCCAACAGAACATTCTTCAATACTGAAAATGTTCGGTATCCATGCAGTGGTATAAGCTGTAGCCTTTAAACACATGTTGCTATTTAGTTCTAACTAGCTCTTAGTCTAGTGTAACTATATTATTGTATTTGGTTCTTCAGAATGTTTACTGTAATTGTGAGAGGATTTCAATTTCTAGAACTTTAATTAAGAAAAAAATATTTCAAAAGTACATGTTCAAATGCAACAGTGATTATGCTCTCTCCTCCAATGTGTCAAGTGTCATATTCTAGAACTCTTTTATGATTCCTTAGTAAATCCTAGTGAAAGGGAAATGTAATTATTTACTAAAACTAAAAGAAGAAGGGTAGGACAAAAATGAATTTGAAGTGCTGGAAAGTGCCTTCTGATTTAGAGTAATTATGTACAGATTTGTCGCGCCCTCTCGCCAGCAAGGAAGACGCGGCAACCTGAGTTCTTCTGACAGCGCTTTAATGGGGATTGCTTAGCTAGTTACATGCGGAAGACGCCGAGGTGTTCTCAGCAGCTGCTTATATAGACAGTAAGTACACGGGGCATACCCTGATTGGCCAACACAGAACAGGGGAGGAGGCAAGGCTTTGCACATGCGCTGAACATCTGTTTGTCAGATGCAGAGTAGGGTGTGACCAGGAAGCGGGCGCCATCTAGGAATGGCGTTGCCACCGCGCCCCACACAGATTGTGAATATATTTCTTTCAATCTATCTTGAAAGTTAACAAATAAGGAACAAGCATGGCAGAACAACCAGACATAAGGGGTGATGTCATCCTTTAGGCCTGTTTCATAGCCCCCAGGATTCCTGGCTTCTTTTTGTCCTCACCATGCCAGAACTCTTGGTCCTTTCTGGAAACACCACAGTCATCCTTCTCATTCGGCCCTACCCACCTCTCCACTGCCCTATATATTTTCTGATGAGCAAGCCATCCCTCATGTACCAGTTCTATATGTCCATGTTTGTTCCTCAAATGGCCCTCAAGTTTCTCCCTAGGAATCATCACATCTCTTGCACTGACTATGGCATTCATCTCTCCTCCTCATCACCCTGTTGGCAGCAGAATGTCACATGCTGGCCGTCTTGGCTTAGGACTGAGACATGGCCATCTGTCACCCATTGCGCTACCCCATCCACATTCCCCATGTTCTTTGTGTTCTCCTGGTGCTTCCATCTTGGCTGAGCACATTGCTCAATGCCCTGATCCATGTGCTCTGCCCTCTGAATTTCCATTACTTCACATCCAGGGAAGGTCGTCATTTTGTTTCTGAGATCCCAGCTGTATTTGAACTAGTCTCTGATGACAATTACCTATTTATTGGGTCTTTTTTATCCATGGAGTTATTTTTCTCTTCCCTCCTATCTTAGCTATTATGGCCTCCTATGTATTTATACTGTACACTCAACTGGTGACCGTCGCAAGCCTGGGGCACATGGAAACCCTGGCCATTTACTTCTTTCACAAGCCCCTGGAGTCTCTATTCTATGTGGCTGCCATTACCAGATCTCTTCTACAAAAGTCTCATTCCCATAAACAGGAGAAGTGCTCTCTGTCATCTACACCATCCTAATTCCAATGCTCAACCCTCTCATCTACAATCTGACAAATTGAGATGTCTTTGGGGCCCCAGGAGAGTTCTCAGAAAATAGGGAATATGAAATGCTTAACTTTCCACTGAAAATCCAAATCTAAAACAATGAAATCTATACATTGAAATGTGAGATTTACCATATGTAGAGCAACATATTCAGATGAATTTAACTATAAAGCCAGATATTTTAAGAACAGATAATAGACAAAAAGAAATGATCCTGTCTTGAAAGTTGATATGTCAATTGGTCATTGTCTTCCTTTTATTGATTTTTGTTTTTGTACTCCAATGTGATATATTTGGAATGTGGCTTATTTGTGTACTATATCCAATATCCATTTCTTATTCCTGTGCAATCATCTTATTTGGTCATTTATTTATTTTGCTATATATTTGTTTTTAATTCACAAAAAATTGTATATGTATATGTTGGACACAGTCTGATGATTGTATCTAGGCATACTTTGGAAAAGATATGATAAAACTACTTGAAATTTCTCAAAAGATAGAAATGAATTTTCAACAGATATATGTCTAAATGCTCAACATATCTAATCATCATGGCAATGAAAGCTAAAGTCACAATGAGCTATTACCTCACACCTATTAGAATGCCTGTTCTCAATATGATGAATGCTAAGTGCTGGTGAGGATCTGGAGAAAAGGAAACACTTGCATAGTTTTGTTGTGAATATAAATTGGAACAGCCAAATTTATTTGTATTTCAATAAACTGAGGGGTACCAGTCGTATTTTTTTCCTTTATGCATGTATTAATTATATAGTGCTAAATACGGGACATTTAGTGTGTCATTCATTCAATGAATATAGGTTTCACCCAGTAGATAAGATTTGATCCCTCAATCCTAATCATCCTTATCCCTCTGAGTCTTAAAAATCTATTTTCTCAATACAGCCATTGTAAAAAATAGCACAGAGATTTCTCAACACTGAATTACCATATGATCCATCTCTCCCATGTCTAGATGCATATTCAATTGAAGCAAAACCAGTATGTAGAAGATATATCTATCCTTCCATATTCCATTACAACAATATTCATTCTAGCCCAAGAATACAAGCACAAGTGTCCAATAGCACATGAATGGATGAAGAAAATGAGGTGCATTTACACAATGAGCCTTCAAACAGAATGAAATTCTGTCATTTGTGATAACATGTTTTGAACAGGAGGACATGATGATAAGTAAAGTAAGCCAGGCACAAAAAGACAAATACTGTATGATCTCATTTTGGAATCAAAGAAAACTGATTTCATACTGAGAAATGTGGTTACAACAGAGAGTGGGATGGAGAAAGACAAAATCAAAGGGTACAAAGTATCAGTTTGTGCAGTTTGTTAAATTCATATACCTCTAAATAGAAGAACCATGGTATCCTTACATAATTATCTCTATTAAAATGTAGTGATCTTCTAATCCTACCATTATAGACAATATAATAATTTATATTTTTAATGTATAATTTTTTCTAAATTATAATTTTCCCTAAAGTCACCCTAACCTTAACTTCCAGGCATGAGATTACTAAATCAAAATTTGTTGATACATTTATAATTTTAAATAAACTTGACTTTTTTGCTTAAGGTACTTTGAAATCATTGCTTGATATTTATATTTGCTTTGTGAGTCAATAATTGGTATTTTTATAAACTTGTATATTTATACTTTATATACATTTATATTTATGGTATATTTATGGTATATTTATAAATACCAATACCAAAATATTGGTATTTTTTTAAGTTTAGGAAAGAAGTATGGTTTTTATTTTTATTTTTATTTCAGAAATATGAAGGACACACATTTCAGTCACATTTTATAACTTTGCCTCTCCCTAGCAAGGGTTAGAGGTATACCCTTCCCTTCCATGGTGATCAAGGCATCCCTCAGATGTGGGTCTACCCCAAACCCCTGGTGAACACCACCACCATCTGAGCACTATTGTGTTAATCAGTCAGTACCAGTTTGATGGTGAGTACATGTGCAGCCCATTCTTCTGATCTTGTGTCACTTCACTTCAGATAATGGGCTCACTCAATCCAGGAAAATATAAGCAGTGTTAGCTCACTGTCATTTCTTAAAATTGATTAATATTTCATTGTAAACATATACCAAATATTAATAATCCACTCATGAGTTGTCAGGCTCTTGTGTGGTTTTTATTTTTTTACTTTAAATTTGTAACACACTCATTAATTTTATTTCATCAGAATTTGTATCATCGGAGGTATAGGTTCTTATCAAATAATCAAAAGGTGTCCTGAAAATTTCATCAAACTACAGGAGCTCCCTCTAAGAAACCCCATGGGGGAGGGTGAACTGCAATGCAGATTAAAGCTAATGACATATTAATTACCCTTAGCACACCCTAGGTCACATTGTAAATCTTATTAAGCCTTGGCTAGGGAAACGCTAGATTGATAAAGCATTCCCTCCATCCTCAGGTGTAGAAGTGACTCAGGGTAGAATTAAGGATGGAGCAGCACTGAAATCCAATGGCAGCCTTATCCATCTCGCCAGGTGGAGCAATTGCTGGAAACAGCACCAAAACAGGGCACCATTGTCCCGAGAAGAGCCAGAGATCCACACTATTTGCTTAAGATATGTATATCCTTTTGAAGGTTTTTAAAAGTTTTTTTTTTTATTATAACAAATGATTTTTCTGAAACTGAAAAACATCTCTTTGAAATAAAACATCAAGGAAGTTAGGTCCCTATCCCACAATTTCCATAGGAAGATGTGATCCTATCTTCAGTGAGCATCTAGATTTAAGTTGCAAAATTATCTCCTCCTGCATTGACTTCAGACGCATGTATTTTATTTGAATTTAACCAATTACCAAAAAAAGAAAGTCTCACTGAAAACCAAGTAAGTTTAGGGTGCACCATTTATGACAAATAGGACTGTCCCGTCTTCTTTCTTCACAGAAAATTATTATTTATCTAGATAACATGTATGTAAAAGTTAGGATTTGCTTAGCTATGTACAGTAGCAACTTTGTGTGTGCCTTTGAAATGTCTCAGTGGATTGGAACTGTGCATATCACATTCTGCTTTAATTGAGTAATAAAAGAGTTTTCTTTCAATTCTCTTTTATCTTTGTGGAGAGGTTTCTTAGTTGGAGACTTTAAATATTTCCTGAACACTTTTCAGAATTAAAAATGCAACATAAACATAAAATGTGCCCACCACTTCTAAATTAGAAGGGCTTTGAACACTAGATTCCTTCTTGAGCTTCCAGTCTGTAACCTGCAAGTCTGCAGCACAGAGCTTCACTGTCCCCACATCTGCACACAGTAAGTTCTCTAGGCCTCTTTGGTGCCTACTGTCCTTCTGGAGCATACTTAGACCAGATTCCTGTGAATACCCCCTCATAGGATAAAAATCAGTAGTTCTATCCTTTCTCTAAATGCATCTCACATCTTTAGAACTGAAATGGATTCAGAGACCATGGGGCTCAGACAGAAATGGGAACAAGAAACTGTGCACTGTGTGTGATACATAAACTCCCTTTCTGCTTTCTGTTTTGCCCAAATGTCAGGAAGTGTGCATGAGTGCTACTGAATCCATGCCTCTTTAGAAACCTAAATCTGCAGATCTGAATTCTGAATGAAAGGTCTATGGTTCCTCAAGATGCATTAGACAGGTTCCAAAGAGGAATTTCTCTTCCTGTTTTCCTTCCCTCTCTGTAAAGGCAAAGGATACACAAGTGTATACACACGTTGTATACACACGTTGTATACACATGTTGTGTATCCTTTGCTTTTACAGAGAGGGAAGGAAACTAGCCCTGCCTCAACCTAGAATTCGCAAGACAGGGACATAATCTGGAATAGGGATGTACCAAAAACTCAGGGGAGACATATGCTGCAGTGTTAGAGATCAACATGGACTTGTAAGTTGAGTTTGAAAAAACCTTTTTGGGGTGAGTGTAGACAATTTTCTAGATCTTCTGTAATGTCGTATTATAATGTCTTATAATGTCTTGTATTATAATGTGTTGTGTAATGTCGTATTATAATTGTGTTAGAAAAATAGAAAGGCGGACACCACATCTAAAATTTTCTGTAAATTATTGGACACTTAGTACTCACCTTTTCTGGCACAGCAAGGATTAAATCACACAATGTAAAGGCTTCTTTACAGTGCAACATACTATACTTCTGAGCACATAGCACATGCTCAGTAGACATTGCATTATGCTACTCTTCACTTTGGAAATTAAGTATATGTTGTGATGAGTGTAGGGCAAAAGACAGTATGTATGCTGTGCTTGCTGTCTCTACCTGAGTTCCAATAATAATGGATCTAGATTGAACAACATCACCACTAAAAGAGGACATGTCAAAGAACCCAATTAATGTCCCCCTTCCACACCACCAGACCACATTTCTTAGAGTGAGGCCCACAGTACCACATGATTTATATTCACAGTGATGTGTCAGAGACAATTTTAAGATAATTACCTCTGAGCCCAGGCTTTCAGTTAGGATAACCTGGCTAGATGAAGAAACACCATCACCTGCCTGTTGGGCTGGGTGGGAACATCCATGTGGTTTTAATTGTGCCCCACAAACTCTAATTTGATATCAGCGTCAAGCATTAGCACTTCTGCATATATTCATGTGAATTGAGTTTAGCCTTTGTTCTAGAGGGAAGTCACAGGTTCTGCTCTCTTGGGTTTGGTAGAGGCAGCTCAGTTTGGTCCAGATTCCCATTCCTGTAGCAGAATCTCCTGGCACCTGTAGCAGGGGGAGGTAACCGGAAGAAAATACAGAAGAACCTCACATTTTGGTCTCCATAAAGGAGCTGATCATAGCTGAATCTTTTCTATGACTAAGAACAAGTGAGTGTAGCCTTTCTGCATTTTATGTTCCTCCTGCTTGTGAATATTGTGGAAACAAGGGAACAAATTGTGCTGACTCCTTTAAGCGTAGTCTGAAGATTTGATTATAATCATTCTACACAATCTCACCAGAAACGGAATTTCAGAGTAGAAGAGGGAGAAGAAATGGCTGGTTTTCAGGTAAGTGTGTCCCAATTTAGGGGTTGTGTCCACTCTTTCTCCGAGAAAGTCATGTAGAACTTCAATTTTTTGAACTTGTAAACCTTTACTTCTTTACTTCTGATGTATATGCCTAAAAAGTTTTGTAACTACATTTTTTTCTTTCTTCTTATGATAGTCAAGGAGCTCTGGAAAATCCTTCCTCCCTATATAACAGAACCTGCTCTATATTCTCTCCCACAAGCTTCTTACTACAATAACCAAGTTTCATAAGAACTGTATGACATGTAATATTGAAAATGTTCCCATTGTGACAGGTCAAGATAGAACAGTGGGAATGTCTGAGATTCATCCTGGGGATGGGATAGAGTCTTTGGATTTGAGTGAGGAAGAGAAACATGTACTCTCAATGTTTGATCTGGATGCTTCATTAGCTCTACATAAATGTCATTAGGACAATTTAGAAAGAGGATAGCATTGATTGAAAAGAATAACCAGAAAATTATGGAGAAAAGAGAAAATAGAAGACTTGCTCTGTATGATGGTAAAGTATTTACATACATTATTAAAGATAACAGCCGGGCGGGGTGGCTCACACCTGTAATCCTAGCTCTCTGGGAGGCCGAGGTGGGTGGATTGCTCAAGGTCAGTAGTTCAAAACCATCCTGAGCAAGAGCGAGACCCCGTCTCTACTATAAATAGAAAGAAATTAATTGGCCAACTGATTATATATATATATATATATATATATATATATATATATAAAATTAGCCGGGCATGGTGGCGCATGCCTGTAGTCCCAGCTACTTGGGAGGCTGAGGCAGAAGGATCACTCGAGCCCAGGAGTTTGAGGTTGCTGTGAGCTAGGCTGACGCCACGGCACTCACTCTAGCCTGGATAACAAAGCAAGACTCTGTCTCAAAAAAAAAAAAAAAAAGATAACAAAATATAGGAAGTATCTGTATCTGAAATTTGCATAAATTGATGATTCTTCATGGTTACATATTGTTGGCAATTACCATCTCAGCAGTGATTTGTATCCTCCTCTTTGCAATGGTGCCTAACACCAATTGGTGCAGCTAAAGTTACGTTAATTTCATTCACTTGCTTAAGATGCTCTCTGACAGATTCATCCAATATAAAGTTGATTTTTTTTTCTTTAATGTTAAGTGTCCTGTAGAGATTTACTGACTGATGTGCATGAGCCATCACATTAAATCCGGAAGCTCTAATTTGTTCTTATACATTGCTTTGAAAAATGAGGGCTATTATCTGTGTTCTGTTCAGGTGAACTGAGATAAATTCAAAGTCTACCACTTACTGGATATTGACAATATACTCTCCTTAGGCAAGAAGCATTGTTATCAGTAGTTATATTATGTGACATGCTGAGATTCAGACCACACCCCAGATCTACTGAATCAGAGTCTGTATTTAAAAAAAAACTCCAGTTCTTTATTGTACTGATCAAAATTAGGTGATACTTTCTAAATCTCAATGTTTCCCTATGTGAGAAATATGCACAATTTATTGATATGATGTAAATATAACACCCATAAATTTATATTACTGTAGTGAGGCCCTTAATTTTGTATTAAATACTTTATAATCCAAATCAGAATCATATGCACGCAGTTTCATACATCTTTTCTGATCCTCATTCCTCTGAATAAGAGAATATGTTCAAGAATATCAATATGCTAAAAAATATCTTATTGGATAATTCTAGTCACTCATACGTCAGAAACAGTTCTCATAACTTATTTTCCTTGTAGTGAAATGAATAACTGTCTCTATGGCCATTTGGAAAATATGTGTCTTTTTTACAGGAGATGGTGACATTCAGGGATGTGGCTGTAGAATTCTCTCCAGAGGAGTGGGCATGCCTTGACAATGCTCAGCAGAATTTGTATAGGGATGTGATGTTAGAGAACTACAGAAACCTGGTCTCCCTTGGTGAGGATCACTTATATACACCATTCCTATTCCACATTAAAGCCATTAATTTATTTTTGTAGATAGTTTCTTAAAAAGTTTCTACTTTACATGAATGAATTGTATATCAATGCTTTTAAAGAAAATTTGACGATTTTTGGTGTACAAAATGAACTCATTAGATGTCTCATGTTATCTTGAACATTTCCTTTTTTTGGGCTGATATGTATATTTCACACTAGATTAGGGGTTACTCTAGAAATCAGGGTATGTAATTGTTGCCCATACCTTAGAATAGAATTTCCACCTCTTATTTATTTAGTGCTAGTGGGAATTAATGCTCTAGTCACAAATTAGAAATAATTTTTTATCATCCTACAAGGTCTATGAGAAAACAATGTCTTGCAAAGGAATGTCTATAATATTCTATAATGTTCTCTCTGCTAAGGATAGTACTGCATTAATAATTGGAAAGACTTCAGCAAGAGTCATGTTAATTTGTTTTTTGTTTTTTTTTTTTATAAAACAGGTCTTGTTGTCTCAAAACCAGAGCTGATCACATGTCTGGAGCAAAGCATAGAGCCCTGGATTATGAAGAAAGAGGAAACAACAGCCAAATATCCAGGTAGGTGTGATTCAGTGAAGCAGATAACAAATGTTTGAGAGGTAAAGCTCAAGGAGGATGGCAGATATTAAAAAGTGGCTTGGAATATTCTGCTGTGTTGGCAATGATTTTTAGAAGCCTGTGTATGTTTCTCTTTAACTTACAGAAGGACATCTTCTGTCCCATGCTCTTAAACTCTCTACAAAGTCTACCCATGCACTGATTTTCCTTAGAATTCAGTAAGAGCCAAACTTCTTGTCATGGCTTATAAGGGACTCTATTATCTGTCTCTATTTCTATTGCATGTGGGGATATGAGAATATCTGTACATATTTTGAAGACCTCTACATTCAATCATCTTTTGACAGAGTTTTGCTCTGTTGCCCCTTCTGGAGTATAGTGGCTGATCATAGCTCACTGCAACCTCAAACTTCTGTGCTCCAGGGATCCTACTACTTTAGTCTTCTAAGTAGCTAGGACTAACTATGTTCAGGAGTTACCATTGCAAGCTATTTTTTGTTATTAATAGTTTTTTTTTTTTAAAAAATGGAGTCTCCTTATGTTGCTTGGGCTGGTTTCAAGATTCTGGCCTCAAGTGTTCCTCTTTCCTTGGCCTCCCAAAGTGCTGGGATTATAAGTGTGATCCACCATACCCAGCTCCATGTTTTAAGTTCCTTTTGTTGCCTCATAACTGTAATTTATAAAGTGGAATATTAGAGATATTAGGATTTGTTTCAGTCATGCTAGAAACACTAGGGACAGATGTTCATATTGTCTGCATCATAATTTCCAATTCCAAGGTTTCAGAGGCAATCCTACAGAAATTCAGACTCATTAATTTTATACAAATACATAGCGTCTTCCTAAACATAAGAACACCTAATGTTATTTCACTTCTAAATATCCTTTTTTCTAGTAGAAAATAAGAGTAAAATTACAACTTTTTTAGACCATAGTTTCCAAGCAGTAATATAGTTTATTTTGCATACTCACCTCATAGAATTCTTAAACATACTGTCCCATTGAGTGCTTCAAATTGCTAAATATGTTTATAATCACAATTGATACATAATATTTTGATAACTTATATTTTGTAATTTTCCCCTAATTAGTACCATCAGGAATGTGTGATACATATGTGCATATGTGTGCGTATATATGTGTGTGTGTGTGTATTTGTGTGTGTGGTGTGTGTGTCTAACAGGTGTACTTTTACACAAATAAGAATTGTATAACTGTATACATTTATTTTTTATGCAGTAATGATTTGATGTGTGTATACATTGTAAAATAATAGAGTTAAAGTGATAAACATATCCATCATCTCTCACATTTATAATTTATTTATAGTGAGAACATTTACTTATAGTGAGGTCTATGTTATTAACAAGTTTCATGTATATAAATTATTTTTAATAACTGTAACCATGATGCTGTGCATTAGTTCTCCAAGAATTATAACTAAAAGTTATTTCCCTTAAACATCTGCCCACTTTTCTTGCCTCTGCACTCTGGAAACCAATGTTATACTATTTATTTTTATAAGTTCAACTTTTTTATATTACCTATAGCAGTATTTATGTTTCTGGGAATGGCTTATTTTACTTAGCATAATCCCTACCATGTCCATACATGTTGTTGAAATGGCAGGATATTTATCATTTTTATGACTTAATAATATTCTATTGTATGTGTTTGTATACTCATTTTTTAGCCTTTTCATCATAAACAGTCATTTAGTTTGTTTCCATTTTATTGGCACATGTGCATAATGCTGTGATATACATGGAGGTGCAGAATCTTCCTAAGATACTGATTTTACATCTTTGGTTATACTCATAAGTAGAATTGATGGATGATGAGGCTATTCTCTTTTTTACAATTGTTAATGAATCTCTATGATGACAGTACCAATTTACAATCAATAACAGTGTACAGGGATTGCTTTCCTGCACACTCTTGCCCACACTTGTTATGTCTCTTCTTTTGGACATTACCCATATTAACAGTTGGGAGGGGATACCTTAAAAAAATTTTGATTTGTGTTTGCATGATGTTGTAGTGATGCTGAGTTTTTCTTCATGTTGCTTGTTGTAAACTTGTAGGTTTTCTGTGAGAAAAATCTACACAATATTTTTCTTGTTTTTGATTGGGTAATGATGTTGAAGATAATATTGTTTTTGCTTTTGATTAATAGGAGTTTCCTTTATATTTTGGGCATTAACATATTATAGAATATAAAGTGTGAAAATATTTTCTCCTATCTTAAGTTTTCTTATTTTTTTCTTTTCCTTGCTGTACAGAGGATTTGAACTTTGATGCAGCTCATATTTTTTATATTTTTTCCAGTGCTTATTTTGTCATATATATCCCCCCCAAAGAAAAACAAAAAACAAAATTTCAAGACATATATCATGGTTGTCCCATATTTCTTCTTTTCACTTATGCTTTTTTTTTTAAAGAAACATTACAGTTTTAAGTGTACCATTTAAATATTTAATACATCTCAAGTTAGTTTTGGCGTATCATGTAAGAAAAAATAGTCTACTTTTATTAATTTGTTTGTGGGTATCCAGTTTTCCAGCACCAAGCATTGAAGACACCATACTTCCTACATTCACATTGCTAGTGCCATAGATAAAGATTAGTTACCTTATATGTTTCCGTTAATTTCTGAGCTCTCCATTCTCTTCCTTTTTGTGCTTTTTAAATACTCATATTTTGTTGTTTTTATTACTGTCATCTTGACATACACTTAAAAATCATAAAGTGTGATGCTAGAACCTTTTCACTTCTTTCTAAACATTGTTTTGGCTCATCAAAGTATTTGTGATATGGTACAAATATTAGGAATTTCTTTGTTGATACTATGTGTAATACCACTAGAATTTTGATAGGGAGTGGATTGAACGTATGCATTGTTTTGGATAATATCTTTCTATTTACTCATGTCTTATTCAATTTCCTTTATTAATATCTTCTAGTAGTGAGTGCAAAGTATCTTTTTTACCACTTGGTTAAATTTATATCTTAGAAATCTATTATCTAGATGCTATTGTAATTGACAGTGTTTTCTTTACTTAATGGATAGTTTGCTAGTGTATAGAAAAACAACTGATATTTGTATGTAAATTTTATGTCCTGTGAATAGCTGAGTTGTTTTACTACTTTATAATTTTTTTCTATCTTCTTTATGGTTTTTGATAGATAATGTCATCTGCAAACAGTGTTAGTTTTACTCTTCTGTTTATAATTTGAGTGGATTCTTCTTATGTTGTTGCCTAAAATTTCTGATTAGATCTTGTAGTAATATGATAAAATAGATGTGTTAAGAGTCGTTGCATATTATCTTTATATTGGTATCTGTGCATGTGAAGGATTACTTTTCCAGTTTTTATAAAGTGATTTTGGAAGGTAAAGATGTTTTCTTTAGGGTTCTGGGTTTTCAATGGATAGTTGCTGTAGCTCGGTAACAAGACTGCCCCTTGCTCTGCAGTGGAGTCTGCGTTTGGTGTGCTAGTTCTGAAGCACTTGGGCCACTTTCAATCCTCTCTTGTTTCTGGGTAAACTGCATTCCTTCAGGAGTTTGATCTGTATGACACCAATTAGGGCCTGGTTGTATAGTGACTCTGCATATGGTGGGGCTGATACCAGCTGTGTGGGTGGGTGTGGCTACTAATGAGTACCTTGGAAGTTACCCTTCAGTTCACCATGTGGATCTACATACTAAGAAAACTGGACATGGATTGTAGTTGAGACTGCTGTAGCAGAGTCACAGGTCTGCTTCACAGATGATAGCAAGACCAAGTAATACAGGCCTGCCTTCATGGCTGCACATAGGTGTGTCTCTCCTAAAGTCACTGGATGAGCAGTACCACTCCAACTTTGTCACAGGGAACCATTGGAACCTCTGCGCATTCCTGTTGGTTGACTCATGTTATAGACTGTAGTGAGGACAAGGAGTCCTTAATTTTGCCAACTGGATGAGAACCTGAATATTGAAAATGACTTCCTAGATCTGTGGTACCTCTATGGTTTAATGACCATCCATTTAAGTCCCCAAATTCACATAAATGTAATTTTCCGTGGATAGCTGCCAAATTTTTGTTTTTTGGGATAAAACAACTGGATATTTTCCACCCGACCATATTGCTCATTTGATTCTTTTTTTTTTTTTATTTTGGCATATTATGGGGGTACAGATTTTAAGGTTTCAATGAATGCCCATTTCCCCCCTCCCCCCAAAAGTCTGAATCTCCATCATGACCATCCCCCAGATGGTGCACATCTCACTCATTATGTATGTATATACCCGCCCCCCTCCCCCCTCCCACCTGCCCAATACCCTATTACTGTAGTACCTATGTGTCCACTTAGGTGCTACTCAGTTAATACCAGTTTGCTGGAGAATATATCTGGTGCTTGTTTTTCCATTCTTGGGATACTTCACTTAGTAGTATGGGTTCCAGCTCTAACCAGGAAAATATAAGATGTGCTATATCACCATTGTTTCTTAGAGCTGAATAGTACTCCATGATATACATATACCACATTTTATTAATCCATTATTGGATTGATGGGCACTTGGGCTGTTTCCACAGCCTTGCAATTATGAATTGTGCTGTTATAAACATTCAAGTGCAGGTGTCTTTTTTGTAGAGTGTCATTGGATCTTTTCGGTAGATGCCCAGCATTGGGATTGCTGGATCAAATGGTAGATTCACTTGTATTGCTTTAAGGTATCTCCATATTGCTTTCCACAGAGGTTGAACTAGTTTGCAGTCCCACCAGCAGTGTAGGAGTGTTCCTCTCTCTCCGCAACCACGCCAGCATTTATTGTTTGGAGATTTTTTGATAAAGGCCATTCTCGCTGGGGTTAAGTGATATCTCATTGTGGTTTTGATTTGCATTTCCCTAATGATTAGGGATGTTGAGCATTTTTTCATATGTTTGTTAGCCATTCTTCTATCTTCTTTAGAAAAATTTCTGTTCAAGTCCTTTGCCCACTTTTTAATGGGGTTATTTGATTTTTCCTTCCTGATTTTCATGAGTTTTAAGTATATTCTAGTTATCAGTCCCTTATCGGATGCATAGGATGCAAAAATTTTCTCCCATTCTGTAGGTTGTCTGTTTACTTTCATGATTCTTTATGTATTTTTAAGTTCTGATCTGTTCCATGTCTATGTCTTATAATATTAGAATCCAAGGTTGAGAAAAACATGGGAGCATTTCAATTTCTCTACATTGTCAACATATGTATGTATGTGTATATATATTTACTTATTTAAAACTTCTCAATGTAATGGATGTGAGGTAATATCCCATTGTGATGTTGCTTGCATTTCTCTAAAGATTAATAATTTTGAGGACCATTTCAAATTCTGTTTGGCCATTTGTATATCTGCTTTTCAGAAATGCCAGATCAATCCATTGTCCATTATTTAATCAAGTCATTCATTTTTGTTTTTGAGTTGTAGTCATTTTTATATATTGAGGATGTAATCTATTATGGTTAAGTGGGCTTCATCCGAGAGATGTAGGCATGGTTAAACATAGGCAAATACATAAATATAATTATATACATAAAAGGAAAGTAAAAACAAAGACCATATAATCCTCTCAAGAGATACAGAAAAAGCATTTAACAAAATCAGGCCTCTTTGGTGTAAGAATGCTTAACAAGATAGGCATTGAGGGGACTTACCTCAAAATGATAAAGGTCGTATATGACAAACCCCCAGTCAATCTCACACTGAACAGAGAAAATTTGAAAGCATTCCTGCTTATAAACAGATAATATATCCCTTTAAGTTATTGTAAACATAGTACTGGAAATCATTGCCAGAGCTTCTGGCAAGGGAAAGAAACTAAGGGAGTCTCAATCAGAGCAGAAGAGGTCAAACCATCACACTTTACAGATTAATGATCTCAGAAAACACCAAAGAGTCTGCCAAAAGCTACTGGAGTTGATACATAAGTTCAGCAAAGTCTCAGGTTACAAAGTCAATGTACACAAATCAGGAACTTTCTCATAGGCCAACAACTGTGAAACTGAGAACCAAATCAAAGATGAATGCCTTTCATAATTGAAACAAAGCAAATGAAATACTTAGGAATATATTTACTAAGGATGAGAAGGACTTCTACAGGGAGAATTATAAAACACTGAGGAAGGAAATAGAAGAGAATAGAAACATACAGAAAAGCATCCCATGGTCAAAGATAGGCAAAATCAACATTGTTAGAATATCTATACTACCCAAAGTAATCTACAGATTGAATACAATTTGTGTTAAACTAATAACATCATTGTTTACAGATTTAGAAATGTAATTCTATACTTTATATGGTACAAGAGAAGGCCCCATAAAACAAAAACGACACTGAGGAACATGAACAAATTGAGAGGCATCCGTTTACTAGACTTTCAGCTATAGTACAAGGCTATCGTAACCAAAACAGCATGGCATTGTCACAAGAACAGGAAATAGAACAAAGGAACAGAACTGAGATCACAGATATAAAACCATCCTCATATAGCCATGGAATAGCAGACAAGAGCGTGTACAGGGGAAAGAAATCCCTTTTGAATAAATGGTCCAGTGAAAATTGGATAGCCACATGTAGAAGAGTGAAACAGGATCCACACCTCTCATCTCTCACAAAAATCAACTCACAATGGATGAAAGACTTTATCCTATGGCATAAAACCATAGAATTTTAGAAGAAACTGTTGAAAATGCTCTTACATACTTAAGCCTAGACAAAAAATTTAGGAAGAATACCCCCAAATCAATCACACCACCAACAAAAATAAATAAATCAGGCCTCATCATACTAAAAAGTTCCTACACAGCCATTAAAAGTATAACTAGAGCAAGCAGACAACCTAGAGAATGGGAGAAAATATTTGCATGCTATATATTCAATATATTGCTAATAGCTAGAATTTATACATAAGTCCAGGAACTCAGTAAGATAAAATCAAACAACCTGATTAAAAGCGTGCCAATATATGAACAGAAAGTTTTAAAAAGGACATGTACTATGGCCAAGAAGCATATGAAAAAAGTGTGTATATCTCTATTCATCAAGGAAATGCAAATGAAAACCAAAGCGAGATATCTCTTTACTCCAGTGAAAATGGCTTTTATCAATAAGCCCAAAGTAAGTGTAGGTGTGGATGTAGAGAGGTAGGAAGACTTATATACTACTAGTGGGACTGCAAACTGGTACAATCTCTCTGGAAAGTTATATGGAGACACAGGAAAGTACTAAATTTAGAACATCCATTTGATCCAGAAATCCCACTACTTGCTATCTAACCAATGTAAAAACATCGTCCTATAATAAATACATCTGCACTTGAATGTTTATAACATCAAAATTTACAATTGCAAAGAGGTAGAAACATCCTTAGTACTTATAAATACATTAATATAAATATATCTATAAATAAATATAAAATGTGATATATGTATACCATGGAGTACTACGGAGCCTCAAATTCAGTGGCTAAATGACACCCTTCTATATTATCCTTGATTGTGCTAGAGGCCTTTCTTTAAAGTAAACTATCACAAGAATGGAAAAACAAGCACCCCAAATAGTCCCTATCAAATTGTTACCAATCGATCAACACATATGTGAACAAATGGAAGTAAATTTCAGTGGGTATTGGGCTGTTGAAAGGGGGAGAAGGTGTTGGGAAAATCCACTCCTAATGAGTGTGGTGCACACGATCTGTGGATGGGCACAGTTGTAGCTCTGATCAGTCGATGCAAAAGCAATATATATATTCTAAATGATTTACTCCCATAATATTTTGAAATTAAAAAAACAATTTTGTAATATGTAAGAAAGTTTTGAAAAGTTCATCTCTGTATCTCTTTAAGATATTCTTTTTATTTTAATTATTGTAAAATCACAAAAATTGAAAGCTTAATTACTTTTAGTTGTTAACATCAGTCATGTGAGCTATATTTACATCATCATGTACTATATTGTCTGGAATGTATGTACTAAGTAAAGGTGAATTTCAGTACACATGAGAAAACTACCTGTTTTGCCCATTGCCTAACTGCTGACAAAAAGCATTATGTTTTCTGTTCCTAGCAGTGTAACAGCTTAGAAATATCCTATACATACAATCAAAATACATCTGTCTTATTGTGACTGAGGTTTCATTAAGCATATTGTCATCGAGGTTTATCTATATTGTGGATGTTATTAGAGAATCTGTTTTTTCTTAAACTGAGAAATACTCCATTATTTCTACATTTCAAATAGTATTTATCTGTTCATTTGGCAAAGGCAGTTTGGGTTGCTATCAGCCACTGACTTTTGTGAATTATGGTGAAATAAATATGCATATGAATAGAACTCTTTATTTTACAATATATGCAAGAGCTTATTTGTGTTTCTTTCTCGTTCATTGGTCCAGGTGTCTCTTCCATTAGATAACTTCTTTGACTACTGTATCTTTTATTTTATTTTTCTATTTTTATTTCAGCATATCATGGGGGTAGAAATGTTTAGGTTATGTGTGTTGCCTTCACCCCGGAGTCAGAGTTTTAAGTGTGTCCATGCCCAGATGGTGCACATCAAACTCGTTATGTTTGTATATACCCATCCCCTCCTCCCCCTCCTACGTGCCCGACACCCAATAAATGTTATTCCTATATGTCCACTTAGGTGTTGATCAGTGAAACCAATTTGCTGGTGAGTACATGTGGTGCTTATTTTTCCATTCTTGGGATACTTCACTTAGGATAATGGGGTTCAGTTCTATCCAGGATATTACAAGAGGTGCTATATTAGTGTTGTTTCTTATAGCTGAATAGTACTCCAAAGTATACATTTTTAAAGTTTTAAAATGAGTAAGTGTGGTACCTATAGCATTGCTTCTCTTTTTGGTGATTGTTCACATCTTTGTGGTCTCTTGAGATTTCATATTATTTTGGGGTTTGCTATTTCTATTTTTGAAAAAATGAAATTGAGAATTTGAAAGGAATTGTATTTAATCTGTAGATCACTTTGGACATCTTCACAACATTAGGTCGTCTTCCCTTGAACAAGAACATGTACAAGAGTATGTTGTTTATTTTCCTATGCTTTTGAATTTCTCTGTGTTTTTTGTGTCACTTATCTACAGTTTCATTTCATTCTGATCAGAAATTGTGTAAAATTTCAATTTTCAAATATTGGTTAAGACATGTTTTGTGTCTGAACAGGTAGATTTTGTAGGAAGAATTTTTATGAGCTATCAAGAATATTGTATATTCTGTTATTATTTCACAGGGTGTTCTCTATATATGTGTGAGGTCTTGTTGCTCTCTAGTGTTTTCAAATCTCCTGTTTTCTTACTAGTAATTTGACTGTCTTTATTAGTATTGAAAGTGGAATACCATGCTATCCTATTATTTTTATGTCCATTTCTTGCTTCAATTGTGTCAATGCTTTTTATATATTTGAGAACCTTTATGTGAGATATAGATAGATATCAGATATATCTATTATATTTAAAGGGTTCTCAGTGAAAGACCTATTTTTATATTAAATGTCCTTGTTTATCTCTTATGGCAGTTTTGACTTAAAGTATATTTTATAAACTATAACATTTTGCACTTCAAAAGTCATGTGCCTAATATAATTTTGAACTCCACTGCTCTTGTATGCTGAGCATTTTCATGGTATGTCTTGTTATTTCCTGTCACTTTTTGTCTATTGCTTTCACCAGATATGAAGTCAAGTCTCTTTAGAGAGAATAGAGTTGGACTTTTTAATTTCTTTATTTAACTGTGTCTTCTGAGTAGAAATACTAGTACATAAATATTTGCATAATTGTCTAAAAGGGACGGATTCAAAATAGCCCTAATATTAATTGTTTATTTAACTTTTGTCACTATTTAGTCTTTCTTTCCACTCCTTTTCTCCTCATTCCACCTCACTGAATTTTAGTGATATATTTTGCTTCTGTGGCCACCTTCATTTTTGTATTGCTTTAAACATTTTTCTGGTGTTCACTGTGAGAATTACCTAAAATTTTTGAAGTTGCAACTTATGTTAAACTCGTGACTACTTAACTTCAATTGTCCATAAAAATTCATAATATTTATATCTGCCCTCAACTTCATGATATAGATGTCAGTAATTACGTCTCTTTACATTATGTCAATTAACATGTGGGAATGATCATTTTTACTTTGTCTTTCAAATTTGATAGCATAATTAAATGTTTTTGCACCATCAATATAATACAGCAGAATTTTATTTTTGATATGTGCATATCTTTCCCAGAATGTTATGTAATTGTCTTGGAAGACAGAAACCAGACATTCAAAGGCCATCAAAAACCAGATGTATGGACACATGTGCCATTGGTTTGACTCTCTTTTGAAAGGGAATCCAGAAAATGGAATTTTACTGCTAAAGTGAGAACTCTGTATGAGTGGGGAGGAAGAGTTTTGCTGGGTAAATAAAACAAATGTTCCTTTCCCTTCCATATGGTTCTTGGTGTCATACTCATCTGGGGTGCCATGAAATATTATCACTTATGACTTCTCAATGAATCATGTTTGCAAATATATTTTGAAGGTCATACATCTATGATGGAAGTAAGACTATGGTATTCTATTGCACTTTCTTGCTAATGTGCTTGTTATAGTTTTGTATATTAAAATTATGAAGTATATTTACATAAGTATAACTAGTGAGATACTTTGTTATTTTCATTTCTTTCAGAACTTTCTTCCCATTGCACTGAAGACCCAATGCCAGAGCAGGGCATAAAACATTCATTCCAGATATCAATAATAAGACTATGCGGAAGCTCTGACCAGGAAAATGTACTTTTAAGAAAAGACTGGGAGTGTGTTGATGAGTGTAAGAGGCAGAAAGTAGGTTATGATGGTCTTATCCAATGTTTGTCAGGTAACAATAGGAAAATCTTGAAAGGTTATAAATGTATAAAAATGTTTAGCAAGTCCTCAAATCTAAATAAACCTAAGATAAGACATACTGGAGAGAAAAGTTTCAAACATAATGAATATGGCAAACCTTTTATGCACAGCTCAAAAGTTCTTGGACATAGGAAATTTCACACTATAGACAAACCCAGCAAGTGTGAAGAATGTGGAAAACCCTTTAACTGCTACACAAATCTCACTATACATAGGAGAATTCACAAAGGAGAGAAACCCTACAAATGTGAAGAATGTAGCAAAGCTTTTACCCATTGCTCAATCCTTACTCAACATAAAAGAATTCATAACGGAGAGAAAACATACAAATGTGAAGAATGTGGCAAAGCCTTTACCCAGAGCACACACCTTATTCAACATAAAAGAATTCATAGTGGAGAGAAACCCTACAAATGCGAAGAATGTGGCAAAGCATTTATCAAGATTGGAGACCTCAATCGACATAAACGAATTCATACAGGAGACAAACCCTACAAATGTGAAGAATGTGGCAAAGCCTTTACCTGGTGCTCAACCCTAACTCGACATAAAATAATTCATACTGGAGAGAAACCATACAAATGTGAAGAATGTGGCAAGGCCTTTACCCAGTGCACAAAACTTACACAACATAAAAGAATTCATAGTGGAGAGAAACCCTACAAATGTGAAGAATGTGGCAAGGCCTTTACCCAGAGCACATATCTTACTGAACACAAAAGAATTCATAGTGGAGAGAAACCCTACAAATGTGAGGAATGTGGCAAAGCCTTTAAAACATTGGACATGTCCATCGACATAAACGAATTCATACAGGAGAGAAACCCTACAAATGTGAAGAATGTGGCAAAGCCTTTACCCGGTGCTCAACCCTTACTCTACACAAAAGAATTCATACTGGAGAGAAACCCTACAAATGTGAAGAATGTGGCAAAGCCTTTAACAAGATTGGACATGTCCATCGACATAAACGAATTCACACAGGAGAGAAACCCTACAAATGTGAGTTATGTAGCAAAGCCTTTACCTGGTGCTCAACCCTTACTCTACACAAAAGAATTCATAGTGGAGAGAAACCCCACAAATGTGAAGAATGTGGCAAAGCCTTTATCCACAGCACACACCTTACTGAACATAAAAGGATTCATAGTGGAGAGAAACCATTCCAATGTGAAGAATGTGGCAAAGCCTTTACCCAGAGCACACACCTTACTGAACATAAAAGAATTCACAGTGGAGAGAAACCCTACAAATGTGAAGAATGTGGCAAAGCCTTTAACAAGATTGGACATGTCAATCGACATAAACGAATTCATACAGGAGAGAAACCCTACAAATGTGAGGAATGTGGCAAAGCCTTTGCCCGGTGCTCAACACTTACTCTTCATAAAAGAAATCATAATGGAGAGAAGCCCTACAAATTTGAGGATTGTGGCAAAGCTTCTATCCAGTGCTCACACCTTAATCTATATGAAAGAGTTCATAACAGAAAAAAATTGTATAAATGAAAATTGTGACAGTCTTTAATAACTGCTCCAATCTTACTTATCATCAAAGAAATCATACTAGATATAAGGGAGATAAATGCAATGACTTTGGAAGTACTTTCCCAAAATATTAGCTTTAAAATGCACAACAGTACTTATATAAACAATAATAATGTAGAGTGCCAACAATATCTTGAGTTATGACAGAGATTTTATTAGACATGGGAGAACTTTCACTGAAATTAATTCTCCAATATTTTCTGAAACATTGCTCAACATCACAAAAATTTTCATAGATAGAAACCTTACAAATATAATGAATGTGAACAAATATTTATGAAAAAGGTATACCTTAGAGAACAACAAAGAACTGATACTTAAACCTCCTTTACAGATATAATAAATTTCAGAACACATATAATCAATATTAAGTCTAAAGAGATATCAGAGGACTCACAGGAAAATGTGCTGAGGCACTAACACATTTAAACATTTCTTTAAACCAGGTTGTTGAGTATAGAGAATAACTCTGTTAAAATAGTTAGATAAATTATTTTTATATCAGTTTTAAAAATGAGAGATTTTTTGAAAATTATAATGATGTGTAAAATATACTTTCTCATCAGGGTGATATGCAAATGCAATAAATTATAATTTTTTTGCAACCTTTGACAAGGAAATACTGATGTTATTCAACTTTAAAAACAGTAGATGCTATGCTTCATTTTTAGTGTGTATGTGAATGTCTATGGTTAATGATAGCTACATCACAGTTATTAGAAGTCTTTGTGTATTAAGTACATATCATTCATATACTTTTCCATAGAAAACTAAAATCACTGAAATGTAAGATGTATGAAATGGAGAGGTGCTGTGTGGTAGACTTCTAACAGTATTTCAAGTGATATATGATGTAGGTATACAGATTAATATCCTCATTAAAATCAGAATAAAACAATGACAATATTACAAGTAATTTGTTTTACTAATTGTGCATTCGAATAATGAAACAGTGAATTTTTAAATATTTTTAGATTACATGTAAACCTAATTTGTCTTATTAAATTAAAAAAGGTTTTTGTTGTGTCAAACGTGTTGTAGATTGAATGAACTGTTAGTTTGTTACCAACATTAACCTATTCCATGTTACTCAAAGTTGGAGGCAATGGATTGTAAAAATGTACTATTGGGTTACACAGTAAAATTAAATCGTTTGTGATCTTTTTTCAGTGGCTTCAAATTTCTAATTCTTTGAAGAATAATGTTCCCACAAGTTTTAATTTTTATTATTTTTATAATTCATTGTCACTGTAATGCTTATAATAAAGTTTGTCCACTTAATGAAAAGCCATATATTTCTGAACACTGAATGAGTACTTGTTACATTTTATGCTACGTTTTTCTTTCAACATGCCACCCGTCTGGCCAGTTAAACAGAAATAAACACACTTTTTTATTTATACTGAATCAAATACACAAATGCATCACGTATAAGATGAACTTTGGTTGCAGTAGATTTATAGAGTAAGTAATTATGTTTGTGTGAATATGGATGTATACTTATTTTGAAAAGAAAAGTAGAAATATTGAGAAAAATAGTTAATTTCATAATTGTTCAGAATACACTAGCAAACTCCACAGACTCTGAGAGCAATTTTTTTTGCTTTATGTTGAATGAATTTGTTTAAAATTCTAAAGTCTCTAATTCAGAACCTGCCCATGCCTATCTTCTGTTCTTACACGGTTATTACTCATGCTAGGCTTAATATATTATTTTATTAATTGAAAGTTTGTATTTATTGTATATATGACCTACTCTGCAATTATAAGAATGATTTTTATAAAATTTAATTGCGGCTCCAGGTAAGAGATTGAAATGTCCAGGGTGAAAAATGTCACTGATTTTCATGTGGAGTGATGAGACCTGCAGAACAAACAACTCTCAGAATTTATCAGTGGGAATTCAGTTTCTTTCATTTCTTAATTATTTCTAGTGGT